>NC_081141.1:6553642-6890139 GCF_958295425.1 Solea solea | reverse complement strand
GGGCGGCTGCTGTTCTGTGATCTCACTGACCGTGTGGGCACATAGACACATATTAAGTGTCTGATAAATAAGAAGGTGCAAGACCATTTAAGATTTTGTAAGTGAGGAGCAGCACCTTGAAATCAGCCCTAACCTGGAGAGCCAGTGGAGAGAAGCCAATATAGGACTGATGTGGTCGTCATTAAAGGTAAGGTAAGGTAAAGAAATAGAAAAAACTGGATTTCCACCATGTTCCAAATGTGACAAGGGTCTGTAATGCATCAGGACAGCTGATTTTCACAGGTGCTACTTTGAATATTTCACTTAAAGTTACTTCTGATTGCATGCCCATCAGGTATCATAGGCCACAATTTCAAAAATGATTGTGTCATCATGTGCAGTGTGCATTTCTTGACTCATGAGCCATCAATCCAAAGGTTTCCCCAAACACGACCTTGATGTACATGTGTTTGTCTGTTACCTGAAACATATAATTTGTCTTTGTTTAAATGAGCGTTTCAGGAGATAAATGTGGGTCTGATGGTCTCTGTTCCAGTTGATTCTTAAACTACAATCTAGAACAAGCTTCATTGGTGGTTGATGGGTACATACATTACTTATGGCCTAAAAAGAGATGAAACCTGATTGAAAACATCCTGTAAACTAATTTTATTGAAAAGTTATCTTTGCTGTGCTAAAGCATGTCATGATGAGCAGAGGATTTGACTGTGACACCGGTTTGTGATGATCACTGCTTCTAGCTCTCCAGGTGTGATGGGGCTTAATTATCTGTTTGTGGTTGCCGCTGCTCAGAATTGCATTATGGATTGCAGCGACAGCACTGGGGCAATGAGCGGGCTAAGTGCAAACCTCTGTTCTCATAATTGCACATCTGTTTCGTGTTGCTTGCTCCTGTAATTGCCTCCTCCTCCTAAGTCATTTCTGTCGAGAGCGGCTGCAGGTGACTGCATGGAAAAAACGGGAGCAGGGAATCCGTCTGCTTCCTGATCAGCTGAGACGTGAGGGGACGACTGAGACTGATGCTTTGACTGCTTCTGCTGGGCGTACACACAAATACATACAAAGTGTGTGCAGCATGGACATATCTGGTACATTGGTATGTCTTACACCAGAGCACCACCCTGTGGTTAAAGAGATAACTACAGTGTAAGTATAGGACAAAAGGTGGACAAAGTATTCTGTCCTCCACATGATGGTATTAGTAAATAAACTATGGTTAAATATTGATTAAATATTGTTCAGTTGTTTTTTCACTTAAGTTAGAGTCCTGAAATACTTGTCCTTAAATATTCAAAAGTAGATTTTCTGTAAATATATTCAGGAAAACTAAGTTGTATGTCTACATACAACTAAGTTGTATGTAGACCCTTGACATTGTATATAATTTGCCTGAAAGCCAATAGAAATGCTGTCCACAAAAGGCCAGCCATTTTCATAATTTACAAAAGAATGAAAAAAAGGCATTCTGACAGGTCTGATAGTGTGCGCACGTGTAAGGTATAACACTTTGTCTATGCTTTAGTGGTAAATGGTCTGTATTTATATTGCTTTTCTAGTCTTGACCACTCAAAGCTTCTTTACACTACAGTTTTGCTGCACATCATACAGCACATCTTTGTGCAACTCATTTTTCTACCACACTTCTTTCATATCCAGTCACACGCTGCCACATTGGCATGTAGGCTAGCAGAGCCGGAGACCAAACCCAAAACCTTTCAGTTGAAAGACGACTTGCTCTGCCATTGTGCTACCATCGCCTACATGAATGGAAGTCATGGCAACGTCCTAAGAAGAGTGAAACCTGTATGTGTGTGTTCCAGGTATTACTCATGTTGTGGGGACCTACATTTGTTTACACAGTCACACTATGTGGACATGTGTTCCTTACATTAATTATTACATTTTAAGGTGAAGAAATGTATGGTTAGCATGAGGTTAGGTTCAGGTTAGGTTAGGGTTGGACCAGTAGCAGTTAAGGTGAGAGTCTTGTAGTGTTTTGTTTTATTTTTAGTCTCACTCCGTAACCAACATGTTTCCCGGTACCATCACTTCCTTACAGCCCCCCCATGTGAGACATCATCCAAGAAGGGGACGATCACAATACATCACAATACTATAATACTCATAATACTCATAGCATGTAGAACCTCCAGTACTATGCTGAACTCCAAAATTATTTAGTTTTCAAACAGAACTTATACTACCCTGTAATTTTGTGCTTAGTGAAACTGTATCATAAGCATGGCCTTTTCACATTCAAACAATAATACAAACTATGCCCTCAGCTAAGGCACAAAATGTTATTTTAATTCTATCAAAACTTCTCATTTCAGCTAACATGGCCAAAATAAACTGTAACTTCTTTGGTAGTGATAAAGTAAATGTATCCTCAAAGGTTTTCAGTTCAGACAACAAGATATTAATATCTGTCTTCTAACAAATGTATATTAAAATATCTAAATGAGGGGTCGACTACCCTGCCAATAAGACAACTGCCTGGAGATTATTCTGCTCCACTACAGCAGTATCTGCTCAAGTCCTGAAGGTGAGAGGGCACTCTCCTGACTCTCTGATGTGGCACAACTGTCTCTTGCACAGGCTGAACCCAAGGCTTCACAAAGGCCACATGATGCATCATCTTGTTTCCATCCTTCCATCCAGTTTGATCCACTACAGTGTAGGGGTATTAAAAGGTTTACAAAGTCTGTTCAGTTTGCTCTGCCTAAACAAGACTTTGTCTCACCATACTGTCTTTTGCTCTTTTGTGTTTGTCTGCATGAACATGCCCTTTCTCCTTCCTTGTGGCATCTGATATGTGAACAGCAGCATCCTGTCCAGTCGGCTATAGTCTACTGACAGTTCAGGAAGTTTTTTTTAAATGTGGTGGTTAACAGCAACTTGGCCGGACTGCGGCCCATGACACAATGTGGGTGCTGCGGTAAGCCATTAGGAAGACATTTAGCTCCACCGACAGTCCTTGTCTTCGATATGAGCTGCATTTATGGTTCTACAAAAAGTTCTGTTCTGTTATGTTGGCTGACGTTACCCATATGGAGCAGTAGTCTGTCAAGACAAGAAGGCAGTCAGCTGAGGGGAATGGTCCTTAATGTCCTGAGCCACTGTCTGCCATGGTTTAGCCAGGAGCTCGGTCCTTACAGTCGGGACATTTGAGAAGCGTGAAGCTATTGTATTTGACAAGCAATGATTATGACCTAACCAACTCTTCTGCTTCCCTATTGATTCTAGGCCACCATTCTTTGGTTCTCAGCCTATGCATCACACTAAGTCCAATCTGCCGTTTTTATACATTTCCGCAGACCGACTAGTGCACGGTCCACATCCCTGACAATTATTCCATTTCTCTTGGTGTGAACGCATTTGGCACTGCATGTCTCGCGATGTAGAAGATCTGATCTTCCATAGTCCCAATCTTTAATGGTGGGTTGACAGTGCGGCATGATCAGCTGCATTTTGTGGCCCTGGGTTATAAAGATAGGGCTGTAGCCGCAAAGCCCATCTTTCGATTCTTGCTGGCGGTTTGGATTTTGGTGAATAATTCGTTTCACGCGGTTTATGGTGTGTGTCCATTACAAAGTTGTTTTCCATAGAGAAATACATGAAATTTCTTACATGCCCACATGCTGGCGAAGGCTTCTCTTTCAGTCTGTTAGTAGTGGTGTTCTAGCTTAGACAAAGCTTGGCTGGCATAATAGATCAGCTTGTGCGTTCTGTCACTTTTTTTTGACTGAGTATTGCTCCAAGTCCAACTTGACTAGCATCATATCACATGTGTTTCAGCCTCCTGATTAAAGTATGCCATTACATGTGAGCTGGCCATCGGTCGCTTTAGCTCCACAAATGCTGTTTCCTATGCTGTTCCCCAAGTCCATTTACAGGATCGTCTCGTGAGCCTCCTCTGTGATTCCGCAGTTGTAGCGAGGTTGGGAATTAATCTGACACAATAGTTCACTAGTGTTACGGCCGCTGCTGGCTGCCGTTTAGTGTATGTTCATTGTGTGTTCCCATGAGCGATTCTGCCAGGCATGCAAAGCAAGCTGTGTGATTCCCTGATGAGGATTGGTCCGGCTGAAGCAGAGGCGGTGTACTTCCTGCATCCTGTCCACCTGCGTCTGTGATTGGTGTGGCTGTGTGTCTACCAAATCTACCAATCGAGACTCTGCAATCAACCCCAGCTGCAACATAAATAGCTTGTGTGCCCTCAGTTCATGGCAGCTGTGAGTCAGTGATCAGTTTGCCTCGCTGTTGGTTACATTCTGTTGTGTTAAAGCCTATTGAAATAGAGTGTTTGTTTAGTTTTGCCTGGCTGGAAACTATTTGAGTTGTTTTAGCCAGTGTGCTAAATCTTGGTACGTTTAACTAGTTCAGAGAGTACCTTGATGGTCTCTCCTTCTTTTGTTGAGTTCTTTTGCAGAATAGCTGCTTGTTTGTTTCGTGCTGTTATGTTTGTAAAGCTTATGGGTGCTGACCTCCTTTAGTTATTTGGTGTTCCTTCTTTTTTTTTTTTTCAAGAACTAAATAGTGGTTGATGTTAATGTGTTTAGTAGTGATGGTGAGATGAAGCCTCATGAGGCATTGAACCACTTGAGCCAATTGGTTCGAGAAAGGGTTCATTTCTCGAAGCTTCATGTGCACACGAAACCACCTACTGGCCAAGTGTATAATCACAGGCAGCTGTATCTGAACCACATAATGTGTGAATTACATTTTTGTGTCTGTTAGAAATGACTTTGAATTACAAACAATGTATGACCAAATTATTTATGTACATATGTGTTTAATAAATTTTTTGAATGTATTCTGTGTGTGTAAATCTTCCCAAAATGGTAATATCATAATATTGCAGGTTGTGCAATGTTTTTCTGAAAATGGCATGGGCGTAATCAGGCAGAGGACAGTGAAAGTGCTTGTGGAACTAGGAAAAGGGCACAGATTATGCTTGTGTAACTTGGACAATGATGAGCGTCGCTGGCTCCATCCTATATCACCTATCCTACTCTCCTAAATCTCTCTCTCTCCCTAAACTCTCCAAACTATATAAATGCTATCCAAACTCTCAACTGACCGCAACTCTCCTTCAAAAACCCACATTTTGAATGGAGCCTGAGGGGTCTATGTAGCTGTAAAACCTCCGGCAAAATCTGAACCACTTCACGAAGCAATCACGTGGTACAGCCGGGCAGCGAGGCTTCGGACGTCATCATTTTTGGCTCCTCCCCTAAATGAAGCAAGCCTCGATACGCGCATCGCGGAAACGCCCCCTCCCCTACTCGGCACACGCTTCGAAGCCTCGATACGGAATGTCACATCACTAGTGTTTAGTTATTTGTCAGCACCTGTACAGCCTCCTTCTGTTGTGTTTTCTTGTGCATGTGCACCCTCCTTATTTAATTAAATGGCTGACTTTACCCTAAACCAGTCCAGTTGTCCCTTTTCACCTCATTTCTAATTCCCAATCACTTGTTACTGCTCTCCATAACGGGCCGGGTCGTAACAACTAGCCCTAAAAAACTCCTCACCTCAGCTGGATTTGTTGGGCGCCCTGTGTTTTCCACTGCTTTTGAGTCTTTGACTTAGCTACCCCAATGCCATTTTTGAAAAGCACATGACCCATGAACTCTAGTTGCATCATAACCCGAAATGGACACTTTTTGCTAGTTGCATCATAACCCGAAATGGACACTTTTTGCAATTTGCTGTTTGTCTTGTAGCTGTTGCAGGACCTTTGTGCAAATTGTACATTTCACTGCACAAAGGTCATTGGGAGGGTTTTTTTTCTTACTTTCAAATTAATGTATACATTTTTATAATTACATTGAATGAAACAAAAAGTCCCTGATGAATAGTGAAATACCTGTAAGAGAAACAGAACCATCCAGATAAATTAATGTTAAGAAATCACATTAATTCAATATAATCTGACAGGACCACTATGGCCTTTTACTGTGGCCAGCCCAAGGCACTCCTGTGCATTATTCATGCTGTCTAATCAGCATCTTGATATGCCACACCTGTGAGGTGGGATGGATTATCTCTGCAAAGGAGATGTGCTCACTAACACATTTCGACACATTTATGAACAATATTTGAGATAAATGGTTATTTTGTGTATGTAGAAAATGTTTTAGATTTTTGAGTTCAGCTCATGAAACATGGGAGCAAAAACAAAAGCGTTTAAATTTGTGTTCGGTGTACATTCATTGGCTAACCCTAAAATGGATGAATATCCTACAATTTGTTGCAAAAAAAGTGAGTCTAATGAAAGTAGAGATCATTTGCAAATAATAAAAGATAAGGATTTTATACATCATCAAATATGGATAACCCCAATTTTTGTTGCAGAAAGTGAACTTTGACCCTGGATTACTCAAAAAGTACACAGTAAAAGTACTTAATATTTCCATGTGTATGAATAACAAGAGGCACTACTCATAAAAGATATCATCAAAAATATATGATTAACCTTACCATTGTTGGCAATTGTCACAGCCCTTGGCTGTTATGCCAAAACAGGATGACAAACACTTGGGGTGTTTGTCATGTGTTAAGTATGCAGAAGACAGTTGCCAGCACTTGCTCCTGATTGGTGCCTCTGGTTCCTGCCTGGTCTTCCTCCACCAATTCATCTGCCTGCCTCGGTCTGCCTGCTCTCCTGCACTGTGATTGGGTCACCCTGCTCCAGCTTCACCTGCCCAATCCTGCTTCAGCTCGTTGACAGTCACACCTGTTAAAAATCAGCAACAGAGTCACTCGAGGGCACTGTGATTTCATGTGAGCAGTTGGCCCCTTTGAAGAGTCCTTCCTTTTGTTCTGAGTGTGTGCCCCACGTTGACGGCCCTGGGCCTGTATTTAATTTCTTTGCCTTATTACATCGGACTTAGGGGAACTATTTCCAGTTCTGTGTTTTGGTTTGTTTTTGTATTTTATTTGGGAATACCCACCTCCTCCTTTGGTTTATTGTGTTTGATTTGTGTTAAATTTACCTTATAAATAAAACAATTTAACTTTTGCTAAACCAATTCCATCTGGTTCTTTATGTTATCTAACCATCACCCTGACCCTAAAGGGAATGAATACCCTGATTGTTGTTGCAAAAAATTAACTCTGTCCCTGGATTACTCAAAAAGTACATCATATTTTGTATATGAAGTACAAGTGGGACTACATTTGCTGCTATAGACCTAGACTGCTGGGGGAATTTCCTGTGGTGCACTCTCACTCACTCTCTCGCACTCAGGGTATGAATATGACTTTTTATATGTCATTAACCTTGTCTCTTTCTCTCCCTAGTTTGTGTCTTTCCTTCCTTTCCTCTCACTTTCTGTATCCTCATCTTGCAGGTTGCAGGATACAGATACAGTTTTCGAGGCTATTGCTATCATACATATCATCACCGTTATTATTATGCTATAATTAAAATTTGATAGTATAGTTTTTATCAACACTCTCTGCTGCTGACTATATAAATTACATTGTATTGCATAAACATGTCATCATTGACTGTATAAACTTGTAACTTGATACAGTTGTGTATCTGCTCCTGGTCTCTACCTCATCTCCCTCTTGTCCTTTCTGTCCCCCACCTCTCCTCTGTCCCCCATTTTCCTTTCACCCCAACCAGTTGAGGCAGATGGCTGCACATCTCTGAGCCAGGTTCTGTCAGAGACATCATCAAAAATAGATTATTACCCTTACCATTGTTGGTAATCTAACAAAAAGTGAACATTAACCCTGGATTACTCAAAAAGTACACAGTAAAAGTATTTCATATTTTCTTGTGTATGAATAACAAGAGGTACTACTCATAAAAGATGTGAATTTTATACATCATCAAAAATGGAGGATTACCCCTACCCTTGTTGGTAATCAAACAAAAGGTGAACTTTGACCCTGGATTACTCAACATGTACACAGTAAAAGTACTTAATATCTTCTTGTGTATGAAGTACAAGAGACACTACTCATAAAATATCTGAATTTTATATGTGATCAAAATGGATGATTGCCCTTACCCTTGTTGGTAATCTAACCCTAACCCTAAAGAGAATGAATACCCTGATTTTTGTTGCAAAATGGGAACTTTGACCCTGAATTACTCAAAAAGTACACAGTAAAAGTATTTCATATTTCCTTGTGTATGAAAAACAAGAGGCAGTACTCATAAAAGATGAATTGTATACCTCATCAAAAATGGATGATCACCCTTACCCTTGTGTGTAATCTAACCATCACCCTCACAGATTTCAATAACCATCTACACCCACTACAGCTACACACAACAGGATACATAACAACACAACATGGATGGATGAATGGATGAAAAACACAATGTTAATGTTGCAGGACCACTACCAAATCCACCATAACTTCTCGTCTCTCCACACCCCGTAACCCATGGCCCTCGAAATTGCCACTGGTTGGGCCAGGAAACGCTACAGCCCCAGGCTGATGCAGCAAACACTGCACTGCACTGTCCACCGCCTGCTACAGACTCCACCACAGCGACCCAGTACCATCTCTCACACTGCCCCCCCACCCCAGCACCAAAGCAGAAACCACCTGGACCTTACCCTCCCCACTATCCCAGAAGACGAAACCCATTTCCCCAGCCTACCACCACCCCAGGCCCCTCAGAGACTCCATCTACCGGGGCACCAGATCAACCCCTCCACCATCTGAAAACACACCATCCACTCCTCCCCATACCCACCAGGACTGAAACCCGGATCACAGCCCCCGTCACACCCATATCTCCCATCCTCCCCCTAACCCCACCAACAACTTCCCACCCCAAGCCAATGACCGTACAGCCCCCCCTCACCGAAGCACCCACTGTCATAAAATGCACCCTAGTGGAGGTGGAGGCCCAGATACACGCCCCCCACTCGCCAGACAAGAAACCCACCCATACCCCAGAACTCCTATCCTTCTCAGTTAACAGCACAACCAATGTTTTCGACAATAATCCCAGACAACATTTCTCCCTTTTCCTCGCAGGCAGATGATGCTGGCGTCCCAGACCAATCGGCGGTGCAGCTGACCCCACCAAAACATACACATGTGGAGTGGGCAACGATGACAACCGGGTCCGCTAAGGTCAATCACGATCAAAATGCCCCTGCTGAGCCCTCCACTCAACAACCTAGTGGGGTCGCACTGCCTGCCGAGGAAGTCCTGGACGCTGGCCCATCTGCATCACCGGTCCCCCATGACAGCATCCCCCTCCCCCCACCCCACTCCAGTACTAACAATGTCCCCAGCCTCTTGCCCACCCATGGCCTCCAGCCCCCTACTGGATCACCCCACTTTTCCCAACTGTCTCACCATCCCTCTACAGACCAAATTACCATATTGCATGTCCCAACAGGAAAATCCAGGATTGGTTCTTCAAACCCAGAAGGCCAATCCTGGTACTCTGGGATTCCAATATCAACCATATCCCTGTCCACACCAACCCCCTCATCAATATCATCGACGGATCAAATTACTGGACTACTTCAACCCACACTCAGACTTCAGACCCTCACAGTTCTCCCACCCCTCACACTGGGAACCAGATTGGACCACCCTCAACACACACTAATACGGACAGATAGAAAGACACTGCCACACTTTTGGCCCCCGACAGACGTCTCAGACAATCTGTCAGAGGCCGAACGCAAAGCCCTGACACAACTCAAACATAACCAAAACATAATAATAAAACCAGCAGACAAGGGCTCCAAAACCATAATCATGGACAGACAACAATATCGGACTGAAGCATACAGACAACTACACAACACCACACATTACAAACTCCTGGACAGTACCATTCAACCCCAGACACAGACTAAACTCCAGACCATTATTCAGACTGTACAATAAAAAATTCATATCATCCAAACAAAACTACTACACTATCTCTTCTGACCAGAAAACCCTCGACCCCGCTACTTTTATTTACTGCCAAAAATCCATAAGGAACCCAAGACCTGGACCATCCCCTTTGAAGTTCCTCCCGGCAGACCCATCGTCTCAGACTGCAACAGCACAACTTACAAGGTAACTGAATACATCGACCACTTTTTAGGACCCCTCTCCACCAAACACCCCAGCTACATCAAGGACACGTACCACTTTCTGGACACAATTAGATCCCAATTATCCCCCACCAGGCTTATCTGTTCACAATAGACATCGATAATCTCTACACAAACATTAGCACCACCCTAGGCCTGCAAGTCATCTCCACCATTTTCAACAAACATCCAGACAAAGACAGACCCAGTCAAGAATTATTACAACTACTCAAGCTCTGTCTCAATAATAACGACTTTCTGTTTAACAATAAATTCTACATCCATGGGACAGCCATGGGTCAGAGATTTGCACCATCATACACAAATCTCTACATGAACGAGTGGGAGCGAGAATTACTGGCCAAGTGTCCCCTGCAACCCACCCTTTACCTCTGTTTTCTGGATGACATTTTCGGTATCTGGCCCCACGACATCACCCACTTTCCGGAATTCATAAACCTGAACAACCACCACCCCTCCATCAAAATCACACACACCATAGACCCACACACAATCAACTTCTTAGAGACAACAATATTTTTTCAGCCATCCAACACTACTCACAAAACAATAGCAACAAAAGTATATTTCAAACCTACGGACACACATCCAAAACACACCTTTAAAGGCATCATTAAATCCCAAATTATCCGCTTTCACCGCATCTGCTCCAATCCATCTGATTTCCACCAGTCCACCAGTACCCTCTTCCGTAGCCTCCGTTCTAGAGGGTACTCCAAACGCTTCCTGCGCAACGTCAAATCCACGACCTTGGCTACTCTCGCTCCTACTCGCTCAACCCACCCACCCCAGGTCACCGGCTCTGGACTGCCTCCACCTCCTCCGCCTAACCCCAACCTCTCTTCCCCCTACTCTAAACAGGGTCTGCATCCTACCCACATCCCCCACCCTAATCTTAACCTTGACCCTGGGATGGGGATGAGGGAGGGGGGTCTTTTTTGTTGCTTGGTGCCCTGGAATCCCTATGCTGGTAACTCTAACATACAGTTGTGTGAAGAAGTGTTTGCCCCCTTCCTGATTTCTTATTTTGTTGCATGTTTGTCACACTTAAATGTTTCAGATCATCAAACAAATTTAAATATTAGTCAAAGACAACACAATGTAGCAGTATGAGCGTTGTGTTACTTTCCCCCTCGCTCATTTTCGTTTATTGGTTGCTATGGTAACACTTCCGGTAATCATTGAGGCAGCCGGTACAAAAGCGTAGTCCGCTCGCCGGCTCTTCCTCTGCTCCCATTGTCGCCTGTCACTTTTAGTGTGAGGTCACGTCTCCGATCGGGCGACTGGTTGGGTGCTGCTCCGTGCTGTGTGTGCACGCTGCTGTGGGTTGATCGGCAGTGGTGCATGCTGGCAGCTGCCTGAAGCTCTCTTCCTTTTCCTCTCGTGAGCGTTTGTTACTACAAGAAGGTGATCTTAACCACCTAACGGCCGCTGCTGCTTTGTAGCCACTGAGTTTTGGTTCGTGTTGGTGGCCGCTGCGGGCTCGTGTGGCGTCATTCGGTGGCCGTCGGAAACGTTACCGCCGACTGCCAGCCCAAGCATACGCCGGGCCAAAGCAATCGTTCGGCTGCAGCCCCGCACGACTGTTTTTTACCGGGGATTTTCCCCCTTATACGGAGCGAGTGTGTGTGTGTGTGTGTGTGTGTGTGTGTGGGAGAAAGTGTGCAATATTGTTTTTGGGTATTGTGTCTGGGTTAAATGGGATTTTGTTTATGTAATTTTATTTAGTTAATTTCAAGATTGTGTTTTGTAATTTAAGTAATTTGATTTTGTTTTGGTTTTCTTTCATTTTCTTTTTCCTTGTCAGTAGTGAAGTTATGTGATTTATTTAGGCCTGTGACCTACCCGTGTTTAGTTCTGTTTTGCTTTTGTTATGAATGTATGAATCCCCACTAATTTGTTATTATCCTCCTCCTGTTTCAGTTGCTGTAGGCCGGTGGTGGTGGTGCTGGTGGTCTGGTGGTGGCATCCTCCCGTCTTGTCTTGCTGTGTCCCTGGGAGTGGGTTTTCGTCACTGAGAGTGTCTGCCACGTGTGCTTGGTGATTATTGTGGTGTTTTTCTTTGGTGGATCCCTGCCCTAGCCTTCGTCCACTCACTTTGGCCTCAGCCCTGTTAAGGTTCTTTTCCCCCCATTTTTGTTGGTGTGAATGAGTTTTATTGAAGTTTTTAGGATTATTGTTTAATAAAAGAAACATATGTTAACTTGGAACCACGTCTCTTGCCCCCTCAGTAACCCGAACTGTGTGCCTTTATAATATTACCTAGTAATTCCCTGGGTGAAATTCCCGGGGTGGCGTTGTCGAGCTTCTAATAATTTCTTACTTTATCGCCTACCCGCGCCACAACAAGTAAACACAATGCGGTTTTTAAATGCAGGTTTTTATTATTAAGGGAGGGGAAAAAAAATCCAAACCCACAATTTAACTGTGGTTTAATTTCTCTAGCCACACCCAGGCCTAATTACTGCCATACCTGTTCCCAATCAACAAATCACTTAAATAGGACCTGCCTGACAAAGTGAAGTAGAAACAAAAGATCCTCGAAATCTAGACATCATGCTGAGATCCAAAGAAATTCAGGAACAAATGAGAAAGAAAGTAATTGAGATCTAATAGTCTGGAAAACGTTATAAAGCCATTTCTAAAGCTTTGGGACTCCAGCAAACCACAGTGAGAGCCATTATCCACAAATTTAGAAAACATGGAACAGTGGTGAATCTTCCCAGGAGCGGCCGGCCGACAAAAATTACCCCAAGAGCGCAGCGCCGACTCATCCAAGAGGTCACAAAAGACCCCACAACAACATCCAAAGTACTGCAGGCCTCACTTGCCTCAGTTAAGGTCAGTGTTCATGACTCCACCATTAGAAATAGACTGGGCAAAAATGGCCTTCCAAGACAAAAACCACTGTTGAGCAAAAAGAACATGAAGGCCCGTCTCAATTTTGCCAAAAAAACATCTTGATGATCCCCAAGACTTTTGTGAAAATACTCTGTGGACTGACGAGACAAAAGTTGAACATTTTGGAAGGTGTGTGTCCCATTACATCTGGCGTAAAAATAACACCACATTTCAGAAAAAGAACATCATACCAGCTTCAGGACCTGGAAGATTTGCTGTGATAAATGGAACCATGAATTCTGCTGTCTAGCAAAAAATCCTGAAGGAAAAGTCTGAAGAAATTCAGAGCTAGATAAAAGCAAACTTCAGACATTTCTGATATTGTGCACCATCTGAATTACAACAATTCTGCAAAGATGAGTGGGCCAAAATTCCTCATCTTACCCATCTAAGTTTTAATTCTTTTATCTTTATTTTATCCTTTTTAACCTTCACTCCTTCCTTGTTCCAAGGATGCTGTCCTCCCCAGGGTCCCATGCGGCTGAGACTGGACTTGAACCCAGGTCGCCCATGGCACAGCCAGCATCCCAGCCACTCCATCATCCACCTGCCTACTTCACAAATTTTGGGATGAATTGTAATTTTAGGAGCAGTTTTAGTGCAAAATACTTTTACTTTTACTTAAGTATATATTTGAAGAAAGAACGGTACTTGTACGCCGTCGATTTGGTGACGGTCATTTTATTTTTTAATATCTTTTTTATTATTACATGCGCAATCTTTTTTGTCTCCCTGTTGGCTATGGCTGACAAAATCTTGCCAATTAAATGCAGCCAGTTGAGTCACATGACGGCAACAGTTGTTAGCCGCTCAGCGGTTAGCCACAGATTTCGGCTCCAAGTGGACTTCAAATACACCAGCGGCTCGTTGTTTACTGTGTCCGACACTGAGTCTCTGGTCTCCGGTTTCTGGTCTCCTGTCTCCGGGTTTCTGTTGTACACTCCGGTCACCGGGTTTCAGCTCTCAGCTGTCATACCTTTACCATACCGATGTATCTGAAATGGATAATCGTAATTCATTGTACTTTTATTTAAAGGGTGATGTATTTAATTTCCCAAAGAATTAATGTATTCTTGTTTTAGTTCAATCTTTATTTATTTTATTATAAAGGCCACACAGAGTGGCGTCAGAGGACCCACAATTTGCCCAGAAAGTAAGAATAATTCACCAAATAATCAAAACAATGCACCACCTCAAGAATGTTAAAAACAGGGTCCCTAACTCCACTTCGAGGTATGATCCTTAACTTAATGGACAGTATTAAGCCGACTTTCCCGGACCCACAGACAGTGCTGGTGATCGAGGGAAACGCATGGTACTGGGAACAGAACACCATTATTATTTTAAATGATCACTGCGTGTTCGCAGTGGTCAGAGACAACGCTATCAGTGAACTGTGTAGGTTTTCCAATGTTGAGTTGGAGGGGGCTTTCAAAGTGGCCAAGGTTTGAGCACGCAGAAATCTGGGCCGTGGACTCTGGAATATTGGGAGATCTATCTCACAGCCAACGCTGCACAGCTCTCTCCTACAGCTTCATCCACACGGGCTGCAGCAGCATCTCCTCCTTCCTACAGCAACAGCCACATCAGTTGCCACAATGACAGACAGAGATGATGACACCGTGCCTCCTCCCACATCTTGACACCCCCCTCCTCCCCCTCCCTCTTCCAGCCTCCCCCAAAGGCCAGTGACACGACGGAGGGAAACCAGCACCATGGAGAGCACCACGGCATCGACAACAACACCGGCTGGAGCAGCCTCATCGTCTTCCTCTCCTCATCTTCCTCCTCCACACAACCCATGTGCCGTTCACGAAGACCCCATCCTTCAGGAAATAACAGCAGAGGTCACAGGAGCCACCAAGCAGCCTGAGGCGACTCTTAAGGTGGTCAGGGATCGATTGCCACAGACTCATATATTAATACCTAAATTTAACTACTCACAGTCTCTCCCACACAGGGAACAATTCAACTTGCGGCTCATTAACAGCTACATCAGCACAAACTGCGACTCCATCCCCCAGCTGCCCACCTCTGCCTTTAAAGTGGGACAAGACAAAGTCCACTGGTCCCGGGACACAGCCTTCCATATGCTGAACCACTGGTCAGAAATAACATACGTAAACTAGTGGTCCCCACAAGCCTGTTACACCAGGAGGTGTTTAAAAATGTTTTGATTTTGTGTAAAATGAACTCAGCTCACAATCCCTCAATTCTCACTGCTCAACAGGGGCCTAAATTTTATTCCAAACAAAGGCTGTAACCGTAAAATTTACCAGAGACTCAAATTGAATGCTTTTTATGATGATAAGAATTACAGTTCTGAGCCACTGCCTTTTATTCCAAAATCAGTTTGGACTCCCACTGATAATAGTCTGCAACCCCCCCCCCCCCCCCACACACACACACACACACATTTAACAGTTAATTCAACTGGATATGCATGTTTTTGAAAAGTCATTTAGAAAGCTTAATATTGAGCCAAATTTGTCGCCTTACGAAAGTCTGGCTCTTAAGGAGCTCATCAATAGAGACGACATTGTCATTAAACCGGCTGACAAGGGGAGTGTGGTGGTGGTGATGGACAAGGAAACAAAAAAAACTAAAAAAAAAACTTTGTATTTGGAAACAATTTCTCTGGTTATCAAAATCTTCCAAAAACTGTACGTAAAGAAATTCATTAATGCAAAACAAAGAAACTATTTAATTGGTGATTCGGAACCCAGACCTAGACAGTTCTATCGCTTACCTAAAATTCACAAAGACACGGCCACCTGGAGTAAGCCTTCTGAAATTCCACCGGGTCATCCCATAGTATAGTATAGTAGACTGCAGTAGTGAGAGGTATAGTTATTTGATTTTTATTTGAACCCATTGGCCACGAAATATCTAACACTTACGAATTTGTTGATAAAATTAAAAAATTGGATATCCCGACGAATTCAATTTTATTCACAATCGACGTAGATAGCCTTTATACCAACATTGATATTCAGGAAGGCATTCTGTTAGGAATATATTCTACACATTTCATGACAAAAAAGACCAGATAAAGGGCTGATTCAATTATTAGAAATTAATCTTACTAGAAATGATTTTGTATTCAATGGGAAAAAGTTTGCTGAGTGGGAGACAGCTGCAATGGAAAAATGTAATAAGAAACCACTTCACTATATAGGTACTTAAATGACATCTGGGCCACATAATGGCATGGTCACGTTCATGTAGCAATAACTGACTATCCCCCGCTTGTAGCTTAGCTTCCGAAGCAAGTACTAGAAATGTGACAGAAATCCATTTTAATATGAACAAACTGTACTTAAAAATACTCTTCATCTGTTTGTCTAAATACGTACTTACACAGGCTGTCACCTCCTTACAATCAATTAGCCTGTCAAGTTGTTGTTTGATCCAAAAACAGAATATTATTTGGGTGGGTTAAAGTTTTATTTAGAATGATTTAGCCATTTCCATTCACCCTAATTCTCTCAGGTCTGGTCTAATAGCCATGAATGTCCTACTATGGAATGGTTGGACTGAAATAAAATAGATAATGTCAGGTTTGATTGCAGTATTCAGATACTCATAAGTCAGCGAGAGTGTAGTCTCACAATGAAAGGGTTATCACTCCCTAGCTTCTTTTTTTAGCCAGGTGATCCAGTTATTGAAAAGCTTTACATAGTCAAGAAAATAAATCAGCAGGATTTTTGTTCCGTTAATGCAACATTAGCAAATTACATCCTCTCCTACGGAGACCGCATTACCCTCTTCAATTTTTGCAAAAGTAAAAAGTCCCTCTCACTGCGAAAACATGGAGTTTTCGCAGTTTTCACAATATTTGCCAAACAAAGTGCACTCCCCTTCCTTGAACAGGTGCTTTTCAACAATGTGTACAGTGATCTTAAAGCACATTTCCTGCAGTTTGTGAGCAGACAAGAACGAGAGGTTTTGATGGAAGCAATGAGTGATTTGTCCACAGTTGACTCTGATGATCTTGTGGGAGTTCTCAGCAGCTATGGCTTTAGAAGGAGAATCACAGTTGAGACTCTTCCTACAATACGTAATGAAATAGCGCACAAAGAACTTATCCGTTTGTCATTGACTGCTGGAGGGAGATCACCCATCATCATCTCTCCCTCAGTCCAGAGGCACTGACAAAGTTGTTCTCTGACCTTCAACCAACCACAAGCAAAGGTCTGTAAAATGCTGAAAGTTGATGTTGATTTGACTCTGAAACAAAAGGAAGTTGGAAATCATCTGAAGAAATTCATCAGAGCTAGATAAAAGCAAACTTCAGACATTTCTGATATTCTGCACCGGATCTGATCTCATATTTACTGACAGCATTTACGTGGAGTTTGAAGAAATTACAGAGTTCACAAGAAGACCAATTGGGCACACGTGTGGGAAGATTCTGCACAAAGCTGACACCTTTGAGAACTTCCCAGATTTCCATTCAGAATTTAATGCAATTCTGGAAAGCAATGTCTGAGTAATGGACATTGTTTAGATTCCCACAACCATAACCACAACACTCCATTGTTAAATAGTTTTTCGTGTTTGTACTACTGCAGAAGGAAGCCCATCTTTGGCTACAAAACAGTTTCTAATATCATCCCTGGTTTCATGTATTACGGCTGTATGGAACCTCATGTTGTACAAGAGCAAGCACTTTGTTGAAGTCAGACTAGTTAGTCCAGACTATATTTTCTACTAAGGTCTGAGCTAAGTAGAACCAGACATTGGCACAATCTAAAAAATAATGCTTTCAACAAGTGATGGGTTGTACCGTGCCGATGCTTCGAAGCATGCGTCGAGAAATCCCGGAAGTGTTTAGTGAAGCGCGTATCGACGCTGCAGGTAGAGTGACGTCACTGATGATGTTTGAAGCCTCGCTGGTTCAGGAAGTTGTTCGAGTATTGGCGCGATTTTTGAACACATATATACCGCAATGGATCTGCTCACACTTTGTGGGTTAGTGTTGGCGATTTGTTGGATTGTGAGTGAAATTTGTTCTACTGCTGCTTATTTGGATGGAGCCTGTGCGAAAGAGGACGTGTGGGAACATTTTGATCTGATCTCTCCCAATAAGGTACACTTTTTTAACATTACGTTTTTTTAAAATGTTATTATACAATGTATAGGCTAATAATAACAATAACACTTTTCTCACTGTCTTTTCTCATATTCCAAGGTGAAGTGTTTGTTGTGTGCAAAGGAACTGGGGTACAACAACACGTCATCCATGCTCCGTCATTTAAAGAATTCCATTTTTATTAATCCCCTTAGGGAAAGTATTCCTCTGCATTTGACCCATCCTAGAATTAGGAGCAGTGGGCTGCCACACTGAGTAGTGCCCGGGGAGCATTGGGGGTTGGGTACCTTGCTCAGGGGTACCCCAGCCCTTTTGGCCAGGTGGGGATTTTAACCGGCGACCCTCCGGTTACAAGCCAAGTTCCCTTTCCATTTGGCCACGGGCTGTCCGTGCTTTGCATGAAAATAATGGTGGAGGGAATGTGGCTGGGCCGAGCCCAGGTGAGTAATTGCAAAATATCCATTGAAGGAACATACTTTTCATGACATATTTCCTAATCACCTGTAATAAAATGAACAAGTAGGCTAGTACTGTTTTTAAGAAAAAATGGCTCTTTTCTCCCAGTGACCAGAAAGAAGGAGCTGGATGAGGCCTTGGTGACAGTGATTGAAAAAGACAGCCGTTCAGCATAGTTGAGGATACAGGATTTAAGGAGTTTGTCGCGAAACTGGATCCTACATACATCCTCCCAACAAGAAAGGTGTGTTTGGTGACATCGACGAAGCATAAGAACACTATTGAATGTCACACAGCGGTTAATTTTTTCTTCTTTTATCCTTTATTTTCTTCTTTTTCTTTAGACTGTAAAGGCAATGGTTGCGGAGAGATACCAGAGTGAGAAAGCCAAAGCCAAAGCTGCGGTGCAGAATATTGCAGCAGTCACTTTGACTGCCGATATGTGGACGTCAATGAACATGGACGCATATCTGGCTGTGACGTCTCATTATATAGATAAGAACACATGTCTGCAGTCAGCTGTACTGGGTGCAGTACATTTCCCACTGGCACACACAGCCGAAAAACTGGCACGTGTGATGACATCCCTCATGGAGGAATGGGGAATCACTTCGAAAACAACTTGCCTTGTAACTGATGATGCAGCCAACATGATTGCATGTGGTAGGGACCTGCAGCTCCGACATGCCATTTGCATTGCACATGTTCAAAATCTCATTCTAAAAAAGGCTGTAGATCAGAACCCCGTCCTGTTTGCAATTCGTTCTAAGGCAAGAAGGCTGGTGGGATATTTCAGGAGCAGCACAAATGCAAAGGTTATTTTCACATGCTGCAGGAAGTTGAAACAAGGTGGAACAGTACTTTTCAAATGCTCCAGCGACTGGTGGAGCTCAGGGAGCCTGTGGCTGCAGCGTTGGCAAGTCTGCAAACTGACATCCCTGGGCTAACCTGTGACGAATTTCACAATGTTACCGCATGCCTGTCCATCTTGTCACCCTTCCATGACGCCACTGAAGAAGAACGGGTGTCTGGTTCCAAAGTAATACCATTATTGAAAATGGTAGAGCAGATGATCCAAGATGAAGCACGACAGGCGTCAATCCCACTGGCGAGGGAACTCTGCGAGCACCTCATCAGGCTCCAGAATGTCCAAAGCATGAGCATCATGTCGCTGGCCACCTTGCTGGATCCTCGGTTTAAGCAACTCGCTTTCTTGAGCCCAACAAAGGCCACCGATGCTGAGAAACGTCTGACAGTGGAATGCACTGCTGTTATGAGGTCCACGTCATCCCCAGCTACAGCATCAGCATCCACATCATCACAGGATCCTGGAACTGAAAGACCTGGTAATTGTATTTCCTTGTATTTAAGGTCAGTCTTGATTAATTATGACTCTAACACAATGTGCACAATGCTTCTCAGGAAACAGACTGTGGGGTTACCTCGATGCCACAGTGCAGCAGACGCAGAGCAACCACAATGTGGTTGCAGATGCTACAGTTGAGGTCCACAGGTACTTGGCCGAACCCAACATTCCAAGGTCGGAGGACCCCCTTCAGTATTGGGAGAGGCAACGCATCATTTATCCAAACCTGTACAAGCTTGCTATTGATTTTATATGCACCCCTGCCTCATCTGTGCCCTGCGAAAGGGTGTTCTCTAAAGCAGGAGAAATTGAATCTAAAAGAAGGAATCGCCTTCAACCAAGCACGGTTGAACAAATCTTGTTCTTGAATAAAAATGAATAAACCCCTGAAGTTGCACAAGCACTTTCACTGCCCCTTACCTTGTTAAAACACTGAAACAAACAGAAAAGAAAAGTATTTAATGAGTGAATACATGAACAATACATGAAATGCATTTATTCAGATCAATTGACGTCTTTTAGACTTGTTGTCATTCCTATGGCTTTACTGTTACAACATATTTGGCTTTCTATCTTGGACTAGCAGGGGGGTTTGAGTGCACACGAGGCCTCGAGAAATGAACCTTTTTGTTGAACCATTTGGCTGTAATGCTTCAGGGCTTCAAGAAGCTTCATCTGGCCATCACTACTTTCAACAATTTTTTTACCCATGACTTTTGCATCAGTCACACTTACAAAATGTTGCTTTATATGCTGAAGTATATGAACTATGAAGAACACATTAACACAGCTAAAGTTTAATACTTAAATGTATTGATGATTGACATTAATAAGTAAACATGAGACAAGAGGGTCTCTTGGACACATGACAAGTCAGACCATACGTTGTACAATAGGCATCCTGTATAGGACAGGAAGCTTGAGGGTCTGTCTTGGATATGGTTAGTTAGGAAATATAGATGTCTCTTGTTTGACTAAATGGTGATATTGTCCAATTTAAAGATCATGGGACAGTATGGTATATCCGGACCCGACTTGTTTTTCAAGTTGTTGCATTATAGAAACAGGAGAAAGGCGGGGGTCGAAACATGTGATGCCCGCAAATAGGAAGGCTAGAGAATCTATATAATGTTAGTTTTGCTTTTCTGAGGCAGAATTGTTTGGAGATTCGGCAAGGACACATTCTCCCGAGCTGCTGCAGGGCTTGGTTCTGATGCCTGACTTGTAACTAAATAAAATCCCTTTGTTCGGTACAAGTCCTGTGTCAGTGGGGTCTTTTCCTGCATCATCAACTCATCACCTATCGTTCAGAAGAAAAAGGAAAAACTGTGTTTAATTTAATTCAGGTCTTTAAAGTTTGTGTACTTGCTGATGACTGCTAAAATATCTCTTCCTAGATAGTGAAAGTGTTATAAACTCTCACAAGGATTGGACCCAAATGCACGAGGCCAGAAACAGGAGAAGGGTTTTAAAGAGCTTTATTGCCTGCTTAATCACAAAAACAAAAGGGGAGCTGGAACAGCTCAGAAAAAGAGCTAAACTCTAAGCTAAACTTGACTTTAAATAACTGAGAAACAAACAAAGACATAAACTAGACTAACGCAACAAAAGAGCTCTTACTTGGTTCAAAACCTGAAGTGGCACAGACGCTGACAACACACGTAAGACGCCCTAGCAACAGAAAATGGGAGAAGGGAGTATATATAGGGAGTGGGGGTAAGGAGCACCAGGTGAAAACACTCAGGGAATCAGACGAGACACAGAACAAGGCAGACAAGGTGCTCACAGGAAGCAGAGAAAACCCCTTACCAAAATAAACAGGAAGTGACACTGAACTAAATCTAACTAACACATCTGACGGTGCATGACAGAAAGCAAATGAGTGTATATAGTAAATACTGAAGCTATTCTGATGTTTTCCCATATGTCATATTTCCTTGATACCATAGGTTGTGTTAATCAACCAAAATGACGATGCATCTTACAGTATCTTGTGACACCAGTTGAATCTTATGAAGATATAGCGACTCTGCATCTGTCCATTGATCGTGATCTCATATTGACTGAGCACAAACTCATGTAATCTCTTCTCATTTTGGACACTATGATTGTTATTACACAAGCACTATACAATGCAGGTTGATAATTTTGTGTTCTTACATTACACACTTTGTGTGTCAACCAATTTGATAATAGCAATACCAAAGTGCTGTAATTAGTCTGGAGTATAGCTTTAGTATAGCTGTATGCACGTCTTCTTATGTATTAACACTTGCCTTAATTCTACACAATGTTTATGGATGAAATTTGAGGTATTTTGTGTTACTACCCTAGTTGAATAGCCAATATTACCTTAAGTGTTTATATTTTACATTAGTTCACTGATGTAGAAGATATGTGATGATAAAGAAGCTATATGAGACTATTTAAGGCTAAAAACGTTTTAAGTAACTACTTTTAGCTCATGACTATTGCTTTTGTTGAGATCTCTAGTAAAGTCACTTTGACTGTAAAATGTTAAATGCTACTTTAAACATTGGAATGTTACTTTAATGTTAATGAAATGTTACATTTTCCATCACAATTGTATTAAGTTCTTCAGTTGATTGTTGATGAAGCTCCATATCCATGTGTAAAAAGTGATGGGGTAAATAAGGTTTAAAATACAGTGTTTTAAGATGCGCAGTGAAAATATGATGCACAGGAATGAGTAACTTGGTCCTTACCATACACATTTAGTGCAAAAACCTCCATGAAATTCTTCACAACAATAGAAAATCATAATACAACAGCATACCTGTTCAAAGAACAAAGAAGATCTGATAACTCTTATTTATGTAGGGGTCCACTCTTTGGTTGTCAATCATCGCTTATCCTTCCTTCAGTTTGGTACAAGCCTCCCGGTCTTCTTTAGAGAAGGCTTCTCTAAATCGGATGTGCATCTCACTGCAAACTTTTGCATCTCTCAACCTTTTCCAGTCGTCATCCCGAGATGTTCTCATTCTGAATTGGATTATGATCGCCCTCAGTTTGTTTGAGGTTGCAGCGTCGCTCTTCCTTCGAAGCCGCTACACAGACAGCGGTACAACCCTCGTAAGAATCCCGATGACAGTTTCCCTTGCATCTTTTCCTTCCTTTTCAGGCAAACCAGATGTATCTTTTACAAAGATATTAACACTCTCAAATGACGAGGAGACGTGTTCTCTCTATTGCCACCCCCGGCTAGTTATTGAGTAACTCTCCGCAGTCACAGCACATGTCTCTACACACTGCACCTTCACTTCTGGCTCTGAAATACGTAATTACAAGGGGCGGGGCGTGCTCTTAAACTTAGCTACACTACACTACCCCCTCCCAACAAAACCCCTTGCCCCGAGGGACGACTAAAAAAACAAAAACATGGGTGCTAACTAACCCAAACTCACACACATGCACACGCAGGTGCCATTCACACCCCTTTGTCTTTTTTCTTTTCACAACATTTTTATCCACAAACACACATCAACTTTTCCTCCCACCAGTCTCCTAACCCCATTGAGACCACTCGTAAAACTCCCCACAGAAAACCTCCCTCACCTGGCCTACTGCCCTGAACCCCTTCCCTCACCTCCTGCAATCCCTGCTCCCTGCCTTCTGCATGCTCACAAAAATTACACCCCACCTCTGCGCAGGGCCAGCGCGACAAGGCATCTGCATTGGCGTGCCGGGTCCCTGGTCGATGCTCAATCTCAAAATCGTACGCCTGCAGTTCCTCCAACCACCTGGCGATCTGGCCTTCCGGTTCCCGGAACAACATCAGCCACTGTAGCGCAGCATGGTTGGTCTGGACCACGAAAGGCAGCCTGCACAGGTAGTACTTAAAATGTCGCACAGACTGCAGAACGGCCACCAGCTCACGACACTTGACGCAGTAATTACGCTCTGGCTTTTCGAAAGCCTTGCTAAAGTAGGCCAGCACCCTCTCACCCTCAGGCCACACCTGAGAAAGTAAAGCCCCCCACCCCTCACTGCTCACGTCGGTGTCGAGGACAAAAGCTAGCGAGGGACTGGGCGGCGCCAGCACTAGGGCACACGCTACAGATGCTGAAAAGCTGCCTGACACTCCTCAGTCCAGCCATAGGACTGGTCCTTCTCCAACAGCCAGTGTAGGGGCGCTGCAATGGTGGCGAAACCCTGCACGATCCTGTAATACGCGGCCAGCCCAATGAAGCTTTTTAGCTGCCTCCGATTTGCAGGAGTAGGCCAATTCCGCACCATCCCTATCTTGTCAGCCATTGTGCTGATCCCCTCCCCGGTCACCCTGTGCCCCAAGAACAACTCCCTCTTCATAAAATGGCACTTACCGGGGTGCAGCTTCAAGCCTGCAGCCCGGATCCTTTCCAGGACCCGTCTGAGGGCCTCCAACGCAGACTCAAAGGAGCCTACCCAGTCTCCCCACTAGCTTTAAATAAGTCTACCAATCAGCTACTAATTGGGAGAACTCACTAGGATAAGTAACACATCTCCAAGCACAATCATTATACACTGCCTGGCCAAAAAAAAAGTTTCCACCTGAATTTAACTAAATAAAGGTAAGCAAAGCAAAGGTAAGGGGTTGCTGCAGTTGGTCAGGTCTAGGTTCATCAATGCATTTTTTTTTCTTCCCTGATGACATGGGCATATTCCAAGATGACAATGCCAGGATTCATCAGGCTTAAATTGTGAAAGAGTGGTTCAGGGAGCATGAAACATCATTTTCACACATGGATTGGCCACCACAGAGTCCAGACCTTAACCCAATTGAGAATCTTTGGAATGTGCTGGAGAAGGCTTTGCTCAGTGGCCCCAATCTCCCATCATCAATACAAGATCTTGGTGAAAAATGAATGCAACATGTGATTGTATGTGGTATTTTAACAGCTGACACAGCTCAAAGCCTCAAGACACAGGGATAGAGAGACACACAGGAAGATAGAGAGACACACACACAGAGACACACACAGGGAGAGAGAGACACTGTGAAAGAGGGGTATTGCGCCCCCAATTCACACGGAACGGGACGAAACAAAGTGCAAAAAGCAGGACTCAGCTCCGAGGATTCAAGTGAGAAAATGGAGCGGGTTTATTTACAAGTGCGCACATGCCAAAAATAATAACAAAAAAGAATAAAGAAAATACTTTGAAATAGGCCTGCACAATTCAGGGAAAAATATGAATCACGATTTTTTTAGTTTAGAATTGATATCACGATTCTCTGGCACGATTTGTTTTAGCTTAGAATTGATATCACGATTCTCTGGCACGATTTTTTTCCCTCACGAAGTGTAAAGTTTATTGCACACATGAACCATGACAAAACAAAACAAATTGACAGTACCGCTTTCGGATCTCTTCATCATATTGCACTTTGTGGTGATGTTTGAGGTGCTGGTAAAGATTTGTGGTATTACCTTGCGGTGCTGCAATGACGGCAAAGCATGCCTTGCAAATCACATTAGACTGACCCTCGTCGTCTTGCTTGAACCCAAAATACTTCCACACCACCAAATGCGAGCCTTTTTTCCGAACGAGTTTGGTTTGAGACGTGGTTGGCTGATTCTCATAACTGACTTTTTTTTTGGCCAAGAAGTGTAATAGCCATAATATCACATCATAATACCTATAAATATCCATACATATTTCCCCCTTCAAACATATTCTTTTAAACATCAGCAATAATAATGATACAAGGAAGTATTTACGTCACGTCTGGTCTCTTGCAGTAGGCTGGGTCCAGAAAGAGGGAGCAGGAGCGAGAAAGAGAACTTGAGCGAGTAAGGGAGCGAGAGCATCAAGCTGCTGCTGAAAGAAAGGACAGCGGTGTTTTTGTTAAATTATTTTTGGTGGACTTTTTTTCTGTGCAGACAATAAAGGATTATTTTCCACCGCAAGCTGACTCTTCCTTCCTCTAAACAAGTTGTGAGTGGTGAAGCTCACAAGGACATATTGTGTGAGCTTGAGTTGGATAAGTGGCTTGTGTCTCAGTAGCAGTTTGCTTTGTCTTTTGCTCGCCTCAATATTGCAACTGAGTTTCTTATTGTGTTTGTGACCATGCTTTATTAACAGAGGTTTAAATGTTGAATTATTCACTGTAGTTTACATTTTGATATGAGGCTCCAATGCTGTTACGTATGCTTTACATCTACCAATGTTATGTTGGAAATTGTGCAGTTTATTCCACCACTGATAATACATTTCTGCTGCTATGCTATTTTGCGGCTGTTTAGAAATGTTTATTGATTTTACTACATAATAATATTCTGAGCATTTTGTGACACATTTTATTGCTTTTCTCTGATTTCAGACTACACACACATACACACACACACACACATAAACAAACAAAACTAAATACACACTACATGTTGTTGATGTGAAGCCCAACAATCTTCATTAAAGGAAGACAAAGAAAATCTCTCTGTCCAACGACCTTGATTGTGAATCATAGTCCATAATCCACCGCCTCAACCAGCAATCCTTCTTCCTGAGGCTCGCCCCTCAAACATTGGTCCTTTGAGCCGGATTGAGTGCAACCTGAGATGAGGATCATGGACAACGCAGCATCAGGCGCCTCAGAGCCCCAGAGACGTCCACAGAGACAGCATCGCTTACCTGCTTACCTGGAGGATTACCACGTTGGATTCCAGCCATCTGCACACCCAGATTCACCTGCTACTGTTTCCCACTCTAGCAGCCACCACAACAGCAACCCGAGCAGGTCATCCAACAGGAGTTCATACACCCATAGCAGATCCAGTAGGTGTACATGCTACTCTGTTGGTATGTATCCCACTCAGGGTCTCTCACCTGCACAAGCTGCAATCTTGGAAGAGAGAATAAAGCAGTTGGAGCTGGAAGATATCCGCCGTATGATGGAGCATGAGGGTCAAGCTGACTTGGAGTGTAAACTGCTGGATGATCAGGCCAAAGAAGCACAGCAGCTCCAAGATGAGGCACTTAAAACCAGAGAAGCACTCACTAGGCGGCTAGAGAGAGAGCAGCATCTGTACACTCTGACAAGTCCGACCCTTTCCTGGACTTACCGCCGCCAGTGCAGGCAAGACAGGCCGACACGCTTCTATCCATATCCCAGCTCTCACGGTCAACCCAGTCACTTCCAACACCTACCCCTGTTGTGCAACCGACTATTCCTCCCCCACAAGTGAGGCAACAAATCATTCAATCAATCATTTGGTGTTGTGAGTCAGTTCTGGTTGAGTGGACGCTGGCATGTATGTTGCCGCTGCTCGTCGGTATTAGTTTTAAAAGTGTTTTTAAAGTGTTTTTATTGCTCCTATGGCTTATGGTTCTACGTGACAAAACGGACACTGCTTCCACTTTGCAAGAGCTAAAGCAGCTTCTCTCGTACAGTTAAATGCTGTCTCTCCGGCACTTCTGTCCACAAGCTAATGCTAACCGGCTGTCACGATAGACGATATTTGGGGCGTATGGACACATTCAGAGGAATATTTACAGATTTTCCTAAACACTCTAACTTCAATCTGTCTATTAAGGTTAAATCCACCATTGATTCTAATTCTGTAGATTTTTTGGACACAATTTAAGGGACCATATTTAAGGGACCCACCTATGATCAAACTAATCGATTAGACATGTAAGTGTTTTTCTGAGAGACAGATACATATGCACTAAGACCAGCCTTCACCCCAAACATACTTTTGTAGGTCTAATTAAATCGCAATTGTGACGCTTCCACAGGATCTGCACACAGAAGGTAGACTTCATTTTGGCCCCTAGAGTGCTATTCTCCGATTTGGCCAGCAGGGGATACTCTAGGACCATTCTCAGAAATTGTCACAAGAGGTTCCTCCAAATTAAACCTCTAATTGTGTCCTCTAAGGTACCTTTCATCACCACTTCTTCTGACTCCACGGTGAAGCTGGTCAGAGAAATTAAGAAAACGTTTAGACATTAGAAGATTCTTTTAGTTATTAAAGGTATTCATTTAATTAAAAAGGATTAAAAATGTCTGGACCAGGATCCAGCATGTGACTCAAAATTATTCCACACACATCTATAGATGTGTGTATAGATGTTTTATTGTATTAGTCATGTTTGTTCCAATTTTTTTTAAGTCCATTTTTATTACTGTTAGTAGATGTGTTTTTTATTTTAGATTCACATGGTTTTCTGGGGACTGGCCCTCTGCTGGGGGAGTTCACCCTTCTGGACCTGCTGCTGGCACCGTGGACCGTTTCTGGGATGCGAGAGCTCAGGCTGAGCCTACTGTCCAACACAAGGCGATTACAACCACCCACATTAGTATCTAACCACGTGACAGTGACCAACATGAATGCACACTTACACAATCACACACACACAGATAGAATAATGGTATGTCTTTGTGTGGTAAAACTGTTTTGTTTTTTTTAATTTTTAAATATTGTTGTTGTTATTGTGGTTATTGTGTTCTCTCAGCAAGCTGCTGCCCTACAATGACACTAGGTTTGAAAGGTGTTTTCTTCCTGTAAGAAGACCTAGCAGACTCCGCTCTGGAAGCAAGAACCAAGGAGTTAAATGTCTATTTTTCCAGATGTTCACCTGAAACCACCCTGATTGTCTATCTGAGACAGATGTGGCTTTTTTACCTCTAATATATGTTACAGCGCCACCCAGAGGTGTATTTGGCTGCTTGCAAAACACATCTGGCTGCCACATCCTTTCCTCCTCTTCCTCCACCCCTCCCTTTGTTTCCTCTAATTGCAAACAAATGTGTGGAATGTTTCCACCAGTTAATGCCACACGGACAGTCTGCAGCTTCTGACTTCTTTTTTCCCCTCTAAGCTCAACACTTTGGTGTGCTAGGACATTTATATGCCCTAAAAAGCAGCAGCAGCAGTGATGAGGCTCAGGGTTGGAAAATGTGACACTCTATTAAAGCAGATGAATAACTGCTGTTAAAGGGAAATCAAATTACACTCAATCACCGTGTGTAATGACCATGTGTCCTCTCACTTCAGATCAGAGGCTCAGTTCCAGCTCCAAACCTTCACAATATTTACATCTTCAGTTTTATAATTTTAAAGATTCTTTCTTCTGCTCATTGTTTTATGTCATTTACGTCCTTTACATCTAACACTTTGATTTCTTAGTATTAGTAGTAATATTATTATTATTACTTCTTCAGGGCTTAAACATTTAAAAAAAAAAGTCATGTAACTTTTTATTGCTTCTCTTAATTTGTTTTTCAATTCTTAATTTTTAACATTTCGGTAATTTTAGTTTTATTTTATTAAAAGCAACAACAATAATGACAGTAATTTATAATTTTCAATGCAACTTTTTTTTTTACATAATAATTTTAAGCTCACCAAGACTATAGAGTGGTGTGTGTGTGTTTCCTGCTAACCTCTCTCTTTCTCTCTGTTGCTCGCTGGCACCCCAGCATACAATGGCTGCACCTTGAACGGCAGGGATTATTATGAAGACCGGGATGTGTGGAAGCCGGAGCCATGCCAGATCTGTGTGTGTGACCGTGGAACTGTGATGTGTGATCATGTCATCTGCGAGGACACAGCAGACTGTTCCAACCCCATCGTCCCTATACGAAGAGTGCTGCCCCATCTGCCTTGACAACAGTACGTCTTTCTTTCTCTTATAGAACTTCTCCCTCTCCACCTGTTCACCAACCCCCATATAAATTTCATCTGCATTGCAGGATTGACAGTTTGAATTTCACAATTATAAAGGATATTTATATTATTATATATTTATATTCGTAGCATATTCTGTTGTTTATTTTTGTTTTCTTTTAGTTTATTCATAATCTGACATCTCTCTCTGTCTTCCCTCCACAGGCTCCCAAGAGGATCAAATTGAGGTGAATATTGATTACTTTGTTGTCTAATTCCATTTTAATATTTGATTATTGGTTGATGATTGACTTGATACATCTAACATATTCTGATATTTTAACATTGAGAAAGAGCAGGTTCACTTAGTTTTTCTCTCATAACTTAATTAACTCATAACTTAGTTTCTCCCATGATTTCATCTGAGCCTCATCGAGGTGATTTTGAGGACTGGATGTTCATGTCAGTGCTGAAGCAGCCTTGTGTGTTTACGATGTTAGCTCTGTTGAGCAGTGAACATTGTATTACATTGTTTAAATTGATTAAGGGTATATGTTTAAGTCCAAATAGAAACAAGGGATATTGGAAGATAATGTTATTGCTAATGTAAAGTTTAATACAAATATAGAATAACAACTTAATACAATTTATTTTGGGTGTGCTACAAGGTGGCAATGACGTTCCTGCATGGTGATGTCCTGTGTTACACGGGAACCTCATCCCTAACCCCCACTGCCAGCTCTCCCTGATTGATCACATGGTCAGCGTTGTAGGAAAGTAAACTACATCTCTTCCAGGTTTAATGCTGCTTTCAGCACGTAGGAAATAAAATGTTAAATACCATGAGCCTCCATGATTCAGGGTTTATCCTCTCACCGTGTTTGTGTATTGGAGCACAGCCCTGCATCACATTTATTTTGACTGTCTGAGTCTCATCCATGCATTCTTCACCTGCTAACGATGGTCTCCCTGGACAGCGGAGCTGTACATTCTATTCATAAATGTAAAAGTAAATGATTGTTTAATGCTGCACTATCATACGTTGTGCTCCATTTTAGTCTAACTTTCTGTTTGTTTTCTATTTCTACTTCAGTCTACTCTGTTTTAGTGAAATTATAATTGAATAATAGCCTTTGCCCAACATCACCCACATACAGTATTTTATAATAATATAATTGAATGTTGAATGAACTTTGAACTGTTATTTTGTTTCTATGTAAAGCACGAGTTGCCGTGTATGAAATGTTAAATTATTGAGAATGAATCAACAGTAATTTAATCATCTGTTTTTGTTAGTTTCTTTCTTAGGATGAACTTTCAAATTTTTATCATTGAATATTCATGTTTTATTAAAGTTAATGCAAAAAAAAAAAAGTGTTTGTGTTTCTGGAATGGTGGAAAAGAGGAAGTGACCTCAGTGACAAAGACATATACTAATTCCAGGTTTTGGACCCCATGAAGACTAGTGGTCCTGTAGAACACAGTGTTTATAGGTCCTAGCGAAGTGTCAAAAACAAGTAGACACACACATGCACACATAAACACACACAAAGGCTTGTGAATCTATGTTTCTTAGGACACTTCACACGTTTACATTCATTACTTTGTTCCGCAGAAATTAGGTTCTGTCTCATTGGGACCAGGTTTTGGTCTCCATGAGGACTAATGGTCCTGACAAGAACAGTGTTTATGACAGAAAAGGTTCTAAACAGGCGACAATTACAAGAGCACACACGCGCGCACACACACACACCTTCAATTTTTCTGTCTATGGATGTCATTGCGAAAACCAAACATGGGCGTGGTTTAACGTCATGACGTATGGCGGAGAAACGTAAACCGTTCGGCGCAAAAATTCAAACGCTGTACAGGGAGACAAACCACAGCTTGCTCTGCTCTCCTGGTACACATTACAGGTTAAAAGGAGTCACGATTAAGCCACGCCGGATATTACACTTTCACAGGTATGTTGAGTGCACAAAGACAGTTTCGTGGAGAAGCTTTTGTTTGTGCCTTTGTGTGTGATGAAAATGGAAACACGTTTAAGCTAGCTAATGCTAGCCGGGGCTAGCGTGTTTATGCTGTGATGCTTATTGTGGGTCTGCAACCAGTTTCCTGTGTTTATCTAACCCTAACCCTCTTTATCTATGTAATTCAAAAATCAACTTATCTCGTCATATGTTCTGTGCTAATATCATATCTGCCGCATCGAGACTGTTTACATTAACTCATAACCTGCATCACTAGTTTGAAGCTTTTTTCAACTGTGACTTTTTGTTTATGTTAGATTCTTTCGTTGTTTATTTTACACAGTGTTAAAAATGTTTTCAGTAATCAAGCAAACATTATTGTGTTATATTCATTATTATAATAATAATAATGTTATATATTCTATTTTTTTTTACCACTGTTGCCTATTACCTTTACATTCTATAAAACCAGCAAGCCTTTTTATTATAGGAATATGGGTTGTTGCATTTTTGAAAGTGGCTACTCTATGAGGTATACAGGAGGTCTTGTGCTGCTGTGGCCCATCATCATGGTCATTCACTTTACATTTTCTCTTTTTTTGGACACAGTAAACACATTCGCTGTAAACACTGACTAGAGATGGCTGTGTGTGACAATCCTAGTAGATCAGCAGTTTGTGAAATATTCAAACCAGCCTATCTGGCACTAACAACCACGACACGTCCAGAGTCACTTATATACCATTAATATATCGCACATCTTCATTCTGATGCTCATTTTGAACTGCAGCAGCTTGTTTTGACCATATCTACATGACTTAATTTTGCTGCCATGTGATTCAATAGAGGTTTAAACGAAAGTTGCTTGACATATACTGTATATTCACATATTATAATATACAAGCAACAACACTTGTGGTCTTTACAATCTGGATTTTTATTTATGTTTTAAATGTGTAGAATAAGTATGAAATATGTACATCAAATGGGTAAGCGCCTTTCAAACCCTCAGGGGCACTTTACATCTTAAATAAGAAGATAAATCAAATAAAACGGACAGGATCAACACAGTAGTTGGAGTTTAAAAATTAATGCAAGAGTGTAAAATGCAGAATACTGAGGTGATACGGGGTGATCCACTGTGATTAATCAAATTTTTTCAAAAAGGATTAGTTAAATAATGCATTCTTGTTTTATTCATGTTTTATACACAGTGGCCCAGCTGTTTTGGATGTGGTGTTCATTTATTATCTTTTCAAAACAATGACATTTTAATTTAATTACTGTTTTTCTTGAATTCCCCAGCTAAGATGAGCGCAGCCTCCACACCCATCTCCCGGGTTCGTCAGGGATGGGCATCATCCTTGAAGAACAAGGGTCAGTCCCCTGTAGCCTGCAGCACACCACTGCTCGCAGCCTTCCCCGGTAACGATGACGAGCAGGAACGTCGTCAGCGGAGAAGGTCAAGAGTCATTGACCTTCAAACTGCTACGGACACCTCCTTTAACGACTCTGCATCTCACAGGTATGCTGCAGAGTTTAAAGCTTCCAACTAGAGCTGGATGATATGGCCCAAAACATTGATGGTCTGATATTGATAGTTATGATATACTGTCAGGTAATTAAAGGTTTTTTTTTAAAGTTTTGCCCCTGAGTGAAAGTTGAAGAAACTGTTATAAATAATAATAAAAATTCTATATGGACAGAAAACAACACTCGTAAATACAGATTATTATGTTTTGTTTATCAAAGTCTGTTTGTACACAGCATAAACATTATGGGAATCGATTATTGTTATGAAAATAATCCATTAATGTGTTGATTATTTTCTCGGTTGGTCCATAAAATGTGAGAAAACGTAGATTTGTGTTTCCCAAACCTCGAAAAGATGATGTTCTCAGATGTCTCATTTTGTCCACAAACCAAAGTGTTTCAGATTTAATGAGTTCTGTCAAATATATCTACATTTAAGAAGCTGACCAATCAGAAACTTTGTTTTAATTAAAAAAACAACAATATACTAATGGATTGTCAAAATAGTTGATGATTAAATAATCATTGCAGCCCTACATCATATCGATATATTTAACTTTTGTTAAATTATTTTTGACTAAGTGTATTGCGTAATCTTGCAATATATTGATTAGAGCTGCAACTATTCATACATTATTAATTAATGACTAAAATACAATAACGAATCGGTTTGAATGTTTGTTTTTTAATTATCAAACCTGGTTCACTGATGTGAATATTTTCTGCTTTCTTGGCGACATATAACAAAGGAAGAGTTGACTTTAATTTCTGATAACCTATTAAATCATGGCTTTGTCAACACATTTCTTGCTGCCATGTAATATTCCTCCTGAAAGCCTGAGGATAATCTCATGTTTGTATGCAGTGCCACAGGGACTCCTGCTGCCGTGCCCAAGTTGTCAAATGCACAGATCTCGGAGCATTACTCCACCTGCATAAAACTCTCCACTGAGAATGTAAGTGTCATGTATTGTCCTGTTTTGGCATGAGGATGTGCTCTTCTTCCATCTATATTCAGGGAATGGTAAAAGATTAATGCATTGCATTATCTTTTTTTGTCAGAAAATCACCACCAAAAATGCCTTTGGTCTCCATCTGATTGATTACATGGCGGATATTCTCAAACAGAAGGATTCTGAGCTCACAAACTTTAAGGTATGATTATTCTTTATTGAACTTCATTAGGAGCCTTAAATCTGCAGTGTGTAACTTCTGGTGATTGTTGTCATTATTGTTCTGCCTCTATTTTGTCTTTTTGAACAGTAAAAGTGTGTAATTAAGAACAAACATCTGCATAATCAGAATTTGCAGGGAATTTGAGTCTATAGTGTGGGAATGTCCCTGCTAACTGGGATGATGTACCCTCTTTATGACCTCTTTTTTAAAAATTTTATAATTTCTTTTACTCCTTGTCTCCTTCCACGATCCTCCTTCCCTGCTGTCTCTTTCTGCTTTTTGTCGTCTCCTGCCTTCACCCCCTCCTCCCCCTGAGCCTCTCAATCTCCTTTTGCTTTTCATGTTGTTCTAAATAGTTTGAATGCCCTGTCACTCGGCCCATCTCTCTATTTCCTTCCTTGTCTTCTTCCATCTTCTCTTAGTGCATTTGTTCTATATCCTTGACTAAGAGCAGAGCACAGACAAACATCTATTTATTGTCTAAATGCTAATCAATGCCTGTGTCAGAGACTGAACTTTTGCTGTTATGGCTTTACTAATATGGATTAAAACATCAGTAGCTGAAAATCATATATAATATTTTTATTTATTTATATTATATATCATATTTTCAAGAACATATTTAAGGGTGGTGTTCATTCAACAAACTTAAATAGTGCCATTCTGCCTCTCAAATAAATAATCTATGCTAATCTTTTAAGTAATAAGTACCATCATATTCAGACTATACTACAGATATGCATGAAAGCTCATGAAAACATTGTTTAATAAAACAAACTGTGATGCACTCTTTTAAACTATTAAGTTCACCTCTTAAAAGTACATGTATGCTGACATATTTTGGTCTCAAGCCTTCATCATGGAGTCAAACAGACCTTATAGTAGAAGAGGGCATCTTATTGTGATGTTCTACCAATTCATTTCTACCCCAGGAACAAGAGGTGGTGGCCACAATAATAAAGTAATGGTTATTTCATCATCCTCATTTCCTCATTTCTGCCAATTCTTAAAGTATTCAGTTTAATTGCGTGTGGAACCCTCACTTGCCTGAAGCTGCCGTACAGAACATTTTGTCATTTTTGTTGTTATTATTTTGACACTGTTTTGTATCCATAAATGTAACATTATTAGTATGCTACATCCTTCATCTGAAAACAGCTTTGTTGAGCAACTCTATTCAACTCGACTGAGGGATATATACAGCAGGGGTGGGTGGGGATGATTCCCTCTTATCAACTACCAGGTTTTCTAAGCTGTAAAAATTCACTTCTGACAGTTTTGTGAGTGCTTTTTTGTGTCATACTCAGCCTGCTCACTTCACTAGTGCAATGTTGCTATTTTCTTTGTCGACATAAATTGAATCCCTTCTTGTGTGCAGTGTGGGAATGTCACACGAGATCTAAACGCCACTGGTTAAGTGTGTCATTATAGATAATATAGAAGTAAATACTTTGTAGTCATTTTGGCAAAATAAGTGTGAATGGTTTACTCTATATTTGAATGTTTTTTATCCATTTAAGGTCTCACAAGTTTTGAGCAGAGCATTCAAGCCGCAAAACTTAATGTAAAGGTGTCAATAAAATATACCGTCACTTCAGCATGACTGTTCTCTGCCATCTTTACTGTAAGCAGCGTGTATGATGTATTCTTTGTTTGTGTGTTCCTACTAAAGGTTGCAGCAGGTACTTTAGATGCCAGTACAAAAATCTATGCTGTGAGGGTGGATGCCGTTCATGCTGATGCTTACAGGGTGCTCGGTGGCCTGGGAGCCGAGACCAAACCAGGGGAGGGTAAGAAATTCTTTACCACTGAATTATGACTGTACTAGATGGCATGTCCACTTACTTTCCTGCTCTTCTGTTTTGTTTTTGCCCACAAACAGACGCAAATAACGAGAACAGAGACGATGAAGGAGCTGAAGTGAGTGCAAAGCAGCCGAAGAGAAAGCGGCCTCCTAAGAAGACAGTGGAGCAGAACCTGAGCAACATCAATAGTGCAGAGTCTGAGAGGAAATGTGAGGTAAGGTGTGATTGGAGGTGGACTGTTTCACTCTTTGGAAACTAGCTATGGTGGTTATAGTTTAAAGTAACACTGTAAAATCAAGCAACATTTATTGGTGGTGACTTGAACTTTGATTCATTAAAAGTTGTGTAATATTTCCATTTCAGTGCATACACTGTGTAAGTTCTTTTTGACCTCATCTTTATGAGTCTAATCATGATCAAATATTCTTGTTCTTGCCCAGGTGGACCCCATGTTTCAGCGAATGGCCTCATCTTTTGATGAAAGTAGCACCGCTGGCGTCTTCCTGCCAGTTCTCTTCAGTGAGAACAGTCGATGCGAGCTGCTCTTCCCCTCCTACATGACGCTTCTGCAGTCCAGACCCTCGTATTCTCCTCCACCTCCACAGACAGTCTCCACTTCTCCATTCAAGGGTAAAACATATTTACTAAGTTTGGGAAAATGTAGTCTTCTCCGTTTATTTTTTAAGTTGTTAGGTCGCCTTTCAACACTGCTCATTGCCACCAGATATATAGTATACCTGTGCTTTGTGTTTCTTCCAGCTGGACTACAGCGTTCCCAGGAGAAGAGCTCCATTTGCCCCTCACTGCTGGACTTCTCTTTCACTAGCTGGAACCCCGAGCAGGTCAGAGATCCTCATCAGCACCACGTCTTCCATAGTTCAGATGAAATGGTAGCAGAAGCAGCAATTATTTGGTTAAGGCACAGAGCACTGCAGCATCCATAGTTCAGCTTTCCTCCCCCTGCATTTGCTGTATACATATCAGCACTAAAATGTAGGTGGACACAAACACAATGCTGACAACCCAGGATCATCTTATAATTTGTTAAGTATATTATCCTCATTTGCATCCCTTTTTTAAAAATCCCCCTTTACCCTGTATTTTATTGCTTTTTTAATAGTTTCTATTCATTATTTGTTTTCATTTGCAAACTCTTGCTTCATTTATGTTTTTTTCCTTTTATTTAGGATTTATAACGACATGTGATGAAAGAAAGAGAAACACTAATCCACAATCTTAACATATTTATTGTTTGTATTTATATATGTATTATTAAACACAAATCATTTACATAAAGTGATATTCTATTCTATTCTGTGCATCTTTTGTCAGACTATGAATCAGCTCCTGGAGAAGATGAAGCAAGGTGAGCATGTATTTGATGTAAATGCTGAGCCCGAGATTGAACCAGAAGAGGACGATTGCCCTGACTTTGATGCTGACTATGAGGACGGACCCGGTGACTGTGAGGAAGGTTCCAAGGAACACAAAGAGGGATGTGAGGCTTCTACGTCTGGTAAAGGAAGGTGAGATTGTGAACTCCAGTGCATTTGAAGGGGGAAGATGCAATAACTTAATTTTTTAATGCAGACCTTGTGATTAAGGAGGCAAATGGGCAAAAGCTTTTAGTGCTTCTCTTTGTGCATGTTCCACACTTTTTCCTCCTTGTATTCTTAAAAGCTATAAGACCCTTATTTAAGATGATAAGAGGACCTTCGTTAAGCGCTCTTCTTTTTAATACCCATTGAAGTGTTACACTAAGGTTTGCTTCACATATTTACTGGGAGAATGTCATTTTTTTTCACCAGGAGAGTAGATATTTAATTAATTAGAACATCCTGAATATCCTGGTGAGAGTGTGTCCAAATCAAAACCTGTCAGCCTTGATTAATTTAAGGCCTTTGCGTGTGTGTGTGTGTGTGCTTGCGTTGCTTTGAATGGTGATGTGATGAAAATGCAGAGATGTGATCGCGATTGGAGAGGGAGACATCGCCACGATGTGCATGCAACTGTCCTCACAGCCCAGGGAATATTCCTACTTCAGCCCCAGGACCATGGCTGCGTGGGCTGGACCAGGATACTGGCAGTTCAAGCCAAAGCACAAGTGTGAGTGACAATTGATTGACTTGATACAGCCAACAAAATCTGCTGTAGCAAAGGTTCCATCCTGAAGCACAATTAATGTTGTTCATAATCGGCACATGTAAAGAACATTTCTTATATAATTTTTTTATACACTATTTATCAACTAACAGGAAAGTTAGTTGCAGCACCAGTTTGGTCAATAGCCATCTCATTACACTTTTGTAAATACACATTACAGAACAAACTATACACACGTACATTTTAGATTTTTTTGTGATTGGTACAAGTATGAAGTCGTTTTCGTGTTTCCTTTTAACAGCTGTGATGAGTTTCTAAATGTTGTGTGTTATAATTAACTGTTTCTATGTCGCTTCTTGCACTTAATCTCCTATAGTGGACCATTTGCCTGACAAGGAGACACGCAAGAGGAAGCCCAAGAAGGTGTTTGAAATAGATTTCAGCGACGACGTCAACTTCGACACCTACTTCCGCACCACAAGGGTAAAATAAAATCTGGAAAGTTTCTATATTCCTTGAGAAAGATGTGTACAGTGAGCAGAGTGGTTGTTATAGCATATTAATTAAACCAGTGTGACATCAGTTTTGGTTTGCACCCGACAGTGTTTCTGATCTTAATGGTATACTGTAGGTTTTTCTTAAGTGTGGTTTGTATAAAGCCATGGTTCACAAGCTATGGTACTCAAGCTTCCTCTGGTGGTTCATAGAGGAAAATCACAAATACTATTCTACTGTATATACCAGATTAAGTGATCGGAGAGGAGCTGAGGAATTTTGAACAGACTGCGTTTGTCACAAAAGGCTCAAAGTACACTATGTGGAGACGTAGTAGCTGCTAGTCTCTTTTGTGAGCTGTGCATTGCCAACACCTAGGACTGGGTGATATGGCTTAAAAATAAAATCACCAATTTACTCACACCACAGTTGATTTAGAATTATAGTTTGCTTCTTTAAAACAAACTTAAATTATTCAACACAAGTTTTGCTTTTATTTTTCCTTTTGGGATTTGAACAAGGCTTCCACTATGGCTTTTGCATTTTCATTACGTTCATCATAACCCCATGCTACTACACGCAAATGTGAATTAATCAATAAAATCCATTTATCACCCAGACTGCTGGTTGCAAAAAGAATGTTGGTCTATGGGAACATTGGCTTCTACTTCTCCCCTGATAAGTTTAGTAAACATTTTCGTGAAGAGTTAATCGTCTCACTTACTAGTTTATGGCCTTTAAAAGAACTTTGCAAAGTATGTTATACACTGCCTGGTCAAAAAAACGTCGGCACCTTTTTACAGCAGCTGTTTATTTTTTGGTAGTCTTGGTCAGTAGGTCAGGTCTAGGTTCAGCAATATTATGTGTCCAAACAATGAGGTCCTCATTGAAATACCTACATTCTCTAAATACTGTCTCTCTCTAGTTTTTTGAGAAACTGACTGAAATCTGTCAAAATCATGAGCTGAGAATAACATCATCTGCTTTCCTTTCACAGGCTGCAACCACCATCACCAAGTCTGCCCTCAGTGCCAGCAAAAAGAAGTCGACTCTACCAGCAGACTTCCAGTTTCCCCCAGAGACTCTCTCCCAGCTCAGCCTCAAACCTTCCAGCTCGGTGAGACCTCACTTACTCCTGTCGGCTGATGAGGCTGCTGGGAAATATTGAAAGCAGAGGAGCACAAACAGCATCTTTCATTTTGTTTGTAGAATCAATGTACCAGTGACCAGTGTGGTCCAAATACTTTCACAGACCAACAGGGAATTTTAGTTTGGCATCACAGACTGAAAATAAATCTCCAAAAATGGGTATTATTACAAACTAGAAATTAATGATCCACATTTTTGTTTTCCCTAGTTGAGTCAAGATGCCAAGAAGAGGTTGTCTGGAGAGCTCGGCGAAGGCATTGGAGACTATGACTACAACAATGCCAATGACACAGCCAACTTCTGTCCAGGGCTTCAGGTCTGAAATATTATTTGATCTGACTTTCTTTTGTGGTTGGATGCAGTGATATGTACAGGGAACGCTGAACCTCTAACTCCTCCTGGAGTGTGTGAATGATGTGTGATTAGGGAAAAAGGCCTTAGATGAGCTGTATGTTTGAGTGAATGATAGAACTCAAGTGTAAACTGCTCTGAGTGATTACTAAGAGTAGGAAAAAGTGTTATATGAACACAGAATATTTGCCATGTATTCTGACTGGGTGACACATGATGTATTTGAGTTTGATGTGAGTGTTTATGCAACCGATGCTCAAATCAGTGCAGCTGATGGCAGATATATGATGCCAATTATTTTATACCAATATTATGGTTTGCGCAATATCCATTATGTCAATATCTCAGGATCACTTGGGTCAATAACCAATACCAATACTGAATTATGTCAACTGTTCTCTGTGCCCAACTGAAGAGGTCATTTAGTCTCTGCTGTAGTGATATTAACAATCTTTTTCATTCTGATGTCACAGCAGATGTAGATTTACAATTTCTTCATTGTTCAAAATCAATAAATGTAAAAATAATAGTTGGAGAAGGCACCAGTATAGAAGTTAAGGAGGTAGCAGCCTATTTAGTCATTAGTCATATCTTTGTCTGTTTGCCGACAATCTGATAAACCATTTTATAGCCAAGATCGGCTGGTACTAATATCATGTCAATTGTATTGTGCATCCGTAGCTGATATGGTTGGCCAATTTTCTCCATCTGATAAAATATAAGTTTAATAATAACCAATCTAAACTTACTAAAATTACCAATAATCAGTATCCGTATCAAAAATTGTCTGGATTAATTGATTCATTACATTACATGTCATTTAGCTGACACTTTTATCCAAAGCGACTTACAAGGGAATTGAGTACAACATGCCAGGTACTTGAACTTGCGACCATGACGTTTTTTTGCACACAGGGTACCGGTCTTAACCACTGAGTCACCCCCTTCATTTGTTTAATCACTTCAAAAGTCACTGATGGAAATACGCCCGTTGCACTAATGTTAAGTGCAGACCAGCTGATCAGTATCAGTGAAAAATAACACGACATATGTGGATCGTGATCAAACATCTCACCCTGAGTCTGGTGTTGACCTACATTTTCATGCTTGTGGCACCTCTTTGTCTGTCCTGCTCTGCTCCTCAGGGTGGTGACAGTGATGATGATGTTGAAGGGTTTGCTGGTTCAGACGACACACAGCCTTCAGCGGACAGTTTACCGTCACACTCTCAAGATCTAGAGGGCGTGTCCACCTACGGCGAGGACGATTTGGTACCGGAACCCCACAGAGTGAGTTTTAAAAAGTCACAAGATCCTTCAAACATTGCAAGCCAAGTACATGACATTACTTGCAGTCAGTGGCCCTCAAAGAACAAGACATGCAGGAAGCCTCAAGGCTACAAGCTCATTTTATAAAAAAGATTGTACTCATGGTAAATTAGCAGATGATATTCAGTTGTGCTTCTTTCTCCTGTAGGTCAACAAGATTGAGATCAACTATGCCAAGACTGCAAAGAAAATGGATATGAAGAGGCTGAAGAACAGTATGTGGAGTCTCCTCACTGAAAGCCCAGAAAAACCCTCAGAGGTAAAGTTACACTGACAGATTGGCCTTGTATCATGGACCGGTTTAGGTTGAATCTTTACTACAAAAATAGAACCCACATTCGACGTGTGTGGTGACGTCACTGCACGGCTGCGTGAGACTGCAGTGACTTCGATAACACACACACACACACACACGAGTGACTAGTGATTTCTAAAGCATTCGTTTTTAGTTTAACTGAATCAAATCACTAGAATCAGTTCATTCAAAATATTTGTTCAGTACTTCCTCCATGAATGGAGCACGAACTCCATCTGACACAGTCACTGGACTGAAATACAGCGGCATGGTTTGTGATGCCGCCCGCGATCCGCAGTGCTGTCGCTAAATACACCAGACTCCTCTGTTAAATATTGAGATTTTAGATTTTATTTCCCTGGTAGTTGTTGGAGATTAACCCACGTTTTTTAGGATTGTTAAGTAGTTTCAATTGATCTACAGTTCGCTTTTGATCGGCTTGATTTCTGTGTCAGACGTCTCTTCCTGTGACGGCACTCTGACCAATCAGTGGCCGGCAGTCTGGCGACGTCACACATAATGCCTCCTCAGTGTGCTTGGAACCTCGCCAGAGCAGGTACTACAAAAGAACCTGGTACTAGGTACAACAAAAGTACCTGGTACCAGATGCTCGTGGAAACACAACTTAACCGTGCTGTAGTGAGGCGAGTAGAGCCAGTGAAAACACGCCATTACTTTTGTCCTTCAGCACTAATAAAATTGATGGGATTCTACTTCAAATGGCCTTTTTTAAGTTTTAATCTTGATTTAGTTGAATTTGATGGGAGATCGCACCCTTTAAATATCTGGTGCCCAATGTTTTGGCTTTGAAAAAGGAAGGAACATATACGTGTACTTCATGTACTACTTCACAGTGGCTCTGCTCAAATGAACGAGTGAAACTTGGTCGAAGAAGAGGGAGTTAACAGCGGGATAATGGTGGAGAAAGCTACGTTAAGGGATTATTGATTATCACAGTATCATTGTATTGTGATATTATTGGTATCACGTATCAGACGTGATCGGTATTCATATTGCCTTCCATTTACATTGAAATTACAGAATTTGAAACTGGGAGTGACAACACCTCCAAGTTGACCGTGTTCCAGAGAGAAGTCGAGGAAAAAAACATTGTCTATCGCACCAGTCAATAACATTTTACAGCACTAAGTGTACAGCAAATAAGACAAAAGCTATTGATGTTGCAGTGTTTGAATGGAGGTAGTTATCTTGGAATCCTGTGTCGGATTTGGTAAGGTTGCTCCGATTTTCCGAATTGGAAGTTGAGGGGCGTACCTTCAACAGGAACTCAGAAATTCCAATTGCTATTTCGCCTAAAACACATAAAAAACAATTTGGTTTTTGAAAGGCCTTCTTCTGTTCTCTTTGCCTTTATGTCCATGTCATTAACTGGGCCTTCATGTTCCCTGCAGGAGGTGGAGACTGTGGAGAAACCAGAAGTGTCTGGTGAGAAAGTGTTCAGTCAAACTACAAAGACGCTGCTTCAAAGGTACCATCAGACCCAAGCACAACTGCCATGACACAGCATTAATAAACTTCACATGTGTTTTAGCACCTTTGGCTGCATCACACAACCTGCTGCTGGTGTTGGACTTTAAATCACAGAAGTATTATTGTAGTTCAGACATGAGCAAGTGGATCTAAACACGCTCAATTGCTCTCAAACTATGAGCTTAGGTCATGAAAATATGTTTTTATTCCTGCAACGATTCATTAATTCTTCATTGATCATTGACTTGATCACCAAGTATTTTAACATGTGATTTACTGGTGTTTTGTTTGTTTTCTGATTTTTCAGCTTCTTAAACGTGAATATTTTCTGGTTTCTTTTCAGTCATTCTGTCTTGTTGAACTAATCTTCGTCATGACTATTATTATAAAGTTTTGGGAACAATGATTAACAAGTGATCGATTATATATCCAAGTAGGAGAGAAGTATATAGTTTAACAGGCTGAAATATAAGAAGAATATAGATTTAAATAACAAGAAATAGAGTAATTGAAAGAAATGTATAAATCGGGGGTCAAAATTGAGCTTCATGAGGTAATCGCCAAGTTGAAGCCTTTGCAATCGTTTCAAATTGTAATTTAGATTACAAGTTTTAAATCCAGCATCATTTCTAAAAGTTTCCATTTAAGGAGCTTTGGCACTCTGGGCTAGTGTTTTGAACAGGTGTAAACAGAGGAAAGTATATTATTGTGATAAAAACTAATAACTACACCTTCCCTAAAGGCACCAGATTTTATGTCCGGCTGCCTGAACGCACCAATATTAATCTGTATTGTTTTGTTCCAGGTTGCCTAACACGATGGCCCAGAACCTGTCGGTACCTCTTGCATTTGTCGCTCTGCTTCATCTTGCCAACGAAAAGGTGAGTGTGTTTTTTTTTATTTAAGCAGTTAATGCTGTAACAATGTTACAGTATTAACATCCTGCAGGTGATGATAGTTATACTTTGAAAGTATGTGTTTCCTTTGTGTCATCCTCACATCACTTCATCTGGGAAAAGAAATACAGTGTAAATGTTTAATAGTATCAAATGATAACATTTATTGACCAACAATTATGGTCTGTATCTTGTTTTGTTTCCACTTGATGATGCCCTTGTATATTTTGAATGGAAATAAAGTATAAACTAAATGTTAAATATATGAAACAGGTGTTAAAGGGCTAATGCATTAATCACCATAGACTGGTGAGAGCTAAAAGTCAAAATCAAAAAGTAACTTTCTTTGCATTAATTTCATTCCCAGTCAAGACACACTGGTGGCTTTGCATTGTTAATATTGTGTTAAAAACTGATATGAATTACAAATACAATTTTAAACATGATTTCTTTTTTTTTTTTTTTAAACAAAAAAAACTAGTTGAATTGTTATTAATTATTGAATTTCTGTGATTGTCCTGTCCTAATATAAACACACTGATATAGAGGAAGGCATTTAGATCTTAAAACAGGGTTCCCACGGGTCCTTGAAATCCTTGAAAGTTTTTGAAAATCTCCCTGAATAGACCTGTGTCATTGAAAGTGTTTGAATTTTGTGCGAGACAGAAGTTGATGTTTAGGTAAATGTCTCCCGCCTCCGATGTTCCTTGAATTTGAGGGAATTGGTCCTGGAAAGTAATTAAAAAATCCTTGAAATTGCTGTCAACCAACGTGTGGGAACCCTGCTAAAAAATGTATTCAGTGTAGTTACATGTGACTGTTTTCTTCTTTTTGTTTTTTCCTTGACAGAATTTGGAGTTGGTGAAAGTTGATGACATGTCAGATATCATCATCAAACAAGGCCAGTGAGGAAGAGTGAATGATGCGATGTTGTATAAATAAGCACTGCTATTCTGTCCTCCTCCATCTCTTTTTAATTCTAATTACTCTGCGACACTTTGCTACTTGTACATGTTTTTATTCCGTTTCTAGCAAATATAAAATAAAGAACTGAGTGTGACCTATTTCCTTGAATAGGCATTTCCTTTTATTCTGTGCTCTTCATCGTTTGTGTAGATAATTGAATTGCTCAACCACTGAACAAATCATTTATTCTGTCAAAAGAAATAAAAAAACAATTTTTTTTTAAAATAAAAAATACTGTCAATGTTTTTTTCAAACACTGTGTATGTTCTCTATAATTCATATTTAATTCATGGGGCAAAGCAGTTATGCAGATTTTTGTAACCTTTGCGGTCAAAATCAGGTTATTTTTTGAGGATGTTTACAGGAATGGTTAGGGTTAAGGTTAAACTACTGTGTAGCTGTTGATTAACTATAGGCTGACACTGCCCACTGGTGGTGTTCTGAAGTGTTGCTACTGAGGTACAGATGCGGTCCACAGAATTTATAGATATTCAAGACAAACAAGCCTTGTTTCAAGGAAATTGTTCTTATTTTTTACTTTAAAAGAAAAATAGTCTTGGCAAACAAGTTTACCGCTAGATAATCTAAGTGGGGAACAATTTTACTGTGTAAAACACTTCTGTCATATTTATTTCACAGTAAATCAGTCGTACACATAGTAGTGTTTACTTTTGTGTCTGAATATGTTGCTTGTGTGCACCAAATATCATTTAGAGCGTTGTTATTGGTATCAGCCTGGGATACATTTGCGCTTCCAACTTTTTTGGGGGGGATGCGTTGAACTCAGGGATGACATCAGTCCCAGTTCCAACATAAATGAACACAGCACTAAAACAGGTAATACTATCAGACCTGACAGAGGGAGCGTTTGTGTGTATACAGCAGCAGCACATGAGCGGCGTTTAACCCATCAAACTGCTGAACACTAGTTAATCAACTATTGAAACTTTTCGTGGTGACTTCTCTGTGTTTTCAGTCACTCGCCAACCTGAATGCAGTTGTCTCACTTAAGCACAGTGCTGCTGTTGCCTCCGCCTGTCTCCATCAAATATATCACTTCCACATGCAGCACAAGACCTAAAGACTGCTATACTGAGAAATGAGTGGAGCTGTGGACCTATCTGACAATGTTTGAATGTAACGAATATTTATTTAAAACTTACGCACTATAGCGTCAAAAAAAAAAAACATCTTTGTCATTATACAAACAAAATTGCACAACGCAATTTCGAGGTCAGACGAAGGGTTGATCAGAGCCTCTGCGAGAAAGAACGCCATCACAAGAGACCCACACAGACCTAGCACCTTCACCGTCATTATCACTGTAAATCGACCTGAATTATTGTTATTATTATTTTTATTTTTTTTCTGCTGCTCATGATTCATTGAAGCCTCTGGCTGTTGTGTGACACAAAGGCAGGTAATCAGTATGTCGGCCTCGCCACTGACTGCCTGCCAAGTTTAAGATGGAACCGGTCGGTCAAGGCTGCTGGTGCTGCTGGTTGGGTGGGACTCACTATCACATGATTAGTCGATGTGAGAAAGAGAGGAGGAGCCACTTACCTGACAGAGAGAGGGACTGTGATGTTCCAACAGTCCAGTGGCCTCTCATCAGAGACCAGGAGGTACATTTTAGTCAAAGCCACTGATTTATGCAGTGAAGTAGACTCCTGGTCATCTAGTTATGTGCATCAGATACTGGTTTATCTAATCAGAACTAGATCAGTGACACCAGACATGGCTGTTGATGTAGAGATACTCACTTATTGTGTTCAGGAATGAGCAGCTGATAAGACCAAGATTTCACTCACAGTCAGTACACAATTAAAACTGACTGACAAGTGATTCATATGAAAATTAGAGCATGATTGCTGTTATTTTCCTTTAAAATCTTTGACCTGAGAGTGCATGAGGAAAACTAACTAGGTTATTTCTAAAATCATCACATAAAAGAAAAGAGGAATCCGACTAATGTCTTTGTTTCTCTGTTACACTGAATGAGTACATCAAACACAAAAATTAATACCTCTCTTTATTTGTTTATTTTTGTTGCAAATGTTACTCAAATAGGCACAGCACCCCTCGCGACCGCCCGATGGAGGATAAAGCGGTAGATAATGGATGGATGCTACTCAAACATTTTAATGAGTATTTTTAATTGAAAAAAGCATTTTATGTCAGCACTGTTTTGAATTTTAAAAAAGGCTGTAACTTCTCTGTAAATGAGTATGTTGTTTTTAGTCACACGTTTTTGGTCATAAACACAAAATACATAAAAGCAAAGATTTAGCATATAAACATACACAATATTGTAATAGGTTTTTGTCAGTCACTGTAAGGAACAACATTTTAACACCAGATTAAGATGTGATCCTTCAAAATAAAATCACGCTCACGGCGTTTTCAGGTATCTGTACTAAAGATATTTTTCAAGGTATTTTTTTTACTTTTACTCTACTACTTGTTTTCTATTCATTTGTACTTTTTTTTTTACTCAAGTAAAATGTTTTGAGTACTTCCTTCACCAGTTATAATGGTTTCTTAAATCAAGAAAAAAGAATTATTGTGAAAGCGTTTGCCGGAAGTGGTTATTGTGTTACGGTCCATTTGACACCTGAAGCTCGGGAATTCAGTTTGAAGGAGGAGGAAAAAAACCAGGAACAACCAGGAAGTCAAACAGAGGAGGAAACATATTTGCTCAAACTTTCCAGTCTTAAGACGGGGTTTTAAAAGCGTTTCAACTATAGCGTCAACTTCACAGTAAGTTGATAAATTGGCTCGCGCTCAGGGAGCCTTCTTACCAACAAGATGGACATTGATACGGTAAGTGATAATGGCCGAGTCGCCTGTTATTTTCCCCTCTTTTGTTTGTTTAGAAAGGTTCGCGCTGCCGTCACCATGTTTAACGTCATAAGCGACATGAAACAGGTGTATTTCCGGGTTCAAAAAGTGACATTTGAGTGAAACAGTAACGATAAAAACGAGTTAATTTTGCGAATGAATCTTTCATTGTTGGTGGAAGAAGTTTCAGGGTTTTAACAAAACAAAATGGCCCCATTTACATTCACTGCTGAATGTGTCCAAACTCCAACTACTTGTCCTTTAGGCGTTTGTTTCATTCACAGACTGACAAAAAGTTGTGTTTTTCGGACTTATTTAAGCACGACTTTCCCTTCGCCTCACTGTCGATATTCTCTGCTCGAAGGTTTGCTATAGTCACGATTCACTGCTGCGATTCCAGGTGCGATACGATGCGACTGAATAATGCAAATGCAATTAAATGATTAGTGATTATTTAATAATCAAATACAACTGAGAGTTAAAATACTAATAATAGTAATGATCTATAATAAATAGAAAAACAAAATCGTCTTTGAAGTCATATGCTACAGTCTCATTGTAGTAATAATACTAACTGTCTTGCTATTCATATATTAATAACTAGGAATTTATATTAACTTATATTAAGAAAAAGGTATTGCACCAATGTTGCATGGACAATTCAAATTTTCATAATAATAATAATAATGAAATTAATAATAGGTTATTTAAATGGTGCTTTTAAAGCATTCTCAGAGTCACTTTACGTTTTATCCCAGTGAGCTACAAGAACAAGTTTCCGCCATCTGATGACATATAACACTTTAATAAATTAACAAATGATTCACACAATGGCTCGACCTAATCAAACATTTAGGGCAGTAAGTTATATATTGTAAATAAAGTAGAAACTAAATATTAGATACAAGCAAAGGGTCATAGAAAGTTTGTGACAAAATAGTGGCTTGTTGTCGGATTGAATAAATAACGGTCAGCTAAAGTAGATTATTTGAAAATTGCTATCACTGGAACAATAAATCAGCCCAATAAATGAATCTGTATTTCTTTGTGAAAGACAACAGCCTATCATAGGTAAGGTTCAACCTTTTCCACTTTAGCTTCCTGCTGCTAACTTTTATTATTTAGCCACAGTTTCCTCATTTGCTCAGTAAAACCCACTTAATCCTTGGATTACACAGGTTTTTCACCAGTGGGAATGTGTTTAATCGGCATTTCACCTCTATGTCATGTGAGTTAGCAATACGAGGGTTTTTATCGGCCTCATCTCTGATTGGCGTTAGTGGGAACGCAGGCTCATTTCTTCTTCATATGCTTAATTCATTATGCTAATCCTTAGCCATTAATGTTTGTAGTGAAGCTTACTTTTTACAACTTGGACAGCACACTATATTTTTTAATGTCATCTATTGGATCAGCTGATAGATGGATTATAAGAGATCAAAGTAAAGGAAACAACTATCATTACATCACTCTTTTTAAAACACCAGAACAACTTCACCCATGTTCAAAAATCTTGGGTTGACCCACTAATGTTAAAGAGCCTTTTGTGTGACAAGATATAAATTGCAAATTAAAGTTAGAGCTAGAGAGTTCAATAACAGGCACTTGAATTCAATTTATCATTTTAATTGCACTTGGTACAAAAGATATATGTTTTGCTCATATTAAGCTTTTCATATTCTTATGCGTGCAAATTTGGAGTTGTGCGACTGCATGGTCATAAATCTTATTGCCATTCTTTTGACGGTTTACAATGACTCCAAATTTATACAACGTTTGAATTTTGCATCTAATTTTAAGGAAAATGCTCTATTCAAATATGATAAATTCTCAGAGTTTGGAGTCAATTCACAAGCAAAACACATAGATTTATTTGGGACAGGGAATTTCTGGAGAACTGCGAATTTCGATTGTGCAGCTAAACCTGAATCTGTTCATTTTTAGTTTGGAAACATTTTTGATGTAACTAAACAGAGAACTGTTAACTGCTAACTGTTAGCTGTGTAGCCTGTTCATCAAAAGTGCTTTGATAAAAGCTGACCCGAATCTTTTCGGTCACTGACTGGCTGCATGTCATTTATTCAAACCTGTGCAAACACAGATTGAGGTTCCTTGTATTTGACTAGATAAGGATATGAGCAGTTAAGATTTTATGTGGCTATCCAATTCAAATTAAAAAAATCCATCCTTTGCATTTGCGGTCACAGGAAAGATTTGACACACATTTAAAAGCATTCTGACTTTCCCGTTGGGCAGCAGCCAACATATTTTCATTACTGACGAATCTGCCAGTTATTTTCTTCTCTTTTTTAATTAGATTTTTTTCCTACAAATAGAAAAAGGTCTAAAAGGAGAGGCAGGGTGTGTTATATATAGCTTAGTGAGATAGGAATGAAGAACAGGACTGTCAAAGGACAGGACAACGTATTAGCTTATAAATAGTCTGCAATCTTATTCAATGCTCTGCATTCAGGGGGAAAAGGCCTATATTGCAATTAATATAAATTATGCCCCCCAGAGTTGTTGTTCCTTATTATAAACTTCAGAGAGAGTAGTTTTTTTATTAGTTTATCAACTAATCGGGCGGATTGTTTTCTTCATTAAAAAGTCGCATGTTTATAAAATGTTATTAAATGGAGGAAAATGTTCATCGTTGTTGCTCAAACCTGATGTTTTGTCCACAAACCACAGATATTCAGTGTTTGTGGTGTCTTTATAAGGGCAGAGACAACATATTTAAGAAGCTGAAACATCACAGAACCTAACATTCAAATAGATTCAAATTAATTATCAATAAATAATTAAATATCATTAAACTAATGTGACACCTCAACATTTATTGATTTAACTGTACATTTCTTGTGAGAAGCCACTTTCTTTGCATGGCACAGTCATTTAGGGAGTCTCTTACAGCAGGTTAAATATTTGGAAATGATACTGTGGGTAATCGTCAGTGCATGAACATCTTGTACAAGGGCTTTTTCTGTCTCCCTCTCTCCATGAGATATGATAGCTGTCAGCCATTCCGACCTCTCTGAGCTACTAGCACCACTAAAGGAGGAGGAGAAAACTATTAGAACTGCTGTGAGGCAGGATATACAGCTAAGAATCTGGGAAATATCCCTGAAACGATTAATGACACTTGCAGCTGCAGTATGTAGAGTTTGTAAAAGTGTTATTTTGAGATAAACAGGAGATAATAGACAGAAAATGTATAGAAATGAAATTAAGTACTAGAAAAAGGACAAGGTAACAGGGGAGGAGGAGGAAGGCAGCACATGACGCAGCAAAACCTGCTCTGTTTCTTAGCGACAGCTTTTGTTTACAGTCTGCTGCTTCCACATTATGAAAGCCTTTAGGTTACTGAGTGTGTTCACACCCACACTTATGCCACATCACCTCTGCTTTTGAGTGGACACTTGTGGCTGTGTGAGGTCACAGTTTCTCTGCCTGATGAGTGCAGACTCACTGATGTAATATCACTGGTTTGACAGCAGCCACCAGGCTGCGCTGTCACGTGATGCTGCCCCAAGTGAGCTCCACCTGCTGTGTGACGACACGAGCCTTCAGTGAATGTTTCTTTTTCACAGCATGATGATTCATGTTACACTGATAATTCCAGCCAATTAGAGGAAAAACAAAGGAAGGGACAAAAGCATACAGTTAAATATTTTAGAAGCTCTCTTAGCACCTTGAGATGTTCTCTGCTGATTACTTGTTGCACTTATTGGATTCATTTATTATTAATCAATGGCTAAATTAATAGTAAGTTATTTTGATAATCGATTGCTCCATATAACAAAGAAATAATTAAAATGGAATCATTTTGGTTTGGGGACAAAACAAGACATTTGAGGATGTCATCATTTCCAGATTTTGTAAACACAGATCCACATTTTTCAACATTTTATGGACCAAACCAATACTTTATTAACTGAGAAAATAATAATAGACTATTAATCTATTAGTTGCAGTACTACTGCAGTGGGTACCTTTTTTAAATACAAATATCTGTTACATTCAAACCATTGTCAAATGTAAATTAGGTCCATCAGCTCCACATGACTGTGTCTGTCCGTATAGTGATGTCGCCAGGCAACATTCCCACACACCGCACACAGGAAGTGGCAACAGCAACATTTCGCTAGTTAACTGAGACGGCAATCAACAGGCCGGCGTATGACTGAAAATGCAAACATGCGCCTGTGAAATGTTTCAGTGCCTCTAAAAGTGAATTCTCGTGTGAGTGTGTCCTGCCTCTGCACTGCGGCTGTAGACACACAACCCCTCCCTCAGTCAGGTCTGATAGTTTTGACACAGCCTGTTTTCAGACAAAGGAGGCAGCATCATGTCTGTTCACAAAGACCAAACATGATTTACTTGTCAGGCTCAAGTTGTTCTTGGAAACAGCAAAACGAGCAATTTACTCCACCACCTGTCATGGAGTACCAAGAATGTATGCACTTGCATTCACTCACACACTGCTTCCTCTCTGTAGCTCCTAATTAATAGCTCCTTCTAATTTTGTAAATCTAAACAGGCATTTATTTATATTTAAAAGTTGCACACTAGTTAAAATCATCTTTAAGATCAAACTATACTTCCTAAAACAGGGGTCTCAAACTCAAATGACCTCTGGGCCAGTGACTGTCTTGTCTGGTCAGTCGGGGGCCACTCAAGTAAAAAAAAAAAGCCCAACTCTTTTGGGAAAAGCAACAGTTGCGGTGGACGTTACTTCTTCTGTCTTTTATCCATTATTCTGTGCAGCACTTTGGTCCACTGTGTTTGTTTTAAAGTGCTTTACAAATCAAAGTTGGATTGGATTGGATCATTTCAAAACATAATATGGAACAATCAAAAAAAACATATTTATGATGCAAATTAATCTATTAATTAAAAACATATAGAAATGACTTGTTACAACTTGAAATTGATTGGAGGGCCACATGTGCCCCCCGGGCCGCAACTTTGAGACCACTGTCCTAAAACAAGGCTCAGTTTTCAAGGATTTTGGAAGCTGCAGACAGTAGAAGTGCTGCTGACGAGAGAAAAACATTGATCAGATTGTAATGTCACGTGATACAAAGACAGTCAAATGAGCCATATTTAGAAGAAAAGAGAAAGATTAAGTAAGAGGTTTGGACATTTCCTTCTGAAATTCTTTTCTAACATGTTTTTCTTTTTCTAATCAAGGAGCGAGGAGAGGCGGAGGGTTCACCAGAATCCCAGGACAAGGTGCAGTCCTTGAGGGATCAGGTCGACGGAGTGAAAGACATCATGACGCACAACGTGGAGCGGATCCTGGCCAGAGGCGAGCGATTGGACGACCTCATGGATAAATCAGAGGACCTACAAGCAGGGGTCAGTCTCACAGCGGCGGGGTGGTGGTTGTTTATTTATCTTTGATCAAACCAGGAAGGTCCCTGATTATAAAGTATGTCTTCTGCCACGTCAACATGAGCAAAAACATTTCACATTTAATGGCGAACAAGGACAAATGAAACACAGTGAACAAATACATAAACATACAGGAATCCAAGGCACTTAATGTTTTCTTTTAAACATTTCTTTAATTGTTGTGAAGAGTTTTGGCGATATGACAAAGATTTTATAACTATTTACTGAACAGTGCATGCAAACCATATCCCTAAAAAAACTACAGCCCTAAAGCGTACATTTCTGAACAGATTTGAATCAGTTTGTGCAATTGTGCAAATGTGCAAATGTGCGCCAAGTACAATGGACATTTAACAAGTATGTGGAAGTACACACAGTCTCAGCCTGTTTTGCTTAACGTTATTTTAATTTAAAAGTTAAACAAAAGGTGGCCTTTTGTGAAGTAAAAGGTCACTGCTCCAGTTAATTCTCTCCACTGCTTGCTAGTCTTCTCATATGGACTGTTTTTCTCAATTTCCTGTATTAAAGTGGTTTGTTTGGGTCTAGAATGACCTGTTGTTTCTGCTGGCTGTGGTGTGGCTGCTCTCCTAGCTGTTTCATTCAGTATATTGTTTCTTTATGTGCTTGAAAAGGTTTGTCATGTTGTTGTCAGATAACTGTTTGTGCCTCGTCATTTGGGGAAAAGCCATACCAGTTCCATATAACGGAGGTGGAGTTCTTTTTAGGGACCAATTCCTCTGTTTTGTTTTCATTTTCAACCATAGCTTCCTGCTACAGTCCGAGTCAAACAGGATGGAGAATGAGAAATCCACGACAGGGGCTGTAGTTCACTGTGATTGGTTGATTGCTGTTTCTCTAGGGCTGACATCAACTGTTTAATTTGTGTGTGTGTGTGCTATGGAGAATATTTGATTATTATTGGCTATTCACGTTTAAAAATAAATGTTCATGATGTTTGATAAGCAGTGATTGCATTTTTATGAGGGCTTAGGGTGTACCGGTGATGAGGGTGGGGAGGGATTTTTGCCTGTGCCCCCCCCCCCCCAGAGTGTAGGGTTTTTTTTACATGTCAAACCTGACTCTCAACCTGTCAAACCCGTCCCCCTCTCTGTCCTTCCCAGGCTCAGCACTTTAAGCAGACGTCTCAGAAAGTGGCTCGCTCCTACTGGTGGAAGAACGTCAAGCTGGTCGTGGTCATCGTCGTGGTCGTCCTCATCATCATCCTCATCATCATCCTGCTGGCCACCGGAGTCATCCCTGTCAGTAGCCCCCTGCCTCCTGTAGTCACCCCCACCACAAAGCCATAAACGGGGAAAACATCAAGTTGTACATACATGAAATAACAACAACCACCACATTCCTACTGCACAGTATACAAAGTAATATATAGACTTGAGCAAATCAGTAATGTCTGGTGAAAACTTTACCTCTTAGTTTGCTTCTGCTGGTAACTTTCTTGATGATATTGCTTGGGTTTAAGGCACTTTAATGACACACAGATGTTCCAAACACAGTTCTCTGTCGGAATGACCAACAACGGTTACTTCCTCTGGCAAACAGGAAGTCCTTTTTAAGATTTTTATATAAGCTGAAGATAAAGAAAGTTGATTTCGTCCTCTTTCAAGTGCACCACGCATGACAGGTGTAAACTATCTTTTTTTTGACATTGGAGAAATGTTCTTCACAGATCTGTAAAGGTCACAACATACTTGATGAAGGGCTGAACTGTTTGTTGGACGCGTCTGTATTCTGTTTGAAATGCTTCCAGTGTTCTTTTAGTCAGACGTCCAGAGAAAGAATGTATACATTGTAATGGTTGAGTTACTGCTGCTGTTGTCTCATCAAAATATTTTTAGTAGTATGTTGAGGTTCCAAACACCAGCAGTGGCTTTGTTACAGAATCTTGGGCCGTGGTCAGACTGCACGTAAATACAGTTATTTTATTTTTTTCAAATTTAGGCAAGTTATGAAAAATGGATTTGCGTGTCCAGACATACACGATGTATCTGCATAGATAACAACTGGTAACAACTTATGATTTTGTCATCTCACCCTTCAGACATCTCATTGCAACAGTCTTGTCTATTGCAGGATAGTGTTGTCATCATGACCAGCTCTGTATCGTGTTACAAGTGACGCAAAAGACAAATATAAATGTGAGTTGACCAGCTGTTCAGACTAAGAAGCAGGTGGACAAATCTCGTTTTAATTGTATTCTCCAATTGCCTCTAAACATGGTTCAAACCAGAAGAATCCGATTTGTGCAAACCTTCCAAACCAATCTGGATAAAATCCGAAAATGTAAAAAATCAGATTTAGTTACTGAGGCCAGGGTCATACTTTCCACATTCTGTATCCACAGAAGCTTTTCGCGTTTCCACATGCACGTACTTGATCTCACACAGGGTTCCCACGGCTCCTTGATGTCCTTGAAAGTTTGTTCATTTGAAAATCAATATCCTTGAAAGTTGGGGACAGGTGTCATTGAAAGTGCTTGGATTTTGTGCAAGAAAGAAGTTAAGTTTAGGTAAATGTCTCCTTTCTTCAAAGATCTCCGGCTCACCAACGAAAATTACAAAGACTGACATTATCTCCCATCTTAAGCTGTGTCAGCACATTTGTGCCTTGAATTTGAGGGAATTCCTCCTGGAAATCCTGGAAAGGTCCTTGAATTTGATTTCAACCAAGTTGTAGGGACCCTGCTCACATGACATTCTAGTAGAAGTCTGTCCGTGTATTCTTTGAGTGACGGGACTGTTCATGTGTGGTACCAGTGGACTTCCTCACCTTCCGTCTTCTTAGACAGCACCACCTACTGGACTGGAAAGTGCACAGTTAAGCGGCTCACGCAGGACTCGTCATGTGGATGTGGAAAGTCTGACCCAGGCCTTAGAGATTAGAAATGTTACTACATCCACGACTAGTTAACATCCTTTAGAGGAGATTTGTACGTTCAAGCAGCTAAACCAAGATTCTTTTTTTTTAAGTACTAATTGTGTTCATTTCTTTATTTGCCCTTCTGTCACGACTGTAGATTTATTGCAGTTTGAATGTAGAGCTTTGGCAGTCTTTTTAAAGGTCTGCTCTCGTGTTGGATTAGTCAGCTGCTACATTGCGCCCCCTGTTGGGTCCTCACAGCCACAGCAGCTTAAAACTACAACCCCCCCGCCCCTCCTGAACCACACAGTGTGTGCGTATTGAAGAATACAGGACATGTGGTACATAAATGTCTCGTGTGTCTCTCCTCTCGTCTTTCTCTGCTCTCACCGTACTGCTTTAGTTTCAGAGAGGTCCAAGTGATACTGTATATAGGCAACATCCTAGTCTCACCTCTGTGTATATTAAATATCTGTTCCTTAGAGGGTATTTATTAAAAGCTTAATATAACTCATGTTCATTCTTTCTCTTTTTAATCATCAAGATAGGCGGATTAAAGCTGTGTGGGATTTTTTTTTTGACTGATTCATTTAACAGAAGGCACAGCTTGATTACTCTGTTGCTGCTTAATCATTGTATGTAAATGAGGCTGTTTAAGAACAAAGTCCTCATTGTTTTCTTTTGGTTTTTTTAATTGATAACTTTCCAAATCTCACTGCCATTTAATGCCTTCTCACTGGCCTGATCAATGCAGTGTGAGGCCAGTGTCTTTTTTTTTTTTTTTTTTTTTTTTACAATGTCGATGTTCACCAATGACCTGCTGTGCTTTATGGTTTTAATGGTCTAATATGGAATAAATAGTATTTACTCAGCCCCCTGTGTGTGATGTAGGGGTGGGAATCACAGGGTTCTTCACGATACCAATAATATCACGATACAACGATTCATACAGCGATACATCACAATATCTAAGTGGAGAAAAGGATTTCTCTCTTTATCCACAACATAGAGAACAAAGGTCATAAGGTCTATGTAGTGAGCGTGGATGGAGCATCTCTTAATGGAGCTTTCGCCGCCGTACTCCCTCTTCTTCAGCCAGGTCACTTCCACCCAAGTTTCCCCTCATTTATTTCAGCAGCGCCACTGCGAGGAGACGGGAAGTAGACTGTTTACTATAGAGTTCCTTCATTTATTAATTCAAATATTAATATTTGACGTATTGATTGTCATATTGTACGAGGAAGAGCGACGATAATATCACCGAATCAATATTTTGAGCCAATCTAGTGTGATAGTTTCCCTCAGTTGCTGTTTGAGGTATTGCCACAAGATGGCGACAGATGCTGAGACTCAAGGCTTCAGTAGGGGATGATGCATAACTAAGTCACCAAGTTTACTAAAGTGCTGTACAAGCACAACATGGCAGAAAGCAAACAAATATACAATTAGTATGAAATTGTATATATATTGTATGCTTGTAATCTAATAAATAAGAGACAAGCAGGTTCTCCAGCTAATCAACATAAGAAATAAATCTAGATATCTTTAATATGTTCATTTATGTAAAGAGTGTTTAAGGTAAGTAATTTGGTTTTATTTTGTAGTTGAAGGTATGCATGTGGTTAGAAACTGGTTTACTAGTTTGCAGCAAATGCTGCTTTTTTTTTGTTTTTTTTTCAGTTCACGTTCATTATTGTAAATTAAAACTAGGCCACTAGTGTGACTTTACTGCCCTCTAAGGTTAAACAACAAACTATAATTAATGCTTTTTATACAGTTACAGTTCAGGGCTCAAGTGATGGGAAAATTAGCTTCGGTGCTATCCACACTGGGAACATCTTTATTAGATTGTATTTGTATTATTATTTTTACATTGAGCTCAAAACCATGATTAAATACTGCAAGTGCAGCTGTGTGTGTGTCACATTTAAAGGTCCCTTTAAAAATGATGTCATGACATGTGACATAAAGCGAGGTCCCTGCCCAAGATTTTCAACATGAAGCCAATTCCCGAAGTCTCACTGAGAACATTTTGGCTGTGTTTGAGCAGCCATCAGCAGAATGAGACACATTCCACTGAGAGTCTACTTGTTTTGCTCTGTCTGTTGGTTTCCTGTTGCTGAGATGCTCACACGTCCTGTTTTGGCTCAGAGGGCAAAGGTGAAGGACAAACCTGGATACTAATCACTCTAAGGTCAATCTACCTTCTAAATATCCTGCTGCCGGGTTCTGGCTAATCTGTTTTTATGGAAGTTGTTTGGTTTTTTTGTCTCAGAGAAAATGGATGTTACCGTGATTCACCTCGGCCTCGTCCACCACACGTCCTCACCCACTTTATTAACTCAGAGGAACGTGGGGCTTAATCTGTCCAGTGAATGTTAAAAAGTGAAATATCAACTAGTTATTCAAATGTTATTTGTATGGCATCTTTGCAATTCAAGGTGCTTCATGTATGATTGAAAGATCATCAGTAAAAACAGAAATCATATCACAATACAAATACACCGAAAGGCTGGAAATCCTAGAATTACCTAGAAACCAATAAAAGCACATTATATACACTAACCAGTCACTTTATTAGGTACACCTGTTGATCTGCTCACAAGCATTCGAATGAGGAAGAAAAGTGATTTCTCTCTTAGAACACAGAGCATTAAGACTTAGTTTTTTTCCACTACTATGTTAAAACAATACATACAGCTAAACATGTGAATATGTGGACAGATAATAACACAATTAAAAGTGATTAAGACGAAATTTATTTGTATTTTTGTTTATTTTTTATTTCTTAATTCAATAGTGAGTATAATAGAAAGAAATGCACACAGAAATACAAAATGCACATGGAATTAGACCCTATTTTTGTTATATTTATTGCAAAATGTGAGTTGTGGACGCCAACATTTTGTAATTCAGTTTTTGGGTTGAAATAAGCATTGAGAATAAATGTTAAAAAAAGGATACAAGCAGCTCTCGACCATTTTCATCTTGTCAAAGTCACTCTCAGAAGAAAGAATTTTGGAGATCTCCGCTTTAGGCAATCAATTCACCAACTACATAAACATACCTGAGTAAAAAGTACGCAAAATGAGTTTGTTTATATGAGCAAAACTAAAGAAAAAGCGTCTATTTTGTGACATCTGCACAATTATCGCTCCTCCCGTTTTGTTTTTTTATAAATGTGATGTAAATTAATCATAACTTTGACTCAACAACACATAAAAAGATGAAAAAAACGCTTTTAGTAAAGCCTGAATATGTGACCTATAAACACACCCCCAGGATGTTCATATAAGGAGTATTTGCAATTTACCAAGGGTGCGCCTTCGGTATGAATCCGTGCTGCGTGAGCACCGAGGGTTAAGTGATTTTGAACGTGACATGGTTGTTGGTGTCAGACAGGCTGGTATGAGGATTTCAGTCCAAGTGCTGATCTACTGGGATTTTCACACACACACACACACACAACCACCTCTACTGTTTACAGAGAGCAGTAAATACAATGATTTGCTGTAGCCAGAGATTAGAGAAGACACGGCTGGTTTGCAATGATAGAAATGCAACACATCTGCCTCTGCTCCCTCTAATAGTTAACTGTTGTACCACATGGCAGAATAGAGGTTGACGCTGTTGCCTTGCAACCACAAGGTCCAGACCTTCCTGTGTGGAGTTTGCATGGTTTTCCTCTGGTTTTCCTCCCACAGTCCGAAAAACATGCAGAGGTTAATTGGATAATTGTCCTGTGATGGGTGCAGTGAGACAGTTGCTGGTAATGTATTGTTGTTTTTAAATAGAAGTGACAATTGGTTACACTCTTGCATGTAATCCACTTACAGCAAACAAGTAATCACACTGTTTATTACTCTCCTACCCAGTCCCAGGAGCAGGGAGGAGAGGGAGGAGAGGGAGGAGAGCCAGCACCACAGAAGGGAAGGACTCACAAGAAGACAAGATGAAGTCAAGTATGGAATCAATCAGTGATCGAAAAGAAAAGGAGGAGGTCAACCTCATCATGGAGTGAAAAGAAGTGGGTTGTGCCCTCATTAGTTTTTGTTCAGACGTCTGCCCTAATGCATCTGGGGTTTACTGTATCGTTACAGTGGGATGTGAGGTCAGTGGCTGTTAAAGTGTGATGTCAGCGTTCGTCATCGTCATTATAATCATCATCATCATCATCATCAGATTAACCACCGCAAAAGGTCGATCGAGGCGGTCCAATCGTCGAGATGTTGCACTCAAAGTATACGGTGAAACACGAATGCGTCTTCTGAAATAAGTAAATGATCTTAAATGATCAGTCAGTCACTTTTATTTCTCTGTCATTCCAGATAATCCCATGTGGGATTACGAACACCATTCATTTTACAAAATAAAAAACATATTCTGTGGATAAATACATACAAAAAAATACAAATAAAGAAAAAATGAATCTTATATCCTTAAAAAAAAAAAACAAGATTTCTATGTCACAACATCCTGTTTCAACCATAAGTGGTAAAACAAATTATTATTTTTTTACTTTCAGCATTACCACGATCAGTAATGCTAACATCTACAGGCAATAACATGAAAAACACAATATTTTTGCTGAAATAAAGTTGTTAAATTGGTCTGAATAGACTTATAAAGTGTAACTAAACCCCTAAACCACTTTTTCCAGGTGTAAACCAGTGTATATGTGTATCTAGTGATCTACTTTATTTTAGTCCACGTTTTCATTTCTCATTACTCGTCAGCTCTCAGTCCACTTCTGGGCATTTTTCAAAATCTGGCATTGGGCGGAGTTGGCTGAAGAAGAGGGGGGTTTAGTTACCCTTAAGCACATAAAAAGGTTTAAACAGTGACCGCCCATCAGGGACTCTGCAAGACGTCAAGGGAACACGCCTGCAACGAGGACAGGGCTATTACAACTGGGCAAGACATTTAGACTTAATGACGCTGTCATCTCATAGAAATCCAAGAGTGAGAGCAGAAAATCTGAGGAAATGAGTTTGGCAAGTGGAGCAGCAGCAGCAGCAGCAGCAGCCTGAGGACGATTCAGAGAGAGGATAGAGAAATCCATCCGTTATCTTCTGCTTATCCTGTGAGAGTCATAGAGCGCTGGAGTCAGTTATAGCCGACACTAGGTGAGAGGTGGCGTGTACACCCTGGGTAGCCCGGGGTATATTGTCGTAATGTAATGTTCATACTGTATATCTGTGACTTGTATGCGAAGTGTATCACATTTCTACCAGTTAACCTCAATGTTATACACTCTAGTTTCTCCCATCTGTGCAGGGACTCTTCTTGCACCGCACTGTTTCTTTTTAATAACCTGAAAAATTGTGTCACTGTTTGCACCCTGGTTTTTCCCCCCAGACGCGGACATAACCACAGGGCCACCTGATATTTCAAAACCCCGAATAAAAAAAGGAAATAGCACTTTCATATTCTCGAAAAAAAGATAAGACAGAAACTCCTGTGACGAGTCGACAAGGAGAACAAACACAACCTTTGGAGGCACATGAGCTCTGGTGCTGTGGTGACTGTAAATAAACCCAGCATCAGCCTCAGCTGTTCACTGTCTGTTCCCACACTTCAAACTCCTCCATCCAACCAGCAGAGAGAGAGATCATTTACCGCCCTCCCATGGTTCCTCCCGCTGGGCTCATGTTAACCAACAGGCCTCTACAAACACAGCTTACAGCTGAAAATAACAGTTTACTTAAAGTGAGTATGTCAGTTGAATGTATTCATGCAATAATAATATAATATATTATATACAATAATAATTCAACGCCCAACTTCAGTCAAACTAACATGTATCGTATTAATTTACAGTGTAAATGAAGCATCCTTGGCAGAAGTAATAAAGAGAACTATTTACATGTACAACGTTGTTATTTGTTTAGTTGTGACAGGATGTGGGGAAAAACTGAAGGTTTTTTTTTTAGGGGATTTCTCTGCCTCTCACATTTTCGGGTTATTAAAAGTCTTTTGTTATGCAACAAGGTGTTGCTTTTTTGTTATTTTACATTCGGCTTAGCAAACAGTAAAACGAAAGTTAGTACCGTGACATAAACACATGCCAATACATGCCATCATGCATCACTGGGACTGACTAACACACCCATTGTCACCCTCATTTGTGGATACTTTCATTTTAAAAAGTTTAGTGCGTTGTTTTTCGAGCTCAAAACTTCATCAGCCATGTGCAACTGCAATTTATGTTGAGTTGTAAAAAGAATGAGCACAGATGGGTTGTGACAGGCTCACCTCTCCTGCTGACTCAACCACAGAGAATCTCTGCAGCTTAGCAGTCAGACTGTGCTGTTTAGGCAACAAGTGGAAACTATTAAGGTTTTTTATCCCCACGACAAAAGATTTGGTGAGGTTTTTGGATCAACAACGTAGACGAAGACAAGCATGAAAGAGGAAAAAAAAAAGAGCCCATTCGTTAGTGACTGGAAATGAGGCTGGACTCAGGCTGCTGTGGTCATGTGGATGTGAGTCTGCCATCGATGAAAGTGCTGGACAATGATGTGAAGGGAGCGTGGTGAGCATGCTGAATGTGGCCTTTGTTGCAGACAAACTCTCCCCTGAAGACGGCCTTTGTTGACCAGGTCTTTGACTTGACAAACTCCCATGTGCTGCCCTGATTAGAATAATGTTCAATACTCTAGTCACGAGACACTTTGATGATGAGGTGCTCACTGTGATTCGTGTATATTTGAGTACATTTGTCATTTAGCACACTTTTCAAAGTGAGTCTCCATGACACTACACTACACTATACTACAATACACTACACTACAGTGTACTGTATTGTAATACACACACTAAACTACACTATACTGTTCCGCGCTATATCTGTGACTCTACTTACCATACCATATATAACACAATACTATACTATACTAAACTATACATTAACGTTAAATCTGCACTATACCATATACTACACTGTATTATACTGTACACCACTCTTTAACACACTATGCTACACTACACTACAATACACTTCACTGTACTATACTGTACGTAGTACATCACACTGCACTGCATTGTACTATTGTGTACATATTAACTACACTACACTACACTATACTATACAATACAATACAACACAATACAATACAATACAATACTATATAATTTCAGAAAATGTTACTACGCTATACTATACTATACTATACTATACTATAGATTACACGGTACTACATTACATAATATATACAGGCCTAATAATAATATACTATACTTGACTATACCAAACTATAGTACTTCAGAATTACGTCAGAATTATGGATTCTGTCCTGCACATTATTTACCTTTATTGTTGAAGGCTTTGCCCTATTTCTCTATCATTATTATTATCATTATTATTATCATTATTTATTATGACATTTATTTAACCAGGGAGGCCTCATTGAGATTGCAAGAAGATCCTAGCCAGGAAATACAGAAGCACATTCAGCTGTCAGACAAAATAATAAACACGACAAGATATCATAATATTCATGAAATATCTACTTCTTAGAGTGTGCTGAGCCCTGTCTCACCTGCCTCTGTGCCAAGAAACGCACTGAACTAGAATTGGACTGAAAAATCTCCTCTGTCATAACCTGTGACTCAGTTGTTCTGTCAAAGCAGTTTTGCATGTACATACATGTACTGTATATATCCACATCCCAGCCAGACAGAATCCTTCTATAATATTGTAGAGTAATATGACTCTGTACTAAACAAAAGCAAATCACACTTTCACATGCTATTATATTATTATTTACCTGTACTTTTAGTGAAAGAGCACTCTGTGTGTCGTGGTAGTGACGTGGTGAAAGTGGTATTTGGAGTCTGCCACAGACAAAGAGTGGCACCTCTCTAAACCACAGATTAAAACATGATTACACTTTCTTTAATCGAAGCTTTAGTTTAGTTCAGGCTGATAACAGAAAATCATCATTAGTATGAGGAAGTGGGTGCTTTATTTATCAAATAGGGGAATTCCATTAGTTCTTCCTCATACCGCTGGTCAATGAAAAGAGTCATTCACTATTCTCTGTAAAAACTGTAACTGAAAGAGTGACTGTAAAAGTATGTTATTTTTCTTTCATGCTGAGATCATGCATAGTGGTACTAAAACAGCAGAATAGGTACCAGGTACTATGCTAGTGGAAATGCAAATGTGCCAAGGAAACACGCTATTAGTCAGGTCTGATAGTATTGCTTGACGGAGCCGGATTTGGACGCAGCATACATGTAAAAAACATACAATGTTGCACAGTTTCTGTTCATGAAAAACAAAACAGAGGCAGAATGATAACATTAACGACAAAATCCCCAAAAAGTTACGCACTTCTGCTTTAAATGTGTGTGAAGTTTGACCATTCACAAAAACAAAAACATGAACAAGGTGATTTTCTTGTTAAGGTTCTGCAAAATGCCCTACTTCCTGTTTCTCTTTTTGCTGCCACAACTTCTTATGTAAGAACGTCCATTAATCCTGCTTGAGTTGTGGGCTGGAGTCAGTCCAAGCATGGGCCAGAGACAGGGTAAACCCCCGTCAGCACATGTCATTATATTGTACAGAACGTCTTGATACCTCAATTGTGTCTGCATTGCTTGCATAAATGGGTGATGTCTGGCTGGGGGTGTTTTGTTTGCCATATTATTTCACACTGACTGTATGGGTATGGAAGGCTGTTGGAGGGTGTTATCTGTGCTACAATACAGCAGTGCTGTCTGATTATCAGCCTCTTATCATAAGATAGATAAAAACCACTTATAATGAACTGTCAGTGCAGTCACTTTTCACAAACCACAACTGCTCTGCAGCTACCTTGAGTCACGTTTGTTCTCCATGTGACACTGCATCACAGAAGCAACTCACAGCATGTTTGCCTATTAAAATAGTCCTGCAGTATCATAGCACCACTGTTTTGTTTTTATAAAATTAGTAAAACAATTGGTCAAACATTACATTACAAAATTCCTTTGAATGAAACAGGAAAGTACCTTAAAGGACATGATACTGTATTTATGTTGAGTGCCACAGACATACGGGAAGTCCCTTTGGGGATATTGTACAAATTAGACATATTTCTCACAAGGGTGGAGCAGCTGTCACCTTCTTAAATTGTGCACAGGGCCTAAGTAGGCAACACCCTTCAGTGGCAGGAAGCCAACAAAGGCCTGAAAGAAATTCACCAGAATAATGTTCATGACATGAACTTTACTGAGGAGAAGACAACAGCACACAGACAAGGCCTTTAAGTGTTTAATGTATATGCTCCTTTCAGTTTCCTTGCTGTACTTGGAGAGAAGAAAAAAAACAGGAGTCAGAGTGCTGCATTCAAGGGCCTCAGGCCTTTTCAAGAGGGAAAGAATGGAAATCACAGAGAGGGTCATTCTTACAGACACCACAGCTTGTGATAATCAATAACAGATTTTCTGTCTAGGTTACTCAATCAATATGGAGATTTGTTTCATTCTGGCTTTTACTCAGATTTATTGGAAGTGAATATAAAAGTTTGAAGACATATATAAACTTATCATCATCATAGACCAGTGTTTCCCAAACTTTCCACACGGGAAGACACTTTTTAAAAATGCCAAACTATCATGACCCTAATCACAATAAAAATCTAATTGTGTGTATAATGTAGCTAGTGATATCTGTATCACCTAATATCATGGTGAGTTTGTAAACAAACATAAATGTGCTGTATGAATGTGAGTGAAACAAACATGTAGTGTAAAGAAGCTTTGAGTGGTCATTAAGACAAGAACATTTTAAAATACAAACCATTTACCAACTCTTCTTGTATGGCAATTAATGATAGTTAGGGGAAATGTAGTGGAGTAAAAGTAAAAGTTGCTAGAAATATGAATAACAAAGTACAGTACAGATGTGTTAATGTTGTACTTAAGAACAGTAAAGAAGTATTTATGACAATATTGATCAGTATTAGCCATTTTTGGTTGACCTATTGCGTCACAGAGGAAAACAACGTTAGCGGGTGGCTAGTTGTTAGCGTGAGTGCCATTATTTTATCCATTCACTTCTAAATATTTTATCATTTAAGCTGACAAAGAATACATTTGCTCTCCTTATCAGACCAAAAATACATATACCATGTTTTTCTCGCTGTTGTCGTCTTCTGTTATTTACAGGTCAAAACCTAGGAGCCAGACTAGTATGTTTACATTTTGTTAGTCAAAAAACACATTCATTATTTTTATAACGTCATGTACATGTACTGAATATGTTTTTACTGTTTTAATAGCTCAAACAACCACATAAAAAAAACTGAACTATCCCTTTCTTAGATGTTATTATGTAACGTAATAGAGTACACATGTACCCATCATCCTCAGATCCGGGTCGTGAGTGCGCGCTTTATGGATTTAGCATTTGTTATTAGTCATTAGTGGCAAGACCAATCTGGCATTAGTCACGTCATCACATGGCGTAATTGTAGATTTTCCGGGAATACCGTGAACGCCTCACGGCCAGAACGAAAGAGCGTCAGAGAGAGAGAGAGAGAGAGAGAGAGAGAGAGAGAGAGAGAGAGAGAGAGAGAGAGGGGGCGGAGAGAGAGAGAGAGAGGCGGAGAGAGAGACAGAGAGACAGAGAGAGAGACAGAGAGAGAGAGCAACTCGGTGTAAGCGAAAGTGACAGAGACGAGTTCTTGCCATAAGAAAGGACGCTTTATCGAAAAAGGGGCGTTTGTTTTCAACTCCAGCTCCGTATAAACGCAGCTGCACTGCTTCCTGTTTCTTAAGTTGACAGCAGTCGCGTTTTAAATGCGTTGGATCTGGTGACAGACTCGACACAGACAGGCAGACAGACAGACACACAGACAGAAAGCGAGAGACACCACAGTCATGGTGAGTACTTGTCATTCTGCTCTGGTCCACAGTGGACACTGTTGTGTCTGTTTTGTTCCTTGTTTTATTGATTAAAGTAGAATAATTTGAACCCTGACATGAGGGCAAAGTGACATGAAGGTAACACGGTTCACGTGCTGGCTGTCCACTCAAACGTGTTCTGTTTAAAGAAACCAGGTGCATTTATTATAAGCCATTTATTCTTAGAAACAATAAGAAAAAAGAAAATAATGTAAATATTTAGCAGCACAAAAAGGTAGTGTAACGTAAGTAATATAAGAAAAAGTAAAATAAGACAAAGCCACACTATGAACACTGTATTACGTGTTTATTGCATTTTTTTTTAATTAAAATGTGAATGGAAACTTTTTATATATTTTTACTCAACATCATGATATAATGTCCTTCAATAACAATGTAACAAAGGCGTAATATATGTGATAATTATATGCATGTATGCAAAAATGGAACACTTCTCAGATGATCATTAATTTGGACTAATTTGAAATGGGTTTTTTTTATCATGATAAAGCTTTTGTCTATTATGAGTGAGGTAGAAAAGTTGGCATATGGATACAAGGTAAATGTGATATAGTATGTAAAGTAATGGAGAGCAGGGGCCTCCACAGGGTTGGTGAGAACTCAGTTTGAATAGTAGTCTATGGGAAAATGAGCTTCTACTATGAAGGAGTTAATGTTCTTAATCATTAGATTCAGGTATTCTTCAATTGAACATGATGTCAGTTTTCCCTAATGCCGTTGCCATTTAGAAGAAAACCAATGATAAATCATGGTGTGATTGAGAGCTGGGACCGTCCAGTAGGTGCCTGATAGCAGGTGACATCTATGAACTTCCGGTTTCAAACACTTACATGGAGCCAGTAAAAATCTCTCAGACTATGGTTCAGACTTATTCTGTATTTTCCTTAAATTGTGAGTGACTAAACAGATGTCTACAATAAATCTTTGCGCTGGACTTTTCTAGAAGTTCTCAGAAGTTTCAGATATTTTCTTGCTGTTGTGACCCAGATATGACATGAACCGTATTTCAAACACATTTAAAGACTATTGCTTCTAATTGTTTTATTTTGCTGTAGGGCCCCTAGGACCCTTTTGCCTATGGCCCTCAAACTCTTTTGAAACATCCCTGGAGGGCAGTTGTCGGAGTAGTTAAAGTAAATAAAATCAATGAATTACTTATAATTATTAACAATTGTTTCCTCTGGAACTTCTCCTGTGTTTCTTTTCACTTTATTTAGTAAAGAATGATGATCGTGATGAATGGAAGATAACAAGCGGCACGTGTTTTCACTGTTCATACACACACTGTGCTATAGTGAACAGGCTATAATGTGATGTAGGTGTGGTTTCCCTGCATAATGCCAGGTACATTAATGCAGGCAGGATGGAGGGAGTGAGGAAAGGAAGGAAGGAAGGAAGGTGTGGATTCGGAAGGAGCAGCAGTGCCTGTGTTAAGACAAAGCCAGCTGAATTTTGAAGACAGACCATTGTTCAGCTACTACTCTGTGTTTCCAGGATGAACTCAGCTACAGGGCATCTGTCAATCAGCTAACAGCATTGGTATATAAGAAGGAGCTCAAACTCTTGTTCTTGGCCCAGTTAACCTACACGCCCGCTGTGAATTTGCACATACAGGATGTTGTTCATGAAAGTCTTGAAAGGAAATGACAGTGAATTCTGAAGCAAATCTAAATGCTGAACGTGTGCATGTTATATATTTGTTTGGCTCCTCATCCTGTTAACCTCTGAGATGCTGCCTTCCTCTCACGGCTCATGGGCAGAGCAGAGGGGAAGGAGAAGGCCGACTACTGCACAGCCACATTCTGTCCAGTACACAGACTGGTTTCTATCGACAGAATGGAATCTATTCTAATTACGATTATAGTCAAACCTGTTCTACTTTAGTTTGTCACTAGATGTCACGTACTTTCATTTTCCTTTTGTATATTTTGTTCTTAGATTCGCAACAAGATTATTCATTCTGTATAGACGAGCTGTACAATTTCTAACTTGCATTTTGAAAACATCAAAAAGAAATACATATACAGTACATTACTTGGTTCTCAAACAGTGGTACGTGTACCACCAGGGGTACACAAGCTTCCTCTGGTGGTACTTGGAGGGAAATCATAAATACTGTTCTACTGTACCACGATATGTGATCCAAGTGGAGCTGAAGTATGAAAGAAAATAAAAACTATACATTAAATAATAGTCTTAATCTAATTTTACTTTACAGTGTGTGAAGTATATGTGAGGAAGAGGAGGATGATGAGAGAGAAAATAAATCTGCCTGTAGCTGACTTTGCTCGACCTATTTACACCACTGTATTTTAACATTGATAATTATTATTTTAATTAACTAGTACTTCTCAGGTGGTTGTTGGTATAAAACGTTTGGGACCCACTGATCTAGAGAAAGCATTCAAAGAGCACAAACCTTGGCCAAGGCTGATCAGTTTCCCACAGTGTCAATACTCTCCCCTATCGTACAAGGTTAGAAAATCAGAATTCAGAACTGGCTCACTACCAGCATGTAATAATGTATTCATTTGGCCATAACCTAAGTTCCTGGAAAGTCTAGGATGTCCTGTTGTTTTTGAATTAAGCCTTATACTTTCCATAACAGTATAGACAGTCTAAGTATGAGTATGTTTAACCATCAGTGCCACTACTGAGCTCTTGTTCTCGAGGGAGTGGTACAGAAAACCTAGAGAAAACCAAAGAACTTTGGTTTTGCCACAAAAGACGAAAAAAAATCAAAACAACTCCAAACATGCATGCAATAGGTGAAATTTCTCTCTAAGGACCAGAATATTAAAAAATGACATATTGTCTGTCTGCAGAGAAACATTTTCTAGAATCAGTTGTATTAGGCACATTAGGCACTAGGCAGGGGTCAATAGTTCTATAATAACCTATAATAAGCATTTTAAAAAAACTTGCTGATGAAACTCAATAATCAACAGTTTATCCAGCAATCTTGTTTACAGCAGCTTTCAGAGCTTCATATTGTGTTTTACCTTTAATGACTGACTGGAAAAGTTTGAAAGATTTAGATTAGTGTCATTGAAATGAAACATTGAACAAACTGTTCTATTTTGGGCTGTTATGTGCATCCATTCGCTGCTTATTGTTTCGGCTCAGTCCCATTTCTCTCCCTGCCTCTACTACTAAGCCCAGACCTGGGCATGATATGGCCTGTGGGCCCAGATGTGAATGCACAAAAAGGATGGATTGGGCTAAGTCTTATGCTGCTTTCACACCAAATGCAAATGTTCACGTCACACTGCAGAAATTATAATTTTCCCCTCCATTTTGAGTCTGGTCACCGGCAAGTATGTGACACTGATGGCCGTCGTGTCACCAAAATGGAAAAATTCCAACCCGAGTGCTTGACGCCATTTGCACAATTCATGCTGCGCTAAAAAATTGACACAAAAAAAGGAGGGTTACCATATTTTTCCCAGTTGAATCTCTGTTAGCTCAACATAGCATAACATAACATTGGTCACATCCTGTGAGACTGTGACAAATGTCCAGCTCACAGCCCACACTGGCTGTTCACAACAACAAACTGTCATTATGAGTCCCAAACAATGCAGGGGCATAAATAATTTGAAAAATGCCAATTGGCTACATCACGTCTGACTCTGTATCCATGCTGTGTGTGTGTGTGTGTGTGTGTGTGTGTGTTTGGCCAGGAGAATGGGAAGAACCGCCTACAGCAGACCCAGGACGAGGTGGAGCAGGTGAAGGACATCATGCTGGACAACCTGAATAAGGCTGAAGAGAGAACTGGCAAACTTGGAGAATTGGAGGACCGGGCTGATGTCTTGCTGGAGAAGGTATGCAGTTCAGAGAAGCTGTCCAAAGAGGAAAAAAAATAAATAATAACATGAAACTATTTAAACTCAGTGGAAATCTCTGGGTTGTATGGATAAGATGAATAACTGGAGCAAACGGCAAAAACATTCCATTTTAACAGGCACCTAGGGACTGAGACGAGGAAATGTCATATTGATGTCTATAAATACAACGTAGGTGGAGCTGGAGAGGAAAAGAAATGTACAATTTACATCCTGATTTTGCCTTATGGTGCTATTTTTAGAGAGGTATTTCCTATTGTTCCTTAAGATGAATGAAGTGAGCTGGTCTCCCTGGGTATGACAGAGCGAGTCCAGGACATGCCACGAGACAAATGTCCGTCCGGGGGTCAAAAAGCAGGTCACATCATTCCCACGTTGCCCAGTTGGCCTGTGTTACATCACAATGTGGAACAGTTCTGTAATTTACCCCATTTAGTTACACTTTTAAACAGTTTATTCATCATTGGTATTCAGGAATGTGTTTGTTTTGCATTCACTCCCAAGTCAAATGACTTTGCAATGCACGCAGGGTTTATACGCTTCACATCAGCATCAGTGGGAACGCAAGACCCATGTGACCAAGCTAATTTCTTCTTCTTCATCCACTTTACTACATTTTTGGCATCATTTATGGTGTTTTGCTTAGACATGCATCCTCCAGTCGTAAGTACAGTCATTAGCCATCAACATTTTTTGGGAAACCTTACTTTTAAGAATTTGAACCTGGCTCAATATTTTTATTTCATTAGCGACTTGAAGTTGTTCACTCGCCGCTGAGTTTGAACAAGGGACCAGAGTAAAAGATATAAAATAGTACGATGTCAAGTTTCACACACAAGTGACTCAGAGGTGAAAGAACCCACTGACAGTGGTGTTGGTGTTGACTGAGGCTTAAAACGAGAGCTATTTTGATAATCGATTAATCGCTTTGAAGCTTTTTTCATGATGAACAAGATTTTCAATTGTTGAAGCTTCTTAAATGTGAATACTTTCTTCATTTCTTTGCTCTGGATAACAAAGAAATCATTAAAAGTTAATCATTTTGGTTTCTGGACAAAACAAGACATTTGAGAACATCATCATTTCCAGGTTTGATGAACACCGATCAACAATTTATAAGGTTTTTTATGGTTTATGAACCAAACGATTAATCGAGAAAATAATCTACAGATTAATCGGTTGTGAGAATAATTGTTAGTTGCGGCTAGTATTGAAATTATAAATGTTAAAAATCAATCAAATCAATTTACTGCGCTCTCTGGTCAAACTCCAGCTACTGCATTCAAATGTTGCCTTTCTTAGTCCACTCGATATACAGTGGACTATTACACACTCACAAGGCTTTGTCACCTTTCACCCCCTGCACTCCTCCCCACATAGTGAATGAATGAATGAATGAATATATAGAGTAAGGGGGGGGAAGAGAAACAGGCAGCTCTGAAACTAAAGAACAGTTCACTCTCACATCGAAAGAAATGTGGCAACATGTTGACACTGAAAAGAACAAATCGGCAGACAACAATGGTTTGCAGGAACCATTTAGTTCCATTTAAGGCTCCTGGTACTTAACATGCTTGATGCTACGCATTGAAAATGTGCCTTTGTCTATGTGGGGTGTCGTTGTTTTGGTGGTGCAGCATAGTTTTTACTGTTTTTGTTGAGTTTCACATGTCTCTGGTAGAAGCTCTAATAAACCTGTTGCCCCTGCAGAGCACCACAGACAGGCAGGCTGACATTAACCAAAACAAAAACCAGTGCTGTTGTGCATACTGGACAGACAGGTTTATAACAAGTTTACACAGAGAGTGTGTCGAGCTTGTGTTTAACAACCAAGAAGTCAAGTATAAAATGCAGCTTTGAAACGTCACTTACTGTGAGAATCAGCAGGGGTGAGCTGCAGACACAACACACATTTTGAATACTTTTTATTCTCTTTAATTTCAAATGACTATTTGGAGGACTCATGTGGAGGATAAAGCTGTAGAAAATGGCATTTTTGTGTCAAATATGGATTCATTAGTGTTATTTTTTTCTCCTGAACAATCCACCAGGGTGAATAATTTCTGGTTTCCTGGATATCTTTGGTTTTTGCACAAAACAACATGGACATACCAATTATAAAATAATCATTAGTTGCAGCCCTATTGATCATCTGAGGGTTCATCATCCTGAGCAGCCCACTTCTCATTGGGCGTGAAATGTTCTTATTGAATAAGTGTTGAACCACCGTTTTAAAGCTGTTTCCTTTCGCTCCTTATCTTTGTTAACCCAAATTGTATGTATAATAGCAGATGAGTGATTAGCTTGTTACATCATATTAGTTCCCTGAGAACTAAAAAACAACTATGTAATACAGGCCAATGTGAGAATTATGTGACCCGTGGGACTAAAATAATGACGTGATCCATTGTTATATTAAAAAGTTGAATATTATTTCTTAAAGAAAAGAAAAGCAGGAAAACGTGGGTAACATTTGTTCTCTAAATTAGCCCCTCCTTTAATCTCAAATCTCTAGTTTCCTTTCTCCAGCATAAAGCCACTGCTCTATCATGGCTGAGTATCACCTCATACAGTCTTCCGTCAAATTTGATCTCACACCAAATACTGTAGATACTGTGTTCCACTGTGAATGTGAGGGGACAACGTATTCTTAATTTTAAATCTTAGGGCTTGATTTTATTACTGATTACCTCATAGAATTGATTGTATTTATTTATTGATGTTCCACAGCCCACCTACAATTGCTCCACTGCCCCCCTTTGGGAATTAGTGTTGTAAATGTATCTATAATTGTTACATATACATGAAAACAATTAAAATTCAGAGTATGGTCATGATGTCCTTTCTTGGAGTAATGGTGCATTCCATTTGTTGTCAGAACTCGTAATTTCTGAGGTCCTTAGACAGGAACACCCCTGAACTCGGATTTCCAACTCGGAAAATCAGAGCAACCTCCCCAAACCCGACTGCCACCATACAAATGCTGCTACTTTTATTGTTAATAGCACTTCTGCTGTGTTTGTTTCAAAGTCAGTTGAACAGTTGATCCACGTAGAGCTTTGTTCCCGACTGGTATTGTGTTTCGGATTTCTCAACTGGAATGCAGTGAACTCAAGATTCAAGATTAGAAATGTTAAAAAAACATTGTAATGTGACCTTCTTCTTCTTCTTCTTCTTCTTCATTGTGTTTTCTCCTCCAGAGTAAAGCATTTGAAAAGACGGCCAACAAGGTGAAGCAAAAGAAAAGGTGGGAGAACAACAAGATGAAATATGTGTTTATTGCAGTCGGAGTGGTGGCAGCGCTCGTGATTATCATACTTATCATCTATGCCACTGTGGGATAGCACATGAGGACTGCAGCTTCTTGACGAGTGCCTGATGAAAGGAAAATACAATAACGGGACTAAGGGACAAAGATAAAAGTGAAGTCCAAATTGTGGGACTCTACCATCTTGCCTGAAGTGCTCATTCTGTGATATTTATGGGAGTGTACATAAGTGTCTTCGATCTATATGGTACAACTGGTTGCTCGGCTGCTTCTTGTCTTTAAAATAACTTTTCCAAACTCTTTCCAATATTGGAAGGACACATCACTTCACATGTGGATTGGAAGTCTGTAAATTGATTGTAAAGAGTAAAAGCAGTCCTCTACACGCTCCCTGTAAGATGCCACTATCATGATGTTGTTGTTTTTTATTAGATCTAACAAAAAAGTGGTGTGACATCATGCCAAGATTTTTATATTAGGCTGCTATGTGCCTCAGAGGAGGCTAAACCAGATTTATGTACAAGCTACAAAAATGAAAAAAAAGAAAAAGAAATGCAGTTTTAGCTGTGAAATGTTCTTAAAAGTTATCATTAAAATGTGTTTTTTTTAATATGTATTTGAGTGATTTCAATTTTGTTGGGTTTCACTTATTTCAGTTTTTTCTTCTACTTTTTGTGTTGTTTATTTTGGTTCATATTGTCTCCGAACCTGTTCTGTACATCAATCTATGTAACATATGTATATAAAACCAGATTCATTCATTTGCACAAACTGCTCCATATTCTAATATACCACAAATACGAGGTTGACACAAACCAACAGCTGAACCGCCAGCACAAGGAAGATAGTTTGGGCCTGCAACTGTCAATTAAAAATTGCTTATATTTCAATTTAATTCATGGCATTTGGCATTTTATTTAATTCAATCTGCAGGTTTTTACAAAGAATATGAGAATGAACCCTTTTGGACAGTGTTTATACTTCAGAGAAGTGAAGGGAAAAGTTCTTCTTATCAAAAATATTATATTAGTAATCACTTAGCAATGAGGAAAGGAAGGGGCGAGAATAGCATGCCTGATCCTAGATAAGCGGGAGAAAATGATGATGATGATGATAATGATGATGACCTCGCCATTGTTCTATAATAATCAACCACATGTGCTAGCTCTTAACTAAAAGAAGAGAGTAAATTCCATGTGATTTAAAAAAATAAAGTGGTCAGATAATAACAACACCACAGAGTGTGCCAGCGTTTATGTGAACCAGCCTGAGACCTAGACAATAATGACAAAAGGCTCAGCTGATAAAATCTTCATTTGCCTAATTCTGCAATAGCTTAAACATATGTTTACAGTCTTGTCATCATTAGTCTTTCCAAGTCCTGATTTGCACTTTGGTGCGAGAGGGTGAGCAGTTAGAACAGGCTTAGATTTAATGAGGTGAGCCCTTTGTCAAGTGGCAGAGCCCTGGTTCCAGGCTGGTTCACGGAAATGGTGCTGTACTGTGTTTGGTAAAAGCAGTGTTAATAATACACCTCATACAACCACACAAACTACAAAAAAACCCTCTTACTCTTACTCTTCAACCATTACTTTCATAACCACACCTGTCAGTCTTGCCTGAGAGAAAACCAGTGCAGTCAACATGGCTATTTGATGAAGGAATTTTGTAAATGCAGGAAATAACAGGAAACGCTGGGCAATTGAGTCACTCATCACTTGCCGGGGTGTGGTAGTGTGCCACCCTCTTGTGGAAAATTACAGAACAGTAAGACCGAGAGATGTGGTTCAGCTCCTCTGTACCTGTTGAGTGTTGGGTGTGTTTGTCCAGCATGTAGAGATAAAAAGACATTTGTGAATCCAATAAAAACCTGAATTTAGTTTGATGAGCTCTTATCGTCTGTATTGGGTGAATTCAAAGCAACAATGATACAAGTGGTGCTGGTTATGGATCGAAGAAAGAATCGTTTTCTCAGCCATGTCATTAACTCTGACATGGAACTGAGCTAATGACATCAAATATGCTGTTATGCCAGGGCTGGCCCAAGCGTTCATGGGGCGCTAAGTGGAATTAGATTTTGGGTGTCTAACCCTAAACAATGCCAAAAATAAAGCAGTAAATCACATGATGCGTCTGGGGGAATTCTGCACAGTTGTAGCTGTGTGATCCTTACCCTTACTCTTATATTGACTTTATTGGCAATCAGAAGAATTGTCTTGTGTTGTTTTTACTTAAACACTTAGTATTCAAAAATGGTACAATACTTAAGCGGTATACTGAATATGGTGTCAGCCTACTAACAAGTAGGAAAATAAGACAATAGACAATACATTTATTGTAATTGAATAGTACTGTGTATAATATTATCGAGTCCCATGGTTTTCTCAAAATGTGAACCACCAGTGGTACACTTCCTCTGGTGGTAATTTTGAGTACATATATATATTATGTGTGTAATATATATATATATATATTTATATATATATATATATACACATACACATATGTCTGTATAAACAGATAACAAAAAACAATGTGCACTAATCCTTCATAAAGAGAATATCCCACTCTTCTTTGAGTTAAAAAAAAACTTCATGTTCTTAATATAATCTGCAAAGATGAACAGATTTACAACAAAATCCAAATTACTTTCATTAGATTTAAAACATGGAATACAATTTTTGCAACTAATGTAAACACATTTTGATGTATTACACAATATACGAGTTGTCAGATGATACCAAACCGAATTTGAGCATGTACAATAGATTTTTATTAAAAAGATTTGTAACATTACAGGGAGCTGAGATGACCCGGAAGTAACCCCCTCAAGTCCTTCCTGCATCAAGACCGGCAAGATGGCAGCGGACACGCAGGTTTGTGTGGCTGTTTTTTTAATAGTGTGTTGTCTTCATACACAACGATAATAAAGCACATAGGCAACCAAAATCGAATTATAACGAGTGTCGCTTCATGGAAGTGCTGTGTGTGAGTTTTGGTGTGTTAGTCGAGAAACGAGAGAAGCAGGCGGCTAAACTTCGCCAGTGGCTAATTAGCATCCTGTTAGCTCTGTGCTACGTAGCCCTAATGTGTGACTGATGAGAGCAGCAGCAGCGGCCGCTGTAGCTGTGGATTGGAACCTTTTGTTACGGAACTTGATTTAGTGGAAGTGCTATGCATTTCCAATGTTACATTTACGTTAAATATTCGTTATACAGTGATTGTCAATTCTAACGATAAAGCAGATGACTGGTGTCAATGCTTTGGTTGTGGTTTTGGCTTTGTCAGACATAGAGTCATGGGGACTTGGTCTTAAATTACAATACATATATGGCATGGCTTGGTGCCACCTTTTCATGTCTTGGATCTTGGACTAGGCAATAAGCGAATTACATTATATAAACCCCTCAAAAACAGTTTAGTAACGTTATGCCAGTCAATTATATCTCCCCTTTAATACCAATTGGTATTGTATTTTATATCATTGGAAAGCCTGATTAGTCACCTTTTACAATGAGGTTCAACTTTGTTGGACAATAAATGTAGATTCTTGTGTTAGTTATGTTCAGCCAAGAATTTACAATAAAATTACATATTTCTTGCTTGTAAATATTTTATTGTGTTTTCTTATACCATAGATTTTGCCTTAATACAAATATGAATACAATTTTGAGAAGAACAATACATAACAAATGTTATCTCATACTACATCATCAGAATTGTACATTTTTAAGAGGTCCATAGTCTGGTGTGAAACATGCATAAACTGAAAAAATGAAACGTACATAGGACACAGACATTCTCAGAACAATGTTCTATTTTACAAATTGTCGCTCCTTGACTGTGCTTATTTGCAATTACTTGAGATTATCTATCTGTTCTTCTCACACGTCTGTAAGATGAGGAAAGTGTCACTGTTGTTTAGGTCATAAGACTAGTATTTGTATTAAATGTGACTTGTGTTTCAGGTTTCAGACACGCTGAGGAAATTTGCAGCAAAAGTGACCACAGCAAGTGTGAAGCAGCGAAAGGAGATATTTGGAGAGCTGAAACAGTGTGTAAAGGGCAAAGGTGAGGGATTTTGTGTTATCAAATTTATTACACAATGAAAAGTATGCTAAAAATGTCAGCTAAAATGTTGTTTTTTTGTTTTTTCATAATGCCTTGTAGAGTTACCAGAACCTGCCATCAAAGGACTATGCAAGCTCTTCTGTCTCACGCCTCACAGATATCGGTAGGTTTATGAAATTATGCACTTTCACCTACTATAAATATCAAAATTCAATGCTCTTGTTAGAGGTTTTAGTGACAATGTTCACACTTTTGTCAGAATATTAATGATTAGCCAGCTTTTGGCCACACAACTCTGTGGCATTTTATTCATAGTTTCACAGTTTCAACTAGTGAATGCACCGTGAAAGTAATGTAGTGGACAAAATGTTATGAAAACCTCTGCATTACGGATGTGTTTTACTTTTCAGGGATGCTGCATCACGCAGAGTGCTGCTTTCTGTCATCAGCCAGCTGGCTGAGAGTCAGCCGGACTTCCTGGTGACCAGTCTCCTTCATTGCCTGCTCAACAGTGGAATCATCAGCAAAAGCGGAGAGCCCAGGTAGTGCTCTGACCAAGGGTCACTTTATAACTGTGACTTGCTTGTAAATTTCAGCTTTTACAAAATATGTCCCTGGACATTCTCATTCACCCATATAATAGTTGACATGATTAAATGATTAAAAATAGTTTGGAAGTTGTTTTTTTCCTGTTTCTTCCCTTCTTCTTATCTTTTCCGTTGTGGTATTTTCAGTAAAAGCACAGGCTCTGCTGCCTTCATTGGCCTGTCATGGACAATCCAGTTAGTCTCATCTGTGTATTCTGCCCCAGAGGAAAGAGAAGGACACCTCTGGAAGAAAATGGTCAGTGTTATCTGGAACAAATAAAAACAATGTTTACATTGAAACTTACAGTTATCACCAAAGTATCAAATGTCATTGCCACTCAGGATTGGTCTTTTTGGATGTTGATATCATGCTTGCATGTGTCTTCCTTTCCCTTAGGTGGAGGTTCAGAGCCTTCTTGTGGCTGAGGTTGTGGGTGGAGCTAAGACCATCGCTCAGAAATCCAGTCTCAGAAATCTCAATCACCTCTGGGTGGAAGTGAGTGTAGTAAACACTGGCAGTGATGTGTAATATCAAAGTTGCTAGAACCTTAATCATTTCTGAATGGTCTTTTAAATTCTGATCTTAGTGGGCCTTTAAAACACAAGAGACCTCTGTGATATTTGAATATATGTTTGTCATCTCTAAAGCTCTGACATGTGTTGTGTTTAACAGAACCCTGGACTGGTGGATCAGTACATCAGCACACTCTTGATTCTGGACCAGAACCCTACAACTCTGGTCCTGCTGGGGGTGTGTTTAGACTTCTGCTCTGCTCAGAAAGACAAAGCCACTATAGAGAAGCATAGGGTGAGTTGTTTTATTCCCAGTCTCATTTGTAACCTTACATATTTTATTATGTGCTGCGACATTAGTTACGACATTTAATCTGTGTTTTTTTTCCCCCAGAGTGCCATGTTGGACTTGTATATAAAATCAGTCCTTTTGAGCAAGACAAAACCACAGCAGCACATTTTGAACAAAAGCAGCTCCTTGATGCGTCATGTGACTCACTCTGAGTTCAAGGAGCTGCTGCTCCCCACCCTGCAGAAGACAATGCTCCGCAGTCCAGAGAATGCCATACAAAGTGAGGCGCTTTCAGTTTCTTGTGACTAGGATCAATTCTGTCAGCTCTCATGTATTTGATTACAATGTTGTCTGCTCTTTCTCTAGCCCTTTCCTGTCTGCTGTCTGCCGTAACTCTTGACCTCAGTCAGTACGCGATGGACATCGGAAAGGCCATAGCAAGTAAGGCCTGAATAGATGCTAGGCTAATTTAGTTCTGTAAAAGAGACACATTGAGTGAGTTACATCAGCCAAGAAAGTTTTGTTTTTACCTGTGTCTGACTGTTTGTTTTTGAGCAGAATAACAGAAAAAGTAATTGAGAGATTTTCACAAAACTTAATATAGAGTTGGGGTTTCGGTCAGAAAGTACCCTATTAGGGCCAGGTCGTACTTTCCATATTCACATGTCCGTAGAGATCCGTGTCACATACATTTCATCACCTGTTTAGCCTTGCAGACCCATCACGGACTAAAGTGTTTCCGCATGCTCCCTTTAGCACAATAGTCCAGTCCAGTTGGTGGCGCAAAAGAGACATCCTTGAGGTTTGGGGTAAAAGGGCTTATTCAGGAGTTAGCTTAGCTATAACTTAATGCTTGATTTGATTTAATGGAACTGCTGGCCCTTGGTGGAGGTATATTAGAGATATAACTGAGTATATAGTCATGTGTAGAAAATATAATTACCGTATGCTTGATGTATTTCAGGCCAGCTGAAAGCCAATAATACCCAGCTGATGGAAGAGGCGGTCCAGGCCATGCAGAACCTGGCCCAGCAGTGCAGTGATCCCACCGCTGTGCAGGACATCATCACACACCTCTTTAAGATTCTCGGAGGTAAGATAATTAATCACTGATTAGACTTGGTCTTATTCATGTTTGGATTTACTCACCTGAAACACAACTCTCACGTTTGCAGGTTCAGAAGGAAAACTCACAGTTGTAGCTCAGAAGATGAGCGTGTTGTCAGGTACGAGGCCTTGCAGACTATATTTATGTTAATTATGACCTATCCATGAGTTACAAATGCAAGCGGACCTGTTTTTCCACCTGAAATGTTCTGTGCTATTGTTGCAGGGATCGCCAGCTGCAGCCATCATGCTGTGTCAGGAACTTCGAGCCAGTCTCTCAGTTCTGCGGTCACTGTGATGTTCATCCCATATTTACAGCAAGAAGGTATTACTGCTGTGTTTTCATTCTGACAAATCCTACACCTGAAAGAAAGTCATGAAATGACCATGATGTGTCATAAGACATTAACTAAAAGTATTTAATTGAAATACTGGCTGAAAATGGTAAAGCCAGTTTATCTACAATTTCAGTTTTCATTTGGGGCCTGCAAAGTGTGCTAATGTTTTAGTTTGGTGTTTTCATCAGGGTTTGAATGGCTTTTTGAAATTCTTGAAAATGCTTTAAATTGTTGTTGTTTTTTCAAGGTTTTAAAAGTGCTTGAATTTTGGATAAGGTGCTTAAAAATGCTTGAAATACTGATAGAAAAAATGTTGTAAATAGATGATGGTGTGGATCATTTTCTCTGGGACAGTGAAGCCTATATGCGCCAGCCAAGTTCTATCTCCTCCTCTCACTCATACACGTTGTTGGTGGATATTTAACTTGTTAACTTGTTTTTTTACAATCCATTCTTGTCTCATTATGTGATAAATCTCCACTGTTGCTGCAGCAGACACACTTTTACTATCAGTTACTGACATGTGAAAATGTATCCAATGGGTTCAATGTTTTAAAGTGAGATTGTTAAGTATGATACAATGCATGATCACAGTGTAATGGCATGTGTAAGTTCTGTGTTTCAGAAACGCTCTACAATGTTTTGAATTTGGATTGCAACTTATATTTTACATATATCCTCTTTTAGACAATAACAGCCTGTAATGCAATTGTTTGAAAGGTCAAACTATAATGTTTCACGTCAGTGCTGACTTTTCTTTGTTTTCTTTAGTTCACGAGGGCACCTTAGTGCACACAGTTTCCGTGCTCTCACAGTGGAGTAGTCGTCTGACAGTAGAAGTTCCCTCTGCTCTCTTGGATTGGTTTAAGAAAGCCTTCACCCTGAAGACCTCCACCTCTCCGGTCAGACATGCATACCTCCAGGCCATGGTTGGGGCCTTCAAAGGTTAGATGCACAGTAGAGTCTTGCCTTCATGTCTAGATCTAGATGGAGTGATTGAGTACAACACCAGTAACCATTTTGATTTCTCTGGTCTGAAGGTGACACTCTGGCCCAGGCCTCTAACCTCATGCCGTTGCTTCTCCAAACGGTGGAGAAGGCACTGGCCCAAAACTCCCAGCATGCTCTGCTTGCAGAAGGAGTGGCAGCTTCTGTTCTTTTGAGTCGACTGGCTCTACTGGAGGCACAAACAGGTGAGGCCTTTGTTTCTATATTTGCATTTACTTATTCATCAACATTAGGGATAAACATAGGTATCAAGGATTGTGCGGGTTATGTATCATGAAAAAAGTTGTCTAATTGAATATGTAGTTGAATAAGTTAATAATGAGGTTGAAAGGGCTCTAAAACTGTTATTTTTTGTGATGAAATGTAGTATTAAAGGTAATTTCTTACATTTGTATGATTGAATTAGCAAGTATTCATATATTTCATAACAATATGAAGGGTGGCAAGATTTTTCAGGGCAAAGATTTTCTTTGTGTCCCTGGAATAAAACAAACAAAAGATTTATATGATAATCATTATTTACCATTTGGTCATTGTTTTAAATAGTGGTATGTGTTCAGAATTCCACTGTCATTGCATCTTTAATCATGTCTTTTGGAGAACTTAAAGCAAGAAAGGATATACAGCTGATGAGGATTTCTGTTTTATCTCTGCAGAAGCAAAATTCAGCAACTTCTGGAATGTGATATTAGATGAGAAGAAGCCACTGTTCACCACAGAGAAATTCCTCTCTCAGGCCAGTGAAGAAAGTAAGGCCGTTTTTATCAACAGCATCACAGCAGAAACACATGGCTTATTTATAATGTCGAGACCAAGTGATTTTCTATTTGTTTCTCTCTCTCTCCAGCTCTGCTTACAATGCTGCTGCTCTGTGAGAGGCTCTTCTTGGACCACGCCCACAGACTTAACACCAGCAAATCACAGTGAGTCTGTCCTTTTGTTCACTTACACACGAGATTGACCGTGAAAACATCTTGGCACATTTACAAAGAAGGACCATATTATCAGTGAGACTAATAAAGGATGACCTTATCTTCACTTATAAATTCATCATTTGAAACTGTAACATCACACGTTTACACTCATCTAAACCAAATATGATCTCCTCCACTCCTCATACTTTTTTCTGATTTCTGTCATGTTAAAATTATCATCAGAACAGAAAGAGCAGCAGCAGTCCAGTATGAATTTCCCTTAAAATCATTTGCTTTATTTTTTTTATCACACTTGCACAACTGTATACTAGCATTACTGCTAATGCTAGATCATCAACAAATAATCAGTCACTTTGTATTACAAGTTATTGTGTATTATAGTATAACACATTTGCAGTTAAATTAAAAATCTCATTTGTGGGAGGAGGGAGAATTGTTGCAATTAATAAACACTTAAGATACAGTGTTGCATTAAACTGCAATTGATTTTATATCAACATAATGATTAGAAAATGATAATTTGGGGTGGGTTTTTGATGTGACTAAAGTATTATATATTATATTCCTTTATTTGATGTTAGATGTACTGCAAATGTGCTTTGAAAACCAAGTTTATCGTAGATGCAATTTATGAGACACTAACTACTTTTTCGTATTTTGATTAACGTTGTATTTTTTACAAATTATTATAATTGCTTGCACTTTTTCTTATGTTTTGTAGAGTTTGTTTAGAGAGGTTTAGTGAGTGGTGGGCATAAATATTTGATTATTCATTTAAAAATAAATTATGCTTTTTGTGAGTATATTAAAAATATACACTATTAAGAGAATGATGATTCTTTCTCTTTATCCTCCTGTCACTTGTGGCACTTCCACTAAACAGTTTTGGCATTTTTGCTTTTCCATGAGTGATAGTACCTGGTACATTTGTTAGTACCTGCTCTGGCAAGGTTCCAAGTGAGCTGAGCCGATACTATATGTGATGTTGACAAACCAACGGCCACAGGTTGGTCAGAGAGTGGCGTCACTGGAAGAGTCATGAGCGCAATGTCCGACACAAGAATCAAACTGAAAAATGGGAACTGTTGTTAAATGCCAATCAGTTAAAAAGACCTAAAAATCCTGAAGACATGCATTAGTCTCCAACATCTAGCAAGGACATGTCTAAAATCTCAACGTTTAAATGAGGAGTCTGGTGTATTTAGCGAGAGCACTGTCAAAGTGTTGATTGCGAGCAGTCGTATTTCAGTTCAGTGACTTTGTTTATTTATTGCTAATTTGTGTTTTTTTTTTTTTTTTTATCCCTGCAGTTCTTTAATTGTTTGTTGGTTTCTCCTGCTTGTGACTGTGTTGTTTAGGATGTATCATCACACCACTGTTGCAATCCTGCTGTCTCGGAGCTGGCGTCTAAGGAAGAAGGCACAGCAGACAATCAGAAAGCTGCTCTCTTCTCTGGGTGGATCGAGTCTTGCCCATGGCCTCCTGAGAGAACTCTGTGTGGTCATCAACAAACATAAAGTAAAGACTCATACACCATGAAAAAGACAATACACCAGTATAAATACAGTACTTTCTGTCTTCATGTTTTGTGAATACAATCTGAAAGTGAAAGAACAACTTAGTTATTGTAACTGACTGACTGACTTTTGTAAATTGTCAGGTTTTACCCCAGGACGCTTTGGTGTCAGAGTCAGGAGAGCTGACTGATCTGGGTAAAAGCTATGTTCCTCCTCGGGTCCTGCTGGAAGCGCTGTGTGTAGTTTGCTCTGCTGCCAGCCAATGGAGCGACCCTGTGGAAGCAGAGAAACTAGCCATGGACCTACTCATCATCACTCACCATCCATCCATATGTACGACAATGAGTTCTTCTCTAGTGTTTTACTGCAGTTAGTCTGTAATGTTGCATTATTGTTAGTTTCGTTCCCCTCATTCGTCAACTCTTTGACAGTGAGTTACTATGCAAAATTAATCTTGTCAATAGGTTTTTCTGTATTAATGACTGGTTATTGATTCCGTCTCATTCTTTGCATCTCATCCTATTCATGTATGTCTCTTTCAGTTGAAGCTCGTCAAGGTCTGTGGCCTATTCTGCTCTCATCCATGAACATAAAAACAGAAGAGTTTATCGAAAAGAAGATGGAGCTGATTCTGCCACATCTGCTGGAGGCCGATGCTGACAACCAGGTCTGACAATAATTCATTATTGCATTGACATTGTCCTTAAAGTTCACAAAATTGATTTCTGTGGATGTATCAAGTTGTTTGAAGTTGTTTGAAGTTTTTTCTCATTCTACATATATGAGACATTGTTATTGTCTCGTACGGATATGCTTTACACTTGGACTGAACAATCTGGGGAAGTATTTGTGTTTTTGTTTGTGTAAAGATTAGATTTAGATTTTTCTGATTTGCCATTGTTTTTCAAGCTCCAGTTCAGTAATTACTGTGTTTTTAAAACATGACGGAGCATTACCACATTACATGCAAGGATAAGAGTTGCTTTCAGTTTCGGCTTGGTACACGGATGCTGGCTCTCACAGATATCTGTGCTGCCAGCAGGGACAGATTTTTAGCCACTTAACAAAAGGCTCACCTAATAAAATCCTGCTTGAGTCTCCAATAGCTTTAGATTATGTTGGCTGCTTTATTTCACTGTTAGTCAGGCTTTTCTGGCTGGAAACTGAAGTTTGTATACTGTACTCTCCCCCACACCAAAACCCATAGAGAAAATCTGAATTTACTTGTGGGGACACAAGAGCTGAAAGTTTACTGCTGCCTCATTTGGTAAGTTTATGTCACTGCGCTAAATCCAAATGAAGTACTTTGAATGACAAAGTCACAAATGAACACATTTGAACTTACTGATGGAGACGGCAGACGATCAACAGGTCCTGTGTGGATTTTTGTGTGTGTGTGGGAGACTGATTTACAAACTTGCAGCTTACTTGGCAAAGTAAAAACCTGAAATATCCCTGTGAGTATTTTGCCTTTACTTTACATGATACACAGATTTTTATTGATCATATTTGTCTCCCCAGGCGGCAAAAAATGCTGTTGGCGCCCTCTGTGTCCTCTCTCCAAACAAGATGTTACCACGGGTGATCAGTCGCATCATTGAGGGACTTTCCCAAACTGCCTTACTTCAGGTCACCAGGCAGGAGTATGCCATCATGCTGACACCTGAGGGAGAACTATACGACAGCAGCAGCATTCAGAGGTAACACACAGGCTACATCCACATATTTCTTCATATTACTTGTCAAGTATTCTGCTTCCAATATGCCTGGTGTCCACACTAGCTCAGCATTTTAGAGCTCCTAAAATGTAGAAGGTTGAAAATGTTGCTGTTTTGCCAGTTTAACTTGTTCGGTCTTTTAGTTTAGACAGACAGAACAGAAGCAGACCCCCTTGTTTTTATTGAATTTTGCGAGACCTTTTGGCACAAATATCTGCATTTGCTTCATACCTGGTTCTTAGAAGCCACCACTCCGCTGTCAGAGATCAAGTTTGTGTCTCATAACAAAAAATCCCTGCTCGTACTTTCCACTTGATATTGTTTCTCATTAGTAATACAAACAGTTGCAGAGGAGAAAATCCACTTCCTGATTACACCAGCATGTGCACTGAGTGTACCTGAATGGTCAGGTTATATACATTGTCAGGTATGCTACTATAGATGCAGATGATTTCTGAAAAGGACCTAAAAATGCTTGACTGGACGCAGATTATGTTTAGTAGTAGGATAGTTGTAGCCCCAGTCTATCTAACCACTGCTCACTTTAACAGCAATCTTCAGATTTTGTTTTTGTTTCCGCGACTTTGACTCACTTCTGTCTCTCACCTCTGCTCTACGTGCAGTGCCCACGAGGAAAGCACCAAGAAAGGCAACATGAAAAGAGAGAACAAGGCCTACTCTTACAAGGACCAGATCATTGAACTGGAGTTAAAGGAGGTAGAGTGCAATTACCATCAGTGCTCTGTGATGTGGTGTTTATGTCTGAAACATCACTTTGATTTGTCTTTACTCTTACAGGAGCTTAAAAGGAAAAAAGGCATCACAGAAGAAGTGCAGCTTACCAGCAAACAGAAGGAAAGGATGCAAAACCAGCTTGATAAGGAATCTTCTATTCGAAAAAGACTTCAAGGGGTATGAAACCAAAGTCTGACAATAAATGAATAGAATTTTGAAGCACATCTTTTTAAATGTTCTCCTTGTTTGACCTGTGACTCACCAGCTGGATGCAGATTTGCAGAGTGTGATTGGTCTGCTGGAAGCTGTTTTGGTGGAGAAACCAGCTCAGCTCACCAGGGAGTTGCCCGCTGTCTTCCAGGTCCTACTGCCCCTGCTACAGTCCCCTCTGGCTGCTCCATGCATCCAGCAGGTCTTCCTGGACATCGGAAAGGGCCTTATGCCCAAGCACCTTCACTATCTAGGTACATTTTAGTCTTGTATGGTGTAAATAAATACAGATTTGTCTCAGCCGCTCAATTAAATGGCATTTGTCGTCTTTTAACCTCTTCTAGCTGTGCTTGTTGGTCACGTGACTCTGCGGCTGCTGAAGCCGGAGTGTGATCTTGACGAGGCCTGGGGGCAGGAGGACCTCAACACTGCAGCTGTTCGTACTATAATGCTGCTGCACAACCAAACTGTCCCACAAAGAGAGAGCAAAACCGGTGGTGAGCACAGACCTGGAAACCAATCTTAAAGTTATCTTTCGTTCTAAATCATGCATCAACTTCTGTCAAAATCATGCCAAATCAAAATCACCGTAATGTAAAGCCCTGTTGGCCAATCAGAGGACAGGCAGACAAAATATCACACATTATTCTTTTAGTCAAACAACAGTTGTGCACTACAGGATAGGAGAATCGTCTGGACTTGTAACATGGTCCAGCCCGTCTCCCTCTTCAGCTTATTAATCTGGGATATGAGAAGAAGTACACATTTTCTGCAGGAGAAGCATAAGAACCTGCATTCAACATAGAGAACAAAGTGTATAAGAAAGTCTGTGTGTTGAACATGGATGTGGCATCTCTTCCTGCTGTAAACGCCCTCTTTGTTTTTTTTCCTCAGATGTTGCTCCACTGTCTGCGCCAGCTTTCTCCTACTGCTTACCCCTCCTCAACGCCGTGATCAGGGAGTCTTCTGGCAGCACCGAGGAGGCCGAGAACATAATGACCAAAGCCTTACAAGTCATCAAAGAACATTCGCAGCTGAGGGCCGAAACGGACGCTGATGACATTGCTATCGATGAGGTAAAGTCACAGTCGTGATTAGCCCTGAGCCTACAGCAGGGGTGTGCAAACCTTTTCTCACCAGGGCCGTTCTGTTCACATGTCACTCTAATTTTACATTAAACCTCTAAAACTACAGTTTTATTATGTTGTTGATCATTAAAGCTGTAGTGTATACATTTATTTATATACAAGAACATTTCTGTTACATTCAAACCCGTCAAATTAGTTCACACAATTCTAATCGGCTACACAGAAAAATTTGATAACTGTCTGCACAGAGTTATGAAAAACATTATTCTGCTGATTTAGTGTGTTATAATGCATTAATGGTTTACTTTGACATAGGTTGGTATGCTGAAATAAGTGATTCAGTCGATGTATAAAATATATTAGTTATTAGGAGTGGGAATCACCAGAGACGCTACCATACAATATTGCAAAATAGTGAGTATTGAGAAATCATAATGCAATATTCCTCGCACAACAGCTCTCGTGAGAGTGAGCACTTGGCACCATCTAGTGGACTGAAACGTCATGTTTTTTTTTTTATTCTAATCCACAAAAGTTTACTATTTATTTGTAGTTATAAAATGACTGCATATACTAAACACTATACATGGTGTCATAAAAGCGATAAAATGTCACCCCACAAAATAGTGTGTCGATTACCCCCACCCTTATTAGTTATAGTCACATTATGTAATCATCACATCATAATTCAAATTGTTTTGGTTGGAATGTTAATTTTTCTTGTTTGTTTGACAGCATTGGAGTGTGACAGACACTAAAAAAGAAATAAAGTAATAAAGTAAAAATAAATCATCAGTACAGACCACAGACAAAGTTTTCATGCAATCCATTTCAGTCGTCTACTTAGCATTCTTGTTTGCATACCGCGTTCACAGCTTTTTAGCAAATTTATGAAAGAGTCTCCTTTTATTTTCTCTGTTAATGGATTTACATTTTAATTGTTTTGTTTTCTTGTCTCAGAATGGGCCTGAGCTGCTCCCACGTGTCAACATGTTCCTGCTACTGATCAGAATTATTTCCACGGCCACCCCAAGAATCCAGGTAAACAAGCAGCTTTAATAGCCGGAGGTTATTCAGTTAGAATTTAAATAATTCATCATATGCCTTCCCTAGATTATCCATTGTTTGTGAATGTGAGATATCTGAACTGTGAGATGCTGTGTTTCAGGTGTTGGCATCTCAGTGCCTGATAGCTCTGTCTGTCAGTGCTGGAGGAGGAGATGGCTGCACTGTAGCAGAGCAGCAAGAGATCGATGTCCTACTCGATGCCCTGCTCTCACCCTGCTTCTCTGTCCGGGACTCTGCTCTCAGGGTGGGTTTAGGATTTTACATAGGGACCCACTTTTTCATTCAGTCATTGATTGTCTACTGCTTTATTCTCCACATGAGGGTCATGGGGAGCAGGATGCACCCTGGACAGGTCTCTCACATTGACACCTATGTCAATTTTGTGTCCTATTAACCACTGCATGTTTTGGACTATGGGAGGAAACTCATATGAAGGATAAAGCTGTAGAAAAGGAATGAAAGGACCAACAAACTGACCATTCCCAGAGATAAAAATTGTTTGATATTGAATCACAATTTATCTGGTAACCATAAAAAACATGATCATCCAGGGTGTATTCCAGTGATAGATAATGGATGGATGGTTGTAGTACTTGATCATTTATTTGCATGCAAATTAACACCCAGTTAATTTTGTGCTCAGGGTTTGTTAGAGATGGAGTTTGCCCTCCCTACAGACAGCACAGAGGAATCTGGTCTGAATTTACTCCGCAGGCTTTGGGTTTCCAGGTTTGATGTTGAAGAGGAGGGACGGGCCTTAGCTGAAAAGTAGGTGTTATTATATATCTTGATTGTTTTTATCCTTAAGTGAGCCTGCTTTTTATCCTACAAAATGTGTTTATGCTCTGATGGAGTATAGTAATGTGTAAACTCATTTCTTGGCATGTCTGTCTTCCCTCTCAGACTCTGGGAATCTCTGGGTCTGGAGCTGGTCCCTGAGCTCTGCTCCCTGCTGATTGGAGATGTCACCCACCATGAGGAAGCTGTCCGTTCTGCTGCAGCCGATGCGTTGTCACATGCTGCATCTGAGTACAGAGACCAGTGTGCTACAGTGCTCAGTCAGCTTACCGAGCTCTACCAAAAGAAACTCTATGTAAGTCTTTGAAGTCACACGTTTACACTCTGTTATGTCGAGTACTTGTGACTGAATTTGACACTGCATATTCTTACATTGTCATTTTTAAAGAGACCACCTCCTGTGCTTGATGCCCTGGGCAGAGTTATCTCTGAATCTCCACCTGACCAATGGGAGGCCAGGTAAACTTCAGTGTTTGTTAAGAAGAAATACCTGTTTGTAATTTTAAAATACATATTAATTCTGTATCCAGTTGATGCAGCTTTCACATCAGGGATGAGGCTTTTATTTTTTTGGACAGAGTTCGATTTTTGTCAAAGTTTTGCTTGTGACCGCTAAATTATAATGTGTGTTGTTGATGATTGGACATTAAAAATACATTAAAAATGTAAGCTAAAGCACATAGCTGGGAGTTGTTTCCGAACAAATAGGACCTTCCTCAAATCTGAAACAGTATAATAATCATCCAAAAGTCTGTTTTAAGTGGTAAAGTGATAAAAATACAGCAAATTCTCCTGATGTATTATATGTGATTTAGCGTTCTGAAATAATAATCATTGAATCTCAGTAACGCAAGTTCATGACTGCACAATTCCCCCCCATAATACAGAACACTGATGACAGAAAAATGCAGCTTTTGCTGCCAGCTCACTGTTTTTAGTGGGTATAGGTCAAATATTATCATAAAAACTACTGCATTTACTACAGAGAGAACTAGAATCTATAAAATGTGGGCGGTGCAGTGGCTCAGTGGTTAAGACCACTCCACCCCTGGCTGATTGTACTCAATTCCCTTGTAAGTTGCTTTGGATAAAGGCGTCTGCTAAATGACATGTAATGTAATTTAAAAATGTCAAACGTTTCTTGTTTACTAAGTTTGTTTTGTCTCACCTTATCGTTTTGTCAGGTGTGGCATTGCTGTGTCTCTGAACAAGTTGTCCCAGTACCTGGATGAAGCTCAGGTCACCCCGCTCTTCCTTTTCTTTGTTCCTGATGCTTTGAACGACCGCCACACTGAGGTGCGGCGTTGCATGCTGGACGCAGCCCTCTCCGCACTCAATACACATGGAAAGGTACAGGTCGCATCTTTTCAGCAGCTACTGTATATAAGAAACACACAATGTGCACTTTGATATGACCATGTACATTTGCACTACACCTTAACTTACATCTCTGCTTTTTTGGAACAGGACAATGTGAGCTCTCTGCTGCCCGTGTTTGAGGAGTTTCTGAAGAACGCCCCCCAGGACGCCAGTTATGACTCTGTCCGACAGAGTGTGGTTATTCTCATGGGCTCCTTGGCCAAACATCTGGACAAAAGTGACCCCAAAGTCAAACCCATTGTGGCCAAGCTCATAACAGCACTCTCGACGCCTTCTCAGCAGGTAAACAACTCATCCTAGCGAGTCAAGCTACAGCCATACTACTCTGTTTTTGCAAAGACACCCACACTACCCTGGGGAATTGAAGCACCAGAAACGTTTACAGCGCTGCTGGATTCGCTGCTGTTTGAGTATAAATGGGCAAAACAGAGACCTTTGGAAACAACATCATTTTTTTGTAATATTCTCTGAATCTAAGCAACCAGCTGTAAAGGAGTGAATTAACTTGCTGTTTACAGTGGAATGCACATGCCCTCTGTACCTGAATGGTCACATGATAGACGTTTTTCAGATGTATGGATGCAGATTACTCCTAAAACTGAGCTACACACACATCTGGATTTATTTTCATCTAAAAAGGCTGTTTTTAAATGAAAAACATATTGGCATTGATGTAGCCTTACTCATTGTCTGTTATTCACTAAAATGCAGATCTCAAAGCTTCAAAAATACTACTACTACTACTAATTTGACCTGTTTGTCTAAACTGAAATTCAAAACTAATTAATACTCACTTCTGTGCTTTGTCAAATCCGTCCTCAGGTCCAGGAGTCTGTGGCCAGCTGTTTGCCTCCCCTAGTCCCTGCCATCAAGGAAGATGCTGCAGGGATTGTGAGAAACCTGCTGCAGCTGCTGCTGGAGAGCGACAAATACGCAGAGAGAAAGGGAGCAGCTTATGGACTGGCTGGCCTGGTCAAAGGTCTCGGGATCCTGGCGCTCAAACAGCAGGAAATTATGAGCACACTGACCGATGCCATCCAGGACAAGAAAAACTTCAGACGAAGAGAAGGTCAGTCAACTCTAAGCTGTTTGCCTAAAGTTTTTGGCTTTGGATTAAATCTTCTTTATGCGGATATGTTTGTGTGGTTCCCTCGATGTGTTTAGCACACAACTTCCACAAATATTATCGTATATACTGAACTTAAGCAACAAAATATTTTGTGGACTAAAGAATAAACTGCTGACCAGCTGTTTGTCTCATACAGGATCACTGTTTGCTTTTGAGATGCTGTGTAACATGTTGGGGAAGCTGTTTGAGCCATACGTTGTTCACGTGCTGCCACACCTCCTGCTCTGCTTTGGAGATGGAAACCAGTATGTCAGAGAGGTGAGCAGGCAGACCACTTCCTGAGGACACTGTCTTCTTTGTATTAGCCTGTTAAAAAAACATATTGGTAGGCTGCTCACACTCTTACGTTTTCACCCAGGCTGCAGATGACTGTGCCAAGGCTGTAATGAGGAACCTGAGTGCCCACGGAGTGAAACTGGTGCTGCCCTCCTTGCTTGTGGCTCTGGAGGAGGAGTCCTGGAGAACTAAAGCAGGTGAGGAGCCCTGTGCATATACAGATCCTGGAGAAATCTGGAATGTATCAAGGGTTAAGAATTAAGAATGTGTGGTTGTCTTTCTGAGGATTGTTTCGAAAGCTGAGAAAGGTGATGTCCCAGCAGCCTATGCGCAGCAGCTTTTGTGTACACAAATAGTTTTCAATGGGTGACATTAGTTTATAGCAATAGCAACTTCTATTCTGATTTGTATATGATCACTGTCAATTGTCTTTTCATGTCTAACGCTGCTTGTGGTGAATTACCTCCTTATTTCTTCAGGCTCAGTAGAGTTGCTGGGCGCCATGGCTTTCTGTGCACCCAAGCAGCTGTCATCCTGCCTGCCCAGCATTGTGCCCAAACTGACGGAGGTGCTGACTGATTCCCACGTGAAGGTGCAGAAGGCTGGCCAGCAGGCCCTTCGACAGATCGGCTCTGTCATACGTAACCCTGAAATCCTGGGTAAGGCACATAGTGATGTGGACTGAGTTGTTAGCACACGACTTGATTCTCACTGGCCTATGATACTTGTGTCTGTATCTTTTTTTGTGTGTTCCTTGAACCCACGCTCCCTTCTTGCAGTGTTTGTGGTCTGATGTGACCACTGTATTAACTTAATACACATATACACATATTAACTTAAGAAAATGTGATCACTGTAATGGGCACATAAGCCAGAGAAAGAGAGAGGTCTGCTACCATCACATTAACAAAGTTGTGTTTTACCTGGGTTGGTGTAGTGAGTTTGTGAATGGGGTTTCTTTCCATCTTTTGGATGAACATAATATAGTCTTACCCATTCATGGGTACATTTTATGGTGAATGTATGTGAATTGTATTTTTTGAGATGCGTAGTTTGGAGGATGAAATTGAGGCAGTAAGGTGAAAAATACATTATTTATGCTTTATTTTTAAAGTGTATTTTAGTTTGCAACTCAGAAATTCTGCCAAACATAGATGAAACAATGCAAGAGACTATTGAATTAGGTTTATAATAACAACAAACACTTGGAGAATGCATGAATCATTTTTGTTATTTGTTAACTACTGATAAGTAAGGTAGTATTTTGACAGCAATGTCTTTGTTGCCCTCTCAGCCATCACACCAATCCTGCTGGACGCCCTCACTGATCCATCTAGACAGACCCAGATGTGCCTGCAGACACTGCTCGACACCAAGTTTGTGCACTTCATCGATGCTGCCTCGCTCGCCCTTATCATGCCCATCGTCCAGAGAGCCTTCCAAGATCGCTCCACTGACACTCGCAAGATGGCTGCTCAGATCATTGGCAACATGTACTCCCTCACTGACCAGAAGGTACACAGCATTGATGAAACACTAAACAGTAGACAATAGTAGACACTGTCCTTCAAACCAGTGTGTTCTGAACACTTTCATTCAGTTAATGATGTGATGTGTGTCATTGTTTGTAGGATCTGTCGCCCTACCTGCCCAGTGTTGTCCCCGGACTGAAGGCTTCTCTGTTGGATCCAGTGCCTGACGTGTGTTTACTCACAATTCATTCATTATCAATCATTTTATCCTCTTAACTGTGTCACGGGCGGAGCTGGAGCCAATCCCAGCTGACATAGGGTGAAAGGCAGGGTCCACTCGGGACTAGAGATGAACAATCATTCACTCTCACATTCACACCTATGGTTATGCTTTGAATATTTGCAAGTAAAAAGTTTGAGTCTCATATATTATGTGCAACATGCAATACAACATACTGTATGTATTCTATTGGGGCTGAAATGTGTTGTCAACATGTGGTGGAGCATAAGTACACATTCTCAAAAAAAGAACCACTTTGTATTCTACTGCAAGGATGAGAACATAAAATAGGAACTATTTCTGACATGTATGAGTTATATTATTTTTATTTTCATACAAGATAGAACAGTCAAAAATAGGGAAATTTATTTTGTGATTTGCTAATTTCATTTTCTCAGTATATCAGTATTTTGTGTTAAATGCTTCACACAGATTTATTTTCAATATTTACAGAAAGCTCTTGTACAGTTAATGTTTCAGTTAAAGAAACAGTTTCAAGTCATGTTATAGAGATGCTGAAAGTTTCCTTTAAGCTGAGAAACAGGTTGAACTAGTACCTAATGAAGTGGCCAGTGAGTGTATGGGCACTGCTGTCTAGAGGTAAAGCTGTAGCAACTCTTTTCCTCCTCCCCAGGTACGTACTGTGTCAGCCAAGGCCTTGGGTGCAATGGTGAAGGGGATGGGAGAGTCCTGCTTTGACGACCTGCTGCCATGGCTTATGGAAACACTGGCCTCTGAACAAAGCTCTGTAGATCGCTCAGGAGCTGCTCAAGGTCAGTTCTGCTCCTTTCTCCTATTGTGTAGCTGGAGATCTGCTCCACTTATCATTCAGCGACTGATGCTTTGTATGTTGGTGTGTTCAGGTCTGGCTGAGGTTATGGCCGGTCTTGGAGTGGAGAAGCTGGACAAACTGATGCCAGATGTGGTGCAAACAGCCAGCAAGATTGACATAGCTTCCCATGTCAGAGATGGCTACATCATGATGTTCATCTACCTGCCACTGACCTTTGGAGACAAGTTTACCCCTTATGTTGGACCCATCATCCCCTGCATTCTCAAGGTTAATAACTACCTTAATGTTGTTGTAATATGCCTTACTCTGAAATAATATTATATAAATAGGTAAACCTAAATTACCTAAATGAAATTCATTCAAACTAAAGTAAGCAATTTATAAAACTTGGTAAATTTAGTTTGAATTAACTTAATTTGGGTCAGCCATTTTCTTTTTTCAGTGTACATCTTAATGTGGACACTGCCTTGTCATTGACACAAGTCATTTCCTTGCTTAACTGTTCATCATGTGACTGTTGACAGCAGCTCAGTGTCTCTAACGCTCTCTGTGTTCTCTGTCAGGCTCTGGCTGATGAAAATGAATATGTGAGAGACACAGCACTGCGTGCAGGACAGCGAATCATCAGCATGTATGCTGAGACCGCCATCGCACTGCTGCTCCCTGAGCTGGAACAGGGCCTGTTTGATGACCTGTGGAGAATCAGGTTAGATTTAAACACACAGGCACTCATTATTGATTGATTGAATACATCTCACTCATGTATTGATTAAATATGGGTTTGTGCTGTTGATGGTCTGCAGGTTCAGCTCTGTGCAGCTGCTTGGAGATCTACTGTTCCATATCTCTGGAGTAACAGGAAAGATGACCACAGAAACGGCCTCTGAGGATGACAACTTTGGAACAGCTGCATCTAATAAAGTGATTATATTTCTGACAAATCCAACACATATTCATTCAGTTCATAAAAGAAGGTTTCCTGTGTTATGCTGCATTCCATTTACCCTGGAACTGGGAGTGACGTCACCCTCATCGCATTCCAGTTGAGGAGTTGGAATCACAAACGTATCTCAGGCTTGCCATTGTTAGCAATACCAGTCAATAACAACATTCTACATGGTAGTATACTCACATAAACAGCATAGCAACATGTCTACGGTTAAAAATACGTTGTCTACAACTGACTCACTGTGAAACAAATATGACAGAGTTGCTATTAACGGCCAAAGCAGCAGATTTTGTATGTTGGAGGCAATCTTGGAGTCCCATGTCCAGGTTGTGGAGGAAACTATGTTTCAGAGTTGTTCCGTCTACAAATGCGATGCATCATTATGCTGCTGTTGTTGTTTGTTCTCTGTTTTTTAAAAGAACATTGATTTGTCAAGCATTTTTGACCTTTCACCTCCTCCTGCAGGCTATCATTGGTGCTCTTGGTGCTGAGCGGCGTAACCGCGTCCTCTCTGGCCTCTATATGGGCCGTTCAGACACCCAGCTGGTGGTTCGACAGGCTTCACTCCATGTGTGGAAGATCGTGGTGTCCAACACTCCCAGAACTCTTCGAGAAATCCTCCCAACCCTCTTCAGTCTCCTGCTGGGTTTCCTGGCCTCCACCTGCCCAGACAAGAGAACGGTATATCTCCATTTCACTTCATTCCACAGTTGTCCTGTTTCTGTGAAAGAACCCCCACTGAGTGTGTCCACGGATGCTGTGTGATCTTGTAATTGTAGATTGCTGCTCGCACACTGGGTGACCTGGTGAGGAAGTTAGGAGAGAAGATTCTCCCTGAGATCATTCCCATCCTGGAAGCAGGCCTGCGCTCTGACAAGAGCGATGAGAGACAGGGCGTCTGCATCGGCCTCAGTGAAATCATGAAGTCCACGAGCAAAGACGCGGTGAGTCACACAAACACTTTTCTCTCCAACAAAGACGTACTTTTAAAAATGCATGAGCAGCCTTTTTTAAACTACTTCTCACTTGATCACGGTTCTGTCCAGAATCTAAATTTAATGCCCCATTCAGACCTGGTATTACATCCATCCTCCGGGATCTCATCACATATGATTTGTACTGTGTGTGGCTGTACAACATTTATGAAACCTGGCATTTTCAACACATCATGGCTGCGTTTCCTGTGACCACATCGGACCTGGCTTCACATGCCATTTAAATACATACTGACGACTTCTTTGTTCATGAGCCTCACGAGTCTTGACTGTAGTGACCTTTTTACAGACACAAAAAGCCACACTGGCTGCTGTTTGCAAAGATGATTCTCCAAAGTTCAAAATAATTCCCTGACAATTTTGTGAACTTAAACATTAAATTCAACTGAAACACTTTCTTATGCAGTACAAATATGAAATAAAACAGAATCGTCCTACACGGTCAGAAAACTATGTTTTCTGTGAATCTGAAAATGCATTTATGATGGATAGGAAGCATTCAGATCTAAACTGAGTGCACTCTGCATGGGTCAGTTAATACCAGGTCTGTAAGCGGTCTAAGAAAATAATAGGAAAAAGAACCCAGAAATCTTAAACCACATTTTTGAGATCACGAGTTATTAACCTGGTTGTCTTTGCACTGCAGGTCCTTGTCTTCTCTGAATCACTGGTCCCCACAGTGAGGAAGGCTTTGTGTGACCCACTGGAGGAGGTGCGAGAGGCTGCAGCCAAAACCTTTGAGCAGCTCCATGCAACCATCGGTCACCAGGCACTGGATGACATCCTGCCCAACCTGCTCAAACAACTGGTGAGGAAGCAAAGACACAAAGACAGTCTGTAATCCACTTAGCATAAAGGTCCTGGTCTATAATCCACTGAAATGTCTTTTCCCAGGATGATGAGGAGACGGCTGGATTTGCTTTGGATGGTCTTAAACAAGTCATGGCTGTTAAGAGTCGCTCTGTGCTTCCATACCTGGTTCCAAAGGTAATGTTCACAGTCTGGTTTTGCTTTAGTTGTCCAAACTACTGTCTGTGTAACTGACTAAGGTTAAATGTCTGCTGTCATTGTATTAGCTCACTGCGCCTCCTGTGAACACCCGTGTGCTGGCCTTCCTGTCCGCGGTGGCTGGGGATGCTCTGACTCGCCACTTAGGGGTCATCCTGCCTGCTCTGCTCTCCTCCCTCACAGGAAAGCTGGGAACAGATGACGAAGCACAGGTAACACTTTCAAATCATATGCACTGTTCTCCTTCTGTCCTTTTGCTCATGAAGAACTAACAGTAAACCTCATGTATCATTATTGTCTTAGGAGCTGTGCAACTGCCAAACAGTGATCCTGTCAGTGGAAGATGAAGTGGGTCAGCGTATCATCATAGAGGATCTGCTGGAGAACACACGGAGCGCCGACCCTGGCCTTAGACAGTCCGCCATCACTATTCTCAATGCTTACTTTGCTCGTACTCGCCTGGACTACAGTATGCATACACGCACTTTACTGTCCGGCCTCATCCGCCTCCTCAATGACACCAAACCTGAGATCCTGTGTCAGAGCTGGGACACCATCAACTCCATCACCAAGGTGTGTTGAAGTGAACATGAAACATGAAAGGTTCACTCTCAGTGCAGAGAAAGCAGAGTTTATTTGTTTTCCTTTTTAGTCAAAGGGTTAATATGTACTCCGTTTATACTTTTTGTTGCATAGAAACTGGATGCAAGCAGCCAGCTGGCTCTAATTGATGACCTGCATCGAGACATTAGATCAGCAGCTGCTGACGTGAAGGGTCAGCACCTACCTGGTTTCTGTCTGCCCAAGAAGGTAAGAATGCTCCTGCTGACACAATAAACACTAGCAGTCTAGCACCTTTTATGCAGCATGTTGACTTCATATTGGTAATTACTACATCCATTTGCCTTCCTAAGATTCTGTCTTGTTTGCTCCGATGATAATAAGGGCAGTGTTACACCATTCCTACTGTCAAAAGAACAAGTGAAAGTGAGGTTTAAAAGTGGAATATGTTTAATCATCATTCTGCCTCAGCAGTTCTAACAGACACTTACCAGAGTGAGAAATGTCAGTGACCATTGTTGGTAACACAATCATTTTGCAGTATGATGTTTCTAAGTTTCCAGTAGCAGCATTACCACATGAAACCATAAATACATTTATTACCTGCTCTATAGTCTAATTCAAGAATGGTAAAGAAATCAATTGTTCCCACAATGTATTATATATTTAATTTGCATGGAACACAGGACAATCAATAATGGAATAGATAAATTGCAGCCTTTGCAGTTTTTGTGTTGTAAATTGTGTTCTTGATTTGAAAAATGATTCATTGATCAGGATTATGCAAAGCATAGACAAGGCGATGGAGAGATAACTCCAGGTCATCTCTTAGGTATGAAGCACATGTGTCTAGTTGTGCTTATCTGGTTATTCTGTACTCTCATTCTGTACTGTTAATTTATTCATAACTATAATGGTCTATCTCAGTCCTAACCATGTCCATTATGTTCTTTGTTATCTTTTTGTCCACAGGGTGTGACCTGTATCCTGCCTGTCCTCAGAGAGGGTGTCCTCACCGGCAGTCCCGAACAGAAAGAAGAAGCAGCCAAAGCATTAGGAGGGGTCATCAAACTGACCTCTCCCGAGGCACTGCGGCCCTCTGTTGTCAACATCACTGGACCTCTTATTCGTATCCTGGGAGATCGCTTTGCCTGGACAGTTAAGACTGCTCTGCTGGAGACTCTCACCCTGCTGCTGGCAAAGGTCTGTGCTTGCACCTCCCTATGACACAATAACATAAAAATCAGCTCAGTCGAGGTGCATGATATGGTCAGATAAATCATATTGTGGTTATGTTAAAAGATAATGTTATTGCAGTATGATTCATAAGTGCTACAAAGAATTGTTGTTCATCTTAAATGTCATTGACACATTTTGGCATCTGTCAAACATTAAAATTGTTTCTCATCTAAAGAGCAACATTTTTGTGCCAGGAATGTGTTCTGTCACACATTTTATCTTAATCAAATAATCACAGTGTCTTTTAATTGGGATATTGCACTTTTGATTATTTTACAATTAATTGTGCAGTCTACATTTACACTTCTCAGTTTTTATTTAAAAATACATACACTCTGCTCTGGACACACCTGCTGTCCCCAGCCTGAGATGTAGGGACGCAAAAACAGAGACATTAGACAACACTGTTATCTCTGTTTTAGCTGCATTTCAGTATAGACGGGCAGCTAACAATCTATAGATGCATTTACCAAAAAGCACTTCCTGATTCGGTTCATATTGGCCACAATTCATCTATCACCTCTGAACAAACAGAATCAGCTTCCTGTTTACATAAACATGTGCATGTCCATTTTTCCTGAATGGTCACATGATGTGTGTTTAGGTGTTAGAGGGGATACAAATTCTTAAAAAACTTATCTGGAAGCAGATCGTGTTTATCTGATAATGCAGCAGTATTAATCAAAGTGTATTCTTTTTCCAGGTGGGCATTGCCCTGAAGCCCTTCCTCCCTCAGCTGCAGACCACCTTCCTGAAGGCCCTGCAGGACTCGAGCCGTGCCGTGAGGCTGAGAGCGGCTGAGGCTCTGGGCCAACTGGTTGCCATCCACACCAAAGTGGACCCACTCTTTACTGAGCAGCTGTCTGCCATCCGCAATGCTGAGGACTCTGGAGTCAGGTGAGTAAGACACATGATAGATTCCTCATTTCATTTCTAAGACTTACATCAGTTTGTCTTATTAGTTTGTATTCATGCGATTCAGTTCATCATTTGTCCACCAGAGAGCACTGCTTAATAAAGATCAGCTGCCTGGTCACTTACTGTATTTGATAATTCAATCTAAAGGATCATATTTTTTGTGTTTATGTTGAAGAAAATTATCCTTACATTGGCATCCTTTATTATAATAATTCTTTTTTTTCTTAAATCAGATTCATATATTAAAATTCACATCATATCTGTTCTAATGCTTTTTTCCATTACCCCATCACAGGGAGACGATGCTCCAGGCCTTGAGGTTTGTCATCCAGGGGGCCGGGTCAAAGGTGGACCCAGCCATCCGCAAAAACATCACCACCACATTACTGGGCATGCTGGGACATGATGAGGTATGATAGGAGAAGCAGATATCTTGCATCATCAAAGTAGACCTCAGGCTGTTTTTTTTAAATCTGTTGCAACGTGCCACTTGTTTTACCTCAGGACCACTAACGGAGACTCAATGTAATTGGTGTTTGTCAGTGAGATAAAATATCAATGTATAAACAGTGAAGGAATTTCAAAGAGAGCTGTTCACTGGTATTGGTTTCTCTGTGATCACAGTAGAAAAACGGAAGTCAGACACAGAGGATGTGGTTTAGTGTCAGACAATCATAGACACTCAACTTTTTTCTGTGTCTGGTGTGTAGGATGCAACTCGAATGGCGTCAGCAGGCTGTGTTGGTGAGCTTTGTGCCTTCCTGTCAGACGAGGAGCTGAAGAATGTGTTACTTCAGCACATCTTAGGTTGGTATTTAAGTACAACATTACAAAAATGACCATTCACTGCAAATTGAACCATTAATTAACTCAGTGTGTATGTATGTGTGTGTAATGTCTGTAGTAGGCTTTGAGGACACATTATGACTCAAACCTCTCTTCGTGAAAACATTTTGGTTGGTCCTCACAGCTGTGACAGGCTATTCGACAGTTATGACTTGGTTTTTAGGGTTAGGAGTAGCACTGGGTTTAGGTTACAGGAAAGTGACTCAGTGTGTAGATTAATGGTGTCTTGATATCCCAGGTTTGAAGACAATTTGCATGCTTAACATGTTATTTTATGAATACTGTGTCTGTCATACAAATACAAAAATATCATTGTAAATCAATTCAGTACCTTTCATATAGGTTCTTTCAATCATGATGTATCAACTATCTGGTTCACATGTCAGCGTGTATCTTAGTAATAACAAATATTAGTCATTTGCAGTTCTCACTCATGTCCTGGTCACATGACAGTGGTGGCAATTTGATATCTTTTTTAGGGTTTTCTGATTGCCAAAGTACTGGTTTTGACTAGTATTGGACCGATGCTGATACTGAGTGTTGTATCAGCTCATTCCAAGTATTTTGTTACTTTGTTAAAGATGTACAAAAACATACAAACTGTATAAATGTTTATTGTGTGAAACTGAAACTTTTAACTAAACATTTATTTCAGTTTCAACATGTACATAATCATATTTGTCATGTTTACAGCAGCTATTTACGCAGACTTTTGACAGTAAGCGATATTCACATGGACATAAAAACAAAAGGGAACAAAAGATGTCCAAGATCAATAAAGCTTGACTTAAACTGTGTGCATGTTCTGTAGCAATCCTCTGTCCACCTGTAAAACATGAAGAGCATGAACTAATAAATGTCTTTTATTTTTGTCTCCAGCTGACATGTCTGGTGTGGACTGGATGGTGCGTCACGGTCGCAGCTTGGCTCTGGCCATAGCGGTCAAGTCAGCTCCAGAGAGGCTGTGTGGGAAGGAATACTGTGACAGTGTAACAGAAACCATTTTGGCCAACGCCACTGCTGACAGGGTGAGGGCAGAGTTTGTGCCTGCTCATCACTTTTTTGATGACACTTGCAATTAGAGTTAGGCAATAATTCAGACACACAAATGACTGCTATGAATGTTAAGCCTGAGATTTAGAAAATGTTCAAAACCTTAATTGTTTTCCTCAACACTCACTCTTTAACTATCATTATATCATATCAATAATAACAATATCAAGTCAACCCACTTTGAAACATTTTATTATGATAATGTTTTTGGCATGATAATCACCCAGCCCCAGCTGAAATCAATATCCTGTAAAAGTCAAATTGATTGATTGTAAAAATGGTTACTTATAAGTTCTACTTTTAATGGATGGAAGTGGGAAGGTGCAGGTTCCCAGGCAACCCAGTAAAGAGTCTCTGCTCCTGTTCAAAAGCTGATTCAGCCCATAAACCACAATTTAAGCAAACAGATTAGTGCAGTATTTTCAGCAGAATCTGTTGGACTGATTTCTTTTGCACCCACATAGAGCCAGACTCTCAGTTTCCTGTCTGAATGCTGCACTAAACTAACAGAGGTTTCATATATTCTTTGACAGGCATACGTGTGGTTTTAGTCCTCTTTTGAAAGGAACTGTTGCAGATAAATTAATATACTATTCAACTAGTCTCAACACATGATATGAAATGCAGAAAGTTAGGGCTATGGTGACTCAGTGGTAGAGCAAGTTGTCTTTCAGGTTTGATTCCCGACTCTGCTTAACCCCACTTTGCTCCTGAATGATGTGCCAGCAAAGTGTGAATGTGTGTATGTGATAGAATAAGTGCTGGGATCCTGCTTACGTTAAGTGTAAGATGGATGTCACACTAATTACTTTACATTTAAAACTGAGCTATTTTGTTTGAAAAAAAATCTGCTCTTTTATTATTGCATACAGATTCCTTGTATTATCTGGTGGTGTTTCTCAAAAAGAGAAATGGCCATTACTTTATTGCTAAAACAGCGTTAAGACTTTTGCACAGCCCTGTAAATGACTATTACTATTGCCTCTACTCCTCTTGTGTTCCCTTGATATTTTCTTCTCTCTAGATATTACATATTGTCTCTCTCCTTCCAGATCCCCATTGCCGCTAGTGGAATTAGAGGAGTGGGATATCTGGTGAGGCACAGTCTCAGAACAGAAGGAGGCAACAGTGTTTCCCAGCGCATCATCACACAGTTTGTCAAGGTAAAGCATGAAGAGTTTCATTCACTTGATTATCACAGGGTATTGGCTTCCCTTTTTAGGATTTGTTGTTTGTGAGGAAGTGAGGGTAAATGTGATGTGTGTAAACGCTAAAGATGCCTCATGTTTGTTTAATTACTTTACCCTAAAAAGGGGAATAATGTCATTAATGTGTTACAGCTTCTCATTCAGTAAATGGTTGTAACCTGATTTACAACTTACTGCACATTTAAGGGGTTATTTGAAGAATGTTGATGTTTCTGTTTTCCCATAAAAGACTTAAAAGCCTCAGTAGCAACTCGCTAACAGTTACAACCTTGGCTACAGTACATCCACACTTCCTAATGTTTGTTTACAAATGCATGAATTATGCTCCAGATACACCTGCCATCCACACCACCCTGACATTTAAGAGATTCTATTAAGTAAGGTAACCCTAAGCCTGATGGCGGAGTTTCCCTCATTCACTTCCTGATTGATTCTTATCAGTTACAGCATGAATGAAAAGCTACGTCCACATTTACTCTCAGTTTAACCTCGTCACTTGTCTCTTTACAGAAGAGTTTTCATTCTTGTTTCTTTGTTAGTTAAACCCAGCTTCATGTGTTAATATAGCACTTTTTCTAGTCTTGATGACCACTTAAAGCTGCTTTACACTACAGATTTGCCATTCACCCATTCATACAGTTTTTCATTTACACACTGCTGGCACAGCCGTCAGCAGCAAGGTGCGGTCAAGTGACTGGCGGAATACTTATCAAAGGTTAGATGCGATTGAGTGCCATGAAAAGGACATTCAGAAATATATATATATATACAGTATATAAAGAAATATATATCACAAACAGAGAACACAGCTTGTGGAGGTTTGTTGTGACAAACTGCAACATTCCTCTACTTAGTGCAACAAGAAAATATTACTGCAATAATAACTAAAGCAGTATATTATCTAAAATAACGTCATCAAGTTGTGTCTTCTTATCCTTCTGTGGTGACAAGGATTTTAGCACCACCTACTGCTTGTCTCTGTGAACTAACTCAATATTCACTTTACAGCAGGTGAGGGAAACATGGATAAATGCACATTGAATCTTTAAAATATTCAGTTAAAGTGTGTGATACATTGTAATGGAAACCTAGCTAGTATAGGTAAATGTAAAGAAAGTTACGTGAATGAATCAGGGCTGTGACAACACCCCTGCTTTGTGTGGAGGTTTTTGTGTTGTGACGTTTGTAGTCTGTGTGTCCACACAGTGTCTTCAGAATCAGTCCAGTGACATCAGACTGGTGTCAGAGCGCGTGCTGTGGTGGGTGTTCAAAGACGCGGATACACCTTCAATGGAGATCAGTCTCATTAAGCCTGTGCTGAAGAGTCTGCTGGACAACACCAAGGACAAGAACACCAGCGTCAGAGCCCAAAGTGAACACACCATCGTCAACCTGCTGCGACTCCGTCTGGGAGAGGAGGTCATGCAGGTCAGACTACACTCTCTATCTCTACTATCATTTCTGTAAGAAGATGGTGTACACACAACTGTTTTGTCTCATTTTTATTTGTCTTCATCCTTTAATTCAGAGTATGACTGCCATTCTGGACACTGCGAGTAACGACCTACTGTCAGAGTGTCACCGCCGGTCTTTGAAGAAAATTGCCAGCCTGCCAGACTCTAATGAAGAGATAGATGACACCATTCTAACATGATGGAGCAGGACTGAGAATTAAATGTCACCTGGAGAAATCAAACACAAGCTTTTGACTGACATGTGAAACAAGTCTCCACTATATGAAAACCCCAGACACACTCACCACACGTGCCCATGTTGCTCCTCATGGACCAAAGCTCAGATGGTGTTTTGACTGACTTAATACATTTTCCCCAACAAATTTCTTTTCTCTTCTTTTCCCTTTTTCAAAAGATTGTTTTAGTGGCTTTTGAGCCCTTTCTTATTTTATCTCACAATGTGCAGGTTATTCTCCTGTTCTAAAATAAATTCGAAACACACACGGCCAAATCTTTTTTTGGATGTTTCAATGTTTTGCTACTTATTTTACCCAAAAACGATTTCAAGCATTTCAGACATCACTGTAATGAAATGACACCCCTATCTTTATTTGACCTTTTATTTGGACTTTGTGTGTGAGAGTTGTTCAGGGGTAAAGCAGCCTCTTCTAAGAGTAAAGTCATGCCAATGTCAGTGATACGGTTGTAAAAAAAAAACAGAAAAATAAAAAGATCTTGATTTCATAATGTAGTGTGTGAAATACTGAAAAACTGACTTATTATATTGTCCTCCCACTGATGATTGAGTGAAAACAATCCCCACACTGTGGGGGATTGTCACCTTAGAGCTCTAAATCCTCACTAAAATTTAGGGCTGGTTAAAATAAAGTGAATAAAAAATAAAGTTGATCAGTTGATATTGATAATTGTGTACAAGAAGATTTTTGCTTCCAAGGGAAGATTGCAGAATCCAGTTAATGACTTTAAACTTCTCTATGATCATAAACACTTGACATACTATATTGATATACATTAAACCTTTCTATTTATGTATATATATATATATATACATACATACACACATATAATTGATGAAGAAAAGTATACTGCTGTGCATATTATTGAATTGTTGCCCTGCTCTACTAAAATTAAATATTGAAATTTCATGGAAAAGGGTTTAAAATATTTCATGTTTCTGGGAGTTAGTTTATTTTAGTTGGGTTACATCTGTAATGTTGCAGCACTGCCTTCTTCCACATTTAATCATCCATCATATCCTCTTATTCCTTACTTCTCAAAGCGTTGGTTGTCCTTCCTCAGGTTTTTTCGAGTACGTATGTATGTAAACTCTGCACAAGTACCTTATGCAGCCACATTTAAACAAAAAAAAGACCCACTGTACCTTTAACTACATCCTATGATGCGCCAATCATCGGGTTACTGTTAAAAGAATAACGTAGATTCGCGATTGATATTGTAGGTAGTAATCCATGTTTATATTGTGTGATTTATGTTTATTTATTTATTTAGAATTATAGAGGTAATGAATCAATGAGAGCAGTTAGATTGCTGTTCATCAATGGATGGGACGGCTGTTGAGCAGCCGGAGCCTGCGCAGTGACGTCTGGTCAGAGTTGGGTGCAGCTCCACCAGAGAAGGAAGCGGAGTTTCCGGCTGTTTGCAGCGGAGTGAAAGGACTGCTGACGCCGTGAACCCCCGAGAAAAACGCCGCCGCTCGCCGGTGGCCAAGAGTTTGTTGCGTCGTTGTGGTCATTTTCTTTCATATCTGGGGGCAGGTCTGGGTTTATTTTCTCGCGCCGAGGGGGTCGGACAGCAAACCGAGCTAAGAAGCGGCACAGGGCGCAGGGGGTGAGCCACCAGCTACCGGCATGGCCAGGGACTACGATTACCTCTTCAAGCTGCTCATCATCGGTGACAGCGGTAAGGCGACGCCGGGGATGCGGGACGGGAAGTGGGCCTTGTCCTGTTTTCTTTTTTTTTTTATACATGGAGGGAAGCAGACATATATTTGTAGGTCACATTCGTTATTGTCTGATACATTTATCACTTATTACTTTTTTATTATAAGCATGGGGTTTTATTTTTAATATTTGTGAAATGTACACATCCGCCATATTTCCGTGGCGCTGACAGGGCGGAGGTTGTGTGGGTCCAGGCTGGGCATGTCAGCCGATCAGGCCGGATATCGCTTCCAGATCAGTAGTGTTTGTCTCGGAACGTTTTCCACGTCTTTTATCGAATCGACTGACACATTTTTAATAACGATACAACATAACACACAATGGAACCCACATAATTACAACAATGTGGTTCCAACACTCATTAAATGTGGCTTCTTGTTTGTAACCTATATTAGCTGTGTTAGCTAGGTGGCTAGCTGGAAGTTAGGCTAACCTTGCACTTTGATAATGTAGCTAACTGCTGTGCTGACAAGCTGCTACGCTAAGAGGTTGGCGTGTTAGTGTATGAGTAAAAAGTGGTCTTATTTATCTTTTCTGTACGATATTAATATAAGTTACACCGGGATAAAGAAAATACAACGCTTATATATATGTGTTAGCTGGCTAGTATGGAAGTGCTAGCCGCTGTGTAGTGGAGGAATGCAGCACTGCAGGCTCCGGTTTACACCTTTGTATCTAACCGGTTAAAGTACAGTCAAGTGGCTAACATAATGGTCAGTAACAGCTGTAAAGTCGCCCAGTTAAGTACATCTATGTGCTAACACCCTCAGGTTCATACTCAGACTACTACTACTGGCGGTTGGTTAACCTGAGCTGTGTTTAGCTTCCTCACTATGCTAAAGCTCGAGGCAAACATGGTAACTATTTATCACAGGTAGATGAGTATACTCCTGTGTCAGTCAAGTCATATAAAATGAAAGGGTTTGACAAGGCAGCATAATAAATAACACAGTAAGAACTGCGATATACAACCAGACTGCACAAATATTAAAAGCAAGATTGAAAATGTAAGGATATACATTATATTTAAAGATTTCAGTGGTGGTTAGGGGACACCAACAGAAAGCTCCATCACCTTTGATTTATACACAATAGAGGGGGACAATCAGAAGCTATTGCGAGTATGGTCATCGCGAAATTCGAGGTTAAAAGGTCAGAAATGTACCAGTAAGGGCTGCTCCTTTTGTATCTCTGGCTAACATGCCTTTTTTGATGTGGCTCACTGGCTCCACCCTTAGTAGAAGTGTAGCCTTGTCCTGCAGGAACTGTTTGTGGGCATTGACTGATCTTGGCATTCATTGACAACCCCGATCCTGGCACTACCCCATCAGCTGGCTGCTCACAGTTTGCGAGTAAGGCAGCACAGCAGGCCCTTGACTGCCACTCACACACAGAGGCCAGTGTCCACTCAGTTGCAGTGTACTGTGGAGACACATCTGTCTGTGATGCTGTTGATGCACCATGGTCATTTAGGGGAAATCAGATGTGACCTTGTGCCCTTTCTCAGCTGCACGTCGATGTAGAAACAGATGTGATGATGAGAATCGGAGCATTCCACACACTGGATCTCCACTTAGCTCCTCTTGTTTTATCCTTTGGCCTGTCACACTGTAGGACATGCACATGATGTAACTGTTCATAAAGCATGGTTCGACACTAACACAGTTATATAACATAGAATCTGTCCAGCACTGTACTGCATGCATGAGATGCAGCCAGCCCTCTACAAAACCTACACAATCTCATGATGACAAACAATGTACCAGGCTGCTAAGTGTTAAAATTAGTTAAAATAAGTGTCACTTACATGCTGGGTATTCTATTGTCTGGAGAGTGAATTTTTTTTTAATGATAATCCTAACTTGAAAAATCGCAAAGGTAGCAGTTTAATTGATCAAATACATACATACCTTGCATTACAGAGAACAGTAGTCAATATTTTGATGGAGTGAGGTGGTAATGCTCCATATTTTCAAATCTAAAACGCAGACAATAATTAACTTAAGCCACAACATCTTTAAGAAAAGGCTCCATCAGATATTTTCTCTAAATTGTTCAGCTTTATAGTGTAGAGGCACCAGGGAGACATGGCACATTAAAGCTCTCAGAGTACAAAACGATGATGTCTCCTCTGCTTTGAAGCTTTAGTTATTGTTTCTTTGAACAAAACAACTGCAGCATGGAGACCACAGGAACCTGAGAGCTTTTTATGTTAGGACCAATCAAATATGAGATGACAATAACACAATGGGTAGGCTAAGTAACAGGTCTGCAGGTTGAGTCGCACCCCAGGCTGGGGAGCAGCGTCACTTCCTGACCTCCAGTTGTTACCTGACAACTGAGACGCAGCGCTCCCTCTCATCTCTCTTTCTTTTTTAATCCCAATCCTCTTTCCTCACTCTGCTTTCTACTCTTCTTTCATCTGTTGTGCGCCCCCCCCCCACATTATTTATCTTGCTTGGTAAAATTAGAATCCCACTAATGCTTCCATTCGTTGTCTTTGCCACTGTGGCTTTGATGCCAACCTTTCTTCACAATGTTTAATCACACTGAATGAACTTCCATGCAGACAACATGTTGCTCTAAATAAACCTTAAAGCTGTAAAACTAAAATATTAACTAATATCATTTACATTCAAACCGCTGTCAAATGAGTCCATACAACACTGATGAAGTCTATCAGCTCCGCGCAATCCCGTTCAGATCCCGCTTCGCCTGCCGACATTCCCGTGCCACACACAGAACATTTTGAGCTGCATTGAGGAACTTTGAAATCCGTTGAAGAAAACAACAGCAACATAGTGCTGGTCAAGCAAGACGGCTGTAAACAGGTTGCCGTATGACTGAGAACACAAGGAAACGCAAACGAAAGGTTAAACAAGTGGATTCTGCTGCTCAATAAACTTGGTCGTATCACATACACATGAAATGCAAACCAAGGCAGAATAACAACATTAAAAACAACAACAATCAATAAAAGTTACACAACACAGCTTAATCTCCTTCAACCTCAACAACCTTGTCTTTATAAAGTACTAAATCCATAGGGACAAAAGGATTACTGCAGATGTTTGTGTTGATGTCTTGTTTTTGGTTTGCAGTCATCACATGTTGTTCATTTTGGGCAACTTGTATATAATTAGGAAGTAAAGACATATGGAAAGCTGCTGTTTCGTGGTTAGAAACCCCTTCAAACTCTCAACATGATACATTTAATACAATTGTATTTTTGTTTTAAAGTGAAAAGTCAAATTATAGAAAGAATGTATGCTTACTGTTTTTCTTCTGTTTCTCCTGACGCACTGTAAACCTCATGCTGTGCTTGTGTTTCCTCCTCAGGAGTGGGGAAGAGCAGTCTCCTCCTGCGATTTGCAGACAACACATTTTCAGGTGTGTGGCTCTACCTGTGCAACTGTACCATCATTTTCTGTACTTTAAAGTTGTTGGACTTTATTAAGACTGTTTTTGTTTGTGTGTGTGTGTGTGTGTGTGTGTGTGTGTGTGTGTGTGTGTGTGTTTGCAGGTAGCTATATCACCACAATCGGGGTGGACTTTAAGATCCGGACGGTGGAGATCAACGGTGAGAAGGTGAAGCTACAGATTTGGGATACAGCAGGACAGGAGCGCTTTCGCACCATCACCTCCACGTAAGTAGACTCATGCTCACTCAGACACGTGCATTTCCATGTGAAACTTTTCATTTTTGTATTGACTATTGGATCTGAAACCATGACTTTGTGGTCCTGGGATTAGGTATTATTTTGAGGAAGCAGTTTTGAGACAACGAGAATAAGTCGGGGCTGTTCTGTGAAACTGGGTGGAATTCCCCGCACATCCTAATTACAGATGTGAGAGGGAGGCTCCTGGTCGTGCTTCATGGTGGGAAGGGCTGAGCAGCTTTGCCCTCTTTTGCTCGTAGTGTGTGTCACACTTCGGTCCAGTGTTCTAACTATGTGGCTCTGACTTCAAAATGGTGTTGGGGCAGAGTGCCTTTTTTTCAAAATTAAAATGGTAATAATTTTATTATTACCATTTAAAAATCTTTTTAATGATTACCCTTAAAAATTTGGTATAAGCACGACCTGCTGTACTGTAGATATTCTGATGTCGCTAAAACATCGAAAGCACTTAAAGGCTCTAGTAACTTTTGGATGAGTGTAGGAGAAGGACTCATTATTCCACATCAATTCCTAAGTGTTGGTCTTTGGTGAGCTGTGTCTGTCTTTATGCAGACCATACACAGGACGTGATACACTTGATGTTCACCTCCCAGAAATGTGTACATTTGCCTCGTCTTCCCGTTTAAATAACTGCTACATAGAGATGGTAGCAAATTCAGACACTATTTTTCATTAGCAATAGTTGGAGCAAAACATTCCATAAATCCTGGTAGCATTTTATATCCATATAAATCTTCCCACCACCTCATGGATTCATGTAACGTAAATGCACACTTTGATTTCATTTCTTTAATGTGGCGGGCAAACTGTATGTGCATGCTGTAAGTCTACATTGTGGAATGTCTTACTTTTAATATTGACCAAACCTGACACATGACACAGTTGGTCAAATTAAACTTCGCCTTTTATTTTATGGTTATGCCAAATGACAAAAGTTATAACATCCAGAAGGAATGACTACAAGCCCCATGAGCACATGTAACTACTGATAACTATTTACGTAATGGAACCATTGTGGGTTTATGGTTTATTTCAGAAAAGGAGAACCTACACTGTGGATGGCTTTAATAGCCTATGTGTTGTGTTGTAAATAGTAAACGCGGTCCATGTGTGAACCATAGAGCTACGAGAGATGCAGCAGATCAGCGATACAGCCGCCACAAACTGTACACACAGCCAGTGTGGCCCTTGCATTAGACATGATGAAAATCTATTCAGTAACAGCTTAGTCTTTTTTTAAATAATAGATTCATTTTGCATCATAGATTTTTTTTATTTGTTCCAAGTTTTTATTGTGAACTTTAGATTGTTTCAAACACGTTTATTTAGAATTTTCACAAATATTGTCATTGCAATATCATGATTGAATATTATGATCTAATTTTAAGCTCATATCACCGATCCCTACTAAACCGTCAAAAATGTTCACCCTTTTTCACCTGACTGGCCGCCTCCTGACAAAAGGAGATGCTGAGGGACCCCTGTGTGAAGGTCTTCACTCAAATATGCATTCAAACTTTATCACGTAACATTACAATTGTTTTACGTCGCTGCACCTGAGTTCCCACTCGTCCCTCAAATGTAAAACACAAGTTCAGCACTCAGCCCGTGTGTGTGAGTCTGAACCCCAAGAGCTCTATTTACTTCACTTTGCTGAGTCACAGTGCAGTTTAAACAGGCAGCTGCTCACTTCACTCGGATGGAAATACTTTCCCTGTCGAGCAACAAATCAGAACACATGCACTGCAATGTTGACCACGACTCCTGCTGTTCACAGCATATTGCTAATCAAAGCTTCTAATGGGTCAGTGGACAACACAGCAGCAGGAGTTTACTCATCTCAGGCCACGTGAGGCCAGTGAATGCAAAGTGAATGTAGATTTCAAATGTCTTTGTTATTTTTGCTCTATATTGTTAAATATGTTTCTGTTAAATGCTGTCATCTCTCCTCTTAATAACAGTCAGTCAGTCATCATCTACCGCTTTATCCTCCACCAGAGGGTCGCGGGGGGTGCTGTGCCAATCTCAGCTACATCGGGCGATAGGCGGGGTACACCCTGGACAGTTCGCCAGTCCATCGCAGGGCCACACACAGATAGAGACAAACAACCATTCTCCATGCAGAAAGGCCCTTGTTCCAACCGGGGCTCGAACCCGGGTCTTCTCGCTGCAAGGCGAGAGTGCTAACCACTACACCACCGTGTGGCCCTCTTAATAACAGTAATAATTGTAAAATTATAATTATAATATAAACAAATCATTGTTTTCCCTGAAAGCACTGTGTATGAAACGTCCAAGATTTCTGATTTCAGTTTCTTTAATGTAACTACTGTACGCTCTGCTTTTGTTGCTTCTATGGCTGTAAACTAAATTTCTTTATGGTTTGTGGCTAAAAAAAACCTTTGAGGACATCATTATTTTGAGGTTTAGGAAGCAAGGATTTAGGATTTTCATCATTTTCTGTATTGTATGCATGACGAAAGTGATAAATCAAGAAAACAACCAACCGATTCATCATTGATGAAAATAATTGTTAGTTGCTGCCTTTGTTTGAGCCTGAGGGAACCGTCTCTGCATCCACACAACACTGCTGAAGGTTTGCATTAAGGAGACTAAACATCCCAAGCATTCACACTAAACAAGGAGTTCACAGTGAGTGGATTCTCATTGACCTGATTGCTTTATTATTAAGTTTGTTTACTGTGGCGTTCCTTGACTCTCTGTAAACAGCCATTGTTCAGGCTGCTGCTGCTGATTACTCATGTTCATGAGTCTTGCACTAATGCCAGCTGTCAAACCAATGATTTCCTTTGCCTTTCTAAGTGCCCCACTGGAAGATGGACTTTTCATTTCAATGAAGCAGTTTACATGGACGGGCTTGATATTTTAGTACAGAATTGACACTTGTTGTGTAAAAAGACTAAGCATTAATATGCTGTCATTTGTGTTGTTTGTGGACTCGTGGAATACTAAACTGTTGCTGTCCAAACCTCATGAGCGTAATCCTGAATAAGCCTGAATTAGGTTGCAAAGGGATGGGAAATTCCCCAGTAAATTTCCAGAAACTTTATGTCAAAGTTCCGAACCTTTAATTTTGAAAGTTTCCACTTTATTTCCGTTAATTCCCATAGATTACCATGGAAAATTTCCACTGTTGAATTTTCCTGCAATCTCGTCACCCTGAATAACGGCAGACTAATGGCGTTTTTTCATCATACAGTTCTAGCTCTATTTGGCTCAAATCTACATGTTTTTTGCTGTTCCGTTAGTGTTAGTATCTGCTACCTGGTGCTTTTTTTTTGGTACCTGCTCTGGCAAGGTTCCAATCGAGATGAGCTGATACTAAAATGTGACGTCAACAGATGCCACTGATTGGTCCGAGATTGTCGTCACTGGAAGAGTCGTGGGCACGACGTCCAACACAGAGGAGTCTGGCGTATTTAGCAACGGCACTGCTGAAAGCTGGCGATCGTGAGCCCAATCACAACCTGTTCAGCCGTATTTCAGTTCTGTGTCAGACAGAAGTACTCTAGTAATTTAATCTGATTCTACTGATTTAGTACATTGAAAACAACTGCTTTGACTGTCACTAGTTTGTGTGTGAGGATGATCACAGCACCTAAATCAACTAGAGAGCATTCCAGCTCCAGAGTAGTGTGATGCTCCCGCACATAGGAATCCCTTCAACGAGCAGACAACCTATTAAGGCTCAATAAAGTAAGGCTGAACGATAGCATGGTGCCTCATTAGGTCCTAAATTAATTTCACTGTGGCGATGATAGAACATGGACACAGACGCCAGCTCACTAACGTGTGTGCAGTCATTGCTTTTTTCTGTATGAAGGTTAAAGGTGACATGAAGGTGTCCTGAGCAGACGATGTAAAGAAATGAGGTGGCTTAATCTTGTCATTGGGGATTTAATAATGACACTCATTTAGACATGCCTTGCAATGACTTCTTAAACTGGTACAACACACCTCCCTGGTAGTCAGCATTTGTCTTGGTCCAAAATGTCGTTGCTAGTGCAACAGCAGCTCTGTTCACTCATCCATATGAAGTGATGCTTTCACAAGTGGTCCGTGTTCATTGATGATGCATTCAAGTCCAAGTCAGTCAGAGCCAGACGACATTCACAGGGTTTCTGAGAAGCATGTGGTCACATTTTTTTTCAGCGCATTCGGAGTGAAAAACAAATGTGTCCTGGATCACAATCAACCAAGTGTTAATATTATGTTAATGATGTGGTTACCACATCGTTATTAACCACAGTTTAAACACTGACAGACACAAATGAATGGAAATGAATTTGAAATAAGGGGTTATACTCCCTGCTCCCCTTCACCTTTTAATACCAAATTAAGTTTAGATCAGCTACAGCATTTAAACAAAAGAACAAGTAATGTCGTAGTAGTGATTATTCCATTCGTAAAAGTGCAGAGGCAGAGTCTGCACTCAGTGATCAGATCAGTCTGCACCCCACAGGGTGTCAAGACTCACGATTGATGACTTGAGCTAGTAGTGTGGATCATTATCATTTTATTACCTTGTTAGTGTGGTTTGAGTGCAAAAAAAGCGACTGCAGGCCTGTGGTGTGTGTTTATGTTTATTATTTACACACATACACATGGGTACATGCACACACACTATAAAGACATCCACCCCTGCTGTCTGGTGCCTCATTACTGCTGGGCATTGGGGACAACACCATATCCCCTCTCTGTCACACCAGGTAGCAACACACACTGACTCACACACACATGCATATTGAGCTTGACAAAAGACTCTTTGTTTGGCACAGTCGAGCTACACTGAGGATGCTCCATTTTGAAGTTTGCAGGTTTACAGTATAACTGTGTGGTGTGGGTGTGTGTGTGTGTGTGTGTGTGCGTGCGCGTGCGTGCGATGCTGCTCTCGTTTCTGTGGCTTTTCCTCCTTCACACAAGCAGTTACACATTTCTGTCACTGCTAAAGAACCAGGTGTCCATGTACCGTGCCTTGAGATAATGTATGTTGTGTTAAAATTGAATTGAATTATATGTTCATTGTTGCTGCTCAGTTCAGAAGCTCATTCTGCCATCTTTTTAATAACTACCCACTGCTGATTAATATTTCATAAATAAGTAATAATCGGCCAATGCTGATATAAATTTTACACATATCTGAATTTAGTACATATACATACATGCATACATGTTTGTTTTTTTGGAACCATGAACCAGGAACCATTTTTTCCTCCAAAAGTTAGTTAGTTGTGGTCCAACAGCAACTGCTATCCATCATGTTACATCTCTGCCTTCTCCTCCAAAAGCATATTTGACAAAATGTAGTTTTTCAGTTTCATGCTAATAATATATCAAATATTTACTTCACACATTTTTGTATGATTTGTTAGTTTTAAACCGTTAAAAAAAGAAATCCAGAAGCTAAATATACTAATATACCAACATCAACTATAGAAAACTCCCATACCCAGTCATTTTTTTTAACTGAGTCATCCGTCGGGTTCCTCTTCAGTTTCACATGATCACACTGTGTCCCATCCTAACTGGGATTTGTCTCCTCCTGCTGGACACAGCTCCTTTCAGACCAACCTGACCCACACATCCACCCAGTTTGCCTTCATTCACACCAGGTGTCTTGTTTCAAGTGTGGATTGGTGTCTTCAAATGGTTATTATTATTATATTATTATATTATTATTTAACAACTGATGGTAAAGCAGCAACATTTTTGCATCCATGCAGTTACTTGATGAATGGGGAAAGTAGTTATGTTATGTTATCTTGATTAAGTTATTTGTAGCTTTGTTCCCTTGTTTTTCCTCAGACTGTAATATCTACTGTGTATAAACGTTAAAGGCTCATTGTGTGTGTGTCTCTGCTGTGTTTAGGTATTATAGGGGAACACATGGGGTCATAGTGGTTTACGACGTCACCAGTGCCGAGTCCTTCGTCAATGTCAAACGATGGTTACATGAAATTAACCAGAACTGTGACGACGTGTGTCGAATATTAGGTGAGTGTGTGATTTATAAAATATTATGTGTATGTATGTATAATATGTGTGTGTGTGTGTGTGTGTGTGTGTATATATATATGTATATGTGTGTATGTGTGTGTATATATGTGTATGTGTGTATATATGTGTGTATGTATGTATGTATGTATATATGTGTATGTATGTATGTATATATGTGTATATATGTGTGTGTATGTATGTATGTGTGTATATGTATATATGTGTGTATATATGTGTGTGTATGTATGTATATATGTGTGTGTATATATATGTGTGTGTGTGTATATATGTGTGTGTATGTATATATATATGTGTGTGTATGTATATATATGTGTGTGTATACAAATATATGTGTGTGTGTGTGTGTGTGTGTGTATTTTTGTGTATATATATATAGATATTGCTCTGTTAGGAAAATAGTCCCAATGTGTCACTGAGAAATGTTTTTCTTTCTTCAGTGGGAAACAAAAATGACGACCCCAACTCCAAGGTGGTGGAGACGACTGACGCGCAGAAGTTCGCTGAGCAGATGGGAATCAATCTGTTTGAGACGAGTGCAAAAGAGAACATCAATGTTGAAGAGGTAAATCGTCTGATGTGTATTGACTGGCAATGCCAGAGTTCCCACAGGTGCTTGAAATCCTTGAAAGTTTTTGACAGTTGAAAAGTGCTTGAAGTTTGTGCAAAATACATGTTCAATTGATATTTAGGTAAATGTCTCCCTCTGTTACGACGCCACCTACTGTTTCATGCCCTACATTGCTTGATGTACGTAGACGAGGCCTACACAGTAGGTGTCTATGCTTTGGTGCGTCAGCTCAGGAGGAACAATACCTGATCACTGATATTAACTGTCAAGCAATTTGTTTGTATTTAAAAAGTTATTCACTAAAGTTTCAATGCAATGAAAAATAAATTTTTCCCTGCATACTAAAAAAAACAGTGTAAAAAGAGATCGCGAGAGAGTGTTTGATGTGGCTGATGTGATCACTCACCGCGCGTCTGCTGTTTGTGCTTCTTCATCCTGCAGATGTTCAACTGCATCACAGAGTTAGTTCTAAGAGCCAAAAAGGAAGTGCTGGCCAAGCAGCAGCAGCAGCAACAGAACGACGTGGTCAAACTCACCCGGAACAGTAAACGGAAGAAAAAGTGCTGCTAGCAACCTCCAAGACACCCACAAAATGGCCGCCAGGCAGCATCGCTTTTTCACACACACATACACAGACACACACACACACACACACACACACAATGGGACTCAGAGTATCTAAATTAAAGAAAAGATAAAGATTTAATAAATATAAAATGGAAGATTTAAAAAAAATAAAAATAAAAAAAATGGAAAAATGTCCCCTTTGGACAGACTAATCATGGAGACTTTAAAAAGAAATGAGCAGATTTTATTAGATGTTAGATCAAGTTTTATTTGGAATTCAGCAGATGGGCAATATTTACCCGAGGTCCTTGTTTCTCAAAGGATCTGCAAGCTGACAACTGACTGCCATAATTCCTAGATTTATATCCACATAATCCCATTCTCTTTCATCAGTAGCTCATCTCTCCTTCTCATTCCACTGCACATGGGACATTCAGAGTCATGTCAAACTGAGGAGGAGAAGGAGGAGGAGGACTCGCCATTTTGGAGCTCTGTTTTTTCTTCTAGTTTTATGTTGTTTTTTTTGGGAGGGACAGTCGGGTGAGGCAGGGACTGTCCGCTCAGTCAGGAGACGATGTGTCTTTTGGAGCAGGCGCCTGAGTAAAAGCATGGTCTCACCGCGTTACCACGGCTCATGCCAGCACATCATGAACTGCTAGATATTGTTTTTATTTGACTTGATGGGGGAAAAGAAAATCACACGTGATGTTGATGTTGATGATGATGATAAGTAGACGATCTTTAGCGACTAATCCGATGGACAGAACTGGTGACTTTGTCATGTTTTAATTTTCTTTGTCTATGTTTTGCCAAGCTCCTCCCCCTCTCCCCTTTAACCTCCAGTAGTGCTGAGCCAACAATAACTGATTTTACATTTTTGTCGTGTTGTTGTTGAAGTGCAGCAGAGCAGCAGAGCACATGGACCTGAGCTCTGACTGCACTCACTGCAGTCTTACTTTGCTTTTAAAACCTGTTCCTCCACCTGTTTTTTTTTTTTGTTTTGATTTTTTAAAATAAAAGAACGATACTGCCAATATAGTAGAGAAAAACACACCAGGAGCCAAGTGGCGCCTCCCATTGGACTGTTGCCATAGTGACACCTGGTTGAAGGGTGAATCAGGGTCAGATTGGACCCAGTTGAGTCCTCAGGAAGTGCTCAGGGTTAAGCCCCCTCCCGCCCTATGTCCAGTTTCTTTATTCCCCCCCCCCAGCACATATCAGCACCTCTCACGGCGACGGACTCACTTCCTGTTTGTGGTCACATGAGGAAATGAGTGGCTAGTATCTGACCATGTAACACTTTGTTTGAGCGGGTTTTTATCTGACTGTCAAGGATTCATAGATCTTCTTCCTCAGCCTGCAGGATGTTCTTAACTCATGACTGATGTCAAGTTTCTATTTTTGTTTTTTCTGTCACCACTTCCCCTGCTACCTGTTGAACTGAAGTGTTACCGGACAGTGTTGAGATGACGATGGCGATGATGATGATGAGTGTGTCAGAGTTGTTAATGTAAGGCCCGGGTCATACTTTCACCGTCCACTGACGTAAATGTCATCATTCTTGAATTGACCCTACATGGATGAACATGAGGTCACCTGACCACACATGCTCCATGTTCACTTTCCAGTCCAGTTAGTGGTGCACTCTGTAATGGGGGGGTCAAAAGAGACAACGAAGAATACAGTAACCATGGAAACCTGCTTGAGCGTATGTGAGGAGGTCCTTTTGTACCCACACACGTTCAGCTCAACACTCAATTAATACAAGGACGTACAAAAGGGGGCAAAATCATGTTGACAAATTGCCACTACTAGAATGGAATATGAGATTGACCATCATTTTAGTTTGAGTGGATCGCGGCCATGTACGTACATGCAAAGCAGCTCTCTGCAGACATGGAACGTGGAAAGTATGACCCCTGTGCGGCACTGAATCTGAGTGTGTTGGGGCCTGAGCTCCTCTCCATTTCCATGTGCACCACCAGGGTTGGTCACAGAGGCAAAGCATCACATTAAGTGGCTATCACTGACATTCTTTTTTTATTTTTGAATTGGGAGAGTAATAAATGAAGAGAGTTGTAGGCACTGGCTCAGAGTCTGTCAGAAATACGTGGGTTTCACCCTCTCGGCAGACTCTGGCGGGCAGTTTGGGATTCTGATGAACGTCGTGTGGCTGCTGCGTCCTCCGCATCCCACGGATGGCATCGAGTCTCACACTTTATGATTCTGTTCATTATGTGTATGTATATATAAATATATTTGTGTGTTTATATTCAAATAAAGAACATACACACATAATTGGCACACCAAATCGTGCATGTGTGCTACTACGTGGAAACACACTCGTCAGCTGTGGTTTGCTGTACACTGGAGAAAAAGATGTACTATTCATTTTTCCCTACATGAATTTAATCAGTAATAAACGTTTTAAAAGAATAAATATTTGACACATAATGACTGATCTCATTTGTCTGTGGTTTGATGCTTGGTTTTAAAGCAGTGAAATACAAACACAAACGATGAATGGCTCCATATGCTGATGACACGCTAACCCCAAGTTACTTTAGGAATTAAAAAAACGTCCATAATGTAATATTAAGAAATCTTAAATGAATATATTAGCAAAAGTATGATTTTATAAGTGTATTTGTAACGGAGTTAAGAAGGTATGTGATTCCACTTGCCATAAAAAGAGAAAACTCATCTCACAACGCGGAAACTTGTTTGTCCTATGGTAATTAAATGCAGCACCCCTGTGGATTAGGGTCGTGCACCCCGGGGGCGTAACTGCAGTCGGACCTCGCTGTCTCCCTGGTAGGTGCATGAACTAAGAGCTCCGCCATTGTTTCATATTAATTACGTTAATTTTAATACTAAGGGGTGGTTTAAGTTGTATTTTTAAGCCTAAAGGTCCCGAATGGTCGAGCACGTCCTTTTTAATAAAAAGTTGATTTTTCAGGCATGTATGCGTGTGTGTGAGAGAGGAACCGGGGACTGACTGTATTATTTATCCCTCTGTCTGCGAAATAAACGGCAAGACAGCCCACCCGAAGGTCTACTTCGTCTGTTAAACTACACAACGCAATGATAGAGTACAACACCGCTAGATATAATCGCTTTAAAATAAAAAAAAAAACATGTGTTTTTTGTAGACTTTGAATCGGCGTTTTAAATTTGCCACACACTAGAGGAGAATTGGCCAGATTTCAGTCCTGGTCCTTCCTTTCCCTGCATTTTTAGGTGTCTCCCTGCTCCAACACGCATGATTCAAATGAACGGGTCGTTATGCTTGATGATGAGCTGACCGTTTAAATTTCTCAGGATTAAAACATTAAAAATCGCTTACACAGTTCGTTGTGTTTGTGGCCTCCAATGTTTTTAAGATCCTTCAGAGAAGCAAAGGCCTGTGTTCACCCCTCACTTTGACCCCTGATACAGTTTTAGTGCCTTCATTTATTTTGCCTCTTAGTTTTCCTTTTGGACCATTAATCCTGTTTTGGTTGAACTTCTGTTTATTGTGGTTTTTCTCTGTGTATTTTGTTGACTTGACGTCCGGTTTTATTTTGTCTCTGTCCTCATGTCGTGTCTCTGTTTGTGGTTTGTTGATGACTTTCACCCGTGTTGTTTTAGGTAACGTCGGCTCTCTCCTGACCACACTGTCATGTTTTTGTGGGTCCGTGTTGACTTTAGCCTTGTGTTACAGCCTTTTTTCTCAACCCTCTGAACCTGCACTCTCCCATGAGTTGTCGTCCTCGGGTCCAACATTGCACAGGAGACGAGCAGATTGTCAAGTTATTTTATTTGTACAAAAAAAACAAACAAAACAAATAGCCAAGAGAAAACCTAAGAAAATTGCTTGGTAAATATTTTGAATAGTTGAAGCATTGTGTAACTGAAACAGTGCTGTTAGTCAGTGGTGAATGGAAGCACTCGCATGGAGCACAATGAGCCCAACAACTCATTTCCAAAATAACATTTGAATGAACGGGGACGAGCAACACGCACACACACTGACGTGTGTCACTGCTGCGACACACAACTCAACAATAACACCCACAACCGCAGCATTTACCACAGAAACACGGAGACATTTTCTTTGTTTTAAAAAAAATTCTTTCAATGGGGAAAAAAAACAATGGGTACAGTCTACAGTGTCATAAAGAACGCACACACACAAGAAAGAGAAACAATCATCAGACTTAACAAACATAACATGAAATGAACAAGTAAGAGGGGTGTGGCTGCAGCAGCAGAGTCCGGAGTGTTTCGTCAAACGCCTGCAGGAGGAACACAAACACATCTCACTTTCTTATTTGACCCATTTTCACACTTTCTGCCTCTGGGGGAAGAAACATGTTTGTGTTTCTTTACTGTTTGTTCACATTGTGTCCGTTCAGACAACAGCAGTGACACAATGTTATTATAAGTCAGCCTTTTTGGTTTTGATGGCTACATTAATGCTTAATAAATCTCATTCTCTAGTCACAGATAAAGTGACCACGTTTGCTACAGGATCTGGATTTTGTGACATTTTACGTTGAATGGCGAGCATTTCTGTTTAAACCTAATTCTGTGATAGTTTGCCTAATCTCGGCAGTATAGGTTAAATCTGCAGTGTGTAACGTCATTTCTGGTATGTGAAGGCTGCCACGGTTACCTGACACACCTGGGAGAGGGAGGGGTGAGTGGAAGAGTCCTCCCTTTGTTACGATCTACAGTCTCATCTTTAGGTGTCACTAAGGGCCAGGTCATACTTTCTGCTTTATCTGCCTGTGTCCACACTGGTTCAGACCTAACACTGTATTGTATCAAGCACAACTCCAGTTTGATTCTGCTTGGACTTTGCATGAATGTGCTGTACATGCAACATTTTCCAGTCCTGGTGGCGGCGTGCTCTTGTTTTGGTCAAGAGCAACAACAAAGAAGATGGTAAAATGAAAACCTGTTTTGTATTCATTTCATTTTGTTCTTCTCCTTGAGTACAGGTCCTGGGGGCAGCAGTCTCCAAGGCACAGGCTCTCCTCTCCCAGTGGGACACACTGGTGTTCCCATGTCCTGGCTCTGCCCTGGGGCCTCCTTCTAGTTGGGCATGCCCAGAACACCTCCCCAGGGAGATGTCCAGGAGGAATCCTGTCTTGATGCCAGAACCACTTGAACTGACTCCTCTCGAGAGGAGCAACGACTAAACAACAAGTCTCTCCCAAATGTCCAAGCTCCTCCCCCTCTTGTTCATTATGTGTGAACGTAACTTGTGCTCACATGTGAAGCAGCAGTTAAGTATTACCTGGCCCAAATTGACACATCCCTGATTAGTGAAGTTCCCTTTTGTCTCTCATATTACTTGATTAGTCTTTTCCTTTTTTTCACTTTGAAACTTGCATCTTTGCCTTGTTTCAGGTGTCTTCACTTCCTGTCCTCCTGTGATTACCTGCACCTGCCCCTTAGGGAAGAGTAACATGGTACATCTGTTAGTCAGCTGATTGGACAACAGAGAAACGTCCCTCCCTTACCCAGTAAAGGTAATACTGTTCTCAGTTGAAACGCTAAATGCTTTGACTCTGCTTTAGTCTGCAGTTCCTGCAGTTCCAGTGTGATAGTGATTCTAACAAATTGGAGCTTAAATCACTGTTCTAAAAGAAAGTGGAAGAACTCATGACTGGACTACGATTCCTATTTCTTTCACACTCCTGGATTAAAAAAAAAAATGGGTTATGAATCTTTCGTATCAACACCTCCACTGCTTCTATGCCACACCCCAACAGTTAAATCCCAGATCACGGCAGTGAACTTCCTGCTCACTATGAGGACGAACATAATAAAAAAAAAAAAAGCCTACAAATAACAATGTATATTTCTCTCTAAAAAAAAGATCATTCATTTATTCCTTATAAATATATTGATTTCATCCAAACCTATTTAACTTTTATATAAAACAAAATCATTCTTTGGGTTGATCCTTCCCAACAACCAGCTGAAATGAGGAGAAACATCTGCATAGGTTTGCACAGCTGCATCAGACATGAGTTCAAACACAGACAGACATGAGGCGTCAATGATTCACTACACACGTGTCACCTAAAGGAAGCCCGGCAGCGGAGAAATCAAAGTGCCCGTGAAGTATTGAAGCAAAGAGAATGGAGGTAGATCTTTTTCTAGAAAAGTGGAACCAAAGCAGCTCAGATGTCGTCCACTCTTCAGCTAGATTGTTTCCACACACTTTTGTTCTTCCTCCATCTCAAGCTGATGTGTAAACATTTTTCTTTTTTTTTTAATTTGGTCAACTAGGAAGATGATTGAGATCATGAGGACAATGTCTTTGTTTTTTTCCTTGAAAAAAGCATAAATGTTTAAATGTTAAATATAAATGTGAAGTGTAGGAGAACAAACTGTCCTACCTGAGTCGCCCAAAGGTTTATTCAGATGCCAGAGAGGAACATGAAGGCCACAGATGTGAGACCCATTCAAAACAAAGTGCTGGTTTTCATATATTCACTTCTTATAAGGATCCTAATGTCTAATGACTTCAAAGTGCTGACATGATTGGGGCAAACAGCTCAAATATAAAATGAAAGATGTGAGCATTTACTAAAGGAGGTGTCGTTATTTTTGGGTTTGTAGTTTCCCCTGAAGCCGAACCCTAACCCTGCTTATTCTTTTTATGCTGCACACATATTTGCTCTGGCTGTAAACACAGCATATGCAAATTCCAACTAGTAAAGGTCCTGTGTATAATATTTAGTGGCAGATAATGTAATATATTACCCATATGTATATAAATGCTGTCAAATATCATTTTTTGTAGCTTTTCATCTGAGCTATAGACCTTATTTTTGGTAGAAACGACATTTACACAGCAGGGAGGACAACAACTGCGAAAGACAACATGGCCTCCAGAACAGCTATCGTATATGTGCAGTCAAGTGTTGCTATAACAAGACAGGAATGAGGATGCAAAGTGCCGCACAGGCTTTTGACCTCCTCCAAGGAACAAGGACACAGCCGTGGTTATAAACACAGCTGATCTGCTCTATCCAAAGTACCATGGACAGAAATAGGAAGTCTCTAGTTACTTCCACATCTGTCAGTGAGAGCGTTGCTTTACGGAGGCCTCCATCCCGTGACATGATGTTTCTATTTCACTTTGAACAGCAAACCAGCCAGAGAATGTGCATTATGAAACAGAAACTTCCTTTGCAACAAAGAACAACATCCTTTCTGGTATGCAAAGGCCACCGTAGTTCCCTGACATGGAAAAAGGAGGGGGGTGAGTGTTTCTGATCATCATCTGATCTCAGTTGAGAAAACTCACAATATGCAAATACTCCAGCACAAGAAATAGCCAATTAAATCTTTTCTTTGCTATTACATTGTCTCACACTGGTACTATGACAGAAACTGCTCCACTGCATGTAAACGGCCGCAGGATCGTCCATCCATTTTCTACCGCTTTATCCTCCACGCGGGGGGGCGCTGTGCCAATCTCAGCTGACGATAGGCAAACAACCAGTTAACCATTCACTCTCATGGTTAATTTCGAGTGTCCAGTTTACCTAATCCCCATGTCGCATGTTTATGGACTGTGGGAGGAAACCCGGAGAACCCAGAGAAAACCCACGCACACACGGGGAGAACATGCAAACTCCATGCAGAAAGGCCCTTGTTCCGACCGGGTTGCGAACCCGTGTCTTCTTGCTGCAAAGGCAAGAGTGCTAACCATTTTGGTGTATTTTTTCGCTGCCATTTGCATCAATTAGAAACCAGTGTTTTTCACTTGAGGAGCACCTAACTCACCATGGCTGGAATTGAGGAAGTGGAAGTGTTGCAGAGCTCTGGGTGACGACACACCACAAGTATACGTTTGGTGTGAACACCCAGTTAAAGTGACGTGCACTTGTGAGTGCTCTGCAGGACCAACTTTGTCAGCAGCCATTTTGACGGTAGGAAAATCACAGGTGTAAATGATCAAATGAATGGTTTCCTCAGTTTGAGAGTTCATGCTGTCACACTCTTACGACTTCTAACTGAACACAGTAATCGTTAATGTGATCCCCCTCACCTGTGCTCCTTTCTGTAACTGCTAATATAAAAATACTCTCAGTGCAGCTTTCATATCTCTCTTGTGAATCCCTGAACTTCATGGAAGTAAATCAGAATCCTCTGTAAAAACGTTTTTTTTTTGGACATTAAATCATACAAAATACACTCTGTGTGGCTATGGATAAAGAAAGTAATAGATTATTTTTTATCATTTCTTTTATCAAAAATACATTATGCTATGATCCGTAAAGTTGGCCTTCATGTTCCGAACATCTGGGTAAACGAACAAACCTGAGCGATCACAGCTTCATTTCCAGTGATCCCTCACTGTCCCATTATGTCCACCTCGTCTTTCCCCAGACACCTTGGCCTGATAACTGGGATGCATACAATAACAATGTGTACATAGTATTCCCCTCTCTACAGAGTTGGCAGTGGGCTAGTAGAGATGGTCATAGAGGCACTACAAGGAAACCTTCCTCTCTGGAGGTAAACTTTGTGACCCTGTTAAGACTGATAACTTTCGACAAGAGGGGCTTAAGCCAAAGCCTCTGGGGAAATCCCGCTCTTACATTTCTGATACTCACTGTTTGCAGACGCCAATCCATCAGCAAGGAGAAGAGCAATGGGACAGATAAAGTGCAAAATGACCCCCCTCTCAAACCTCAGGTAGTGTTTTCACACTGGCAAACAATGGCACGGTTCCCGGTGGCAACATAGTGTATTCTGTTGCGATTCTGTGAGCTGGAATTCAAGGGACGCTACCTAACATTTGGACCATATTCACTGACTCGCTTTCCATGAACCGCCATGTTGACAGCCATAGATGCAGCAAAAATGAACGGGAGCGGTTCCATCTGCATTTTAAATATATTGCAACACTTGACAGACTGAATCTGATCCTTATTTGAGTTTGGAAACAGTCGGAGAGGACATTATTCTGGACCTGCAGAATCCTGACATCCTCAACTTCCGGATTAACTTCCCTTCATCTTACTTTAGAGAGTCACTGAAAGTTTACAAGAGTCTGGAGAGAAACAAATGGACGTAATCTGGCTTTGTGACAAACGTTCAACTGAAGTTGTTGTCACTGGACTGGGTAGGTGTTGTATGAGCATTACCTAGTATAGCTGTGCAGACTAACTCTTGGTAAATCCAGTCTAAGTCCATGATTTACCAAGAGCTAATCACTAAATCAGTTGCTCGGGTTTGTTCCCATCGCTCCGTCTTCTTCTGTTCGCTGTGAGCACATTTCAGTGATTCCCCTCCACCATCTCTCTGGATCTTTGAGGATCCCGTAAAACTGTTCTAACACATCATCTGCGATAGAAGCAGCCTGACGAAGAGACGAGCTGTCTGACATATTGCCTGATTTATGTGAACTGCATTGTTTCCTGCCAGAGGACGTTACCTTGCTTGTTCTAAATCAGGCAGCTCTGTAGTTTACGTTGACTCACCCACTGACGATGTCAGGGTTTGCAGAGAAACAATAATAATAATAAGTTTATATTAATTAATAAGTTAATAAGTAATTTTGAATGATTGAGTCGACTGGTTCTTAATTTGTTTGGGGAACTGGAACCGTGCCAGAACTGTGCCAATGTGAAAACAGGCAATGCCTTTCTTTGGCTGAGTGGTTCCCCCCGTCTCCACCTCCTTGTCCCTCGTGTTGTCTCTGTGTCTGTCTGCTGTGTACAGGAACGGTCCAACGGGACTCAATTCTTCTTGAAAAAAGAGAAAAGTCTCTTGTCCCGGTCGGAAATGCGGTGTGCTCGTCTGGAGGACTGACTGCCGTGGGCCCGCGATGACCCTGGCGGGGAGGAGCGCCACTCGTCCTGGTGCTTGTCCATTAACTGTTGGTCAATCACTCTGTGCATATCATCCTTTAAACCAAGGAAGGAGACATGGATTAGAGAAGGACAGGACAGAAATATCACACAGATCAATTTACTACCGAATCCTGATTACAAGACACCACAGCTACCTTTCACCACTGGCAACTGTGCTCAATATCTCTGGAAAATGAGACAGCATGGAATCAAAGCTGACATTTTTGTATTATGATGTCACAATGTCAATCTAGTGGACCCAAGATTTGCTTTGTGGCACGGAAATATGCAGAAGAAGCTCAAATTTGAAACCATCAGCTGATAGTTCTTGTGGCATCCTCAGTTCCACGTCCCATCTGTCTCTGTGACTTTTATCCTCTCTTTTTCCCACCTTTCCTTTCGGTTTCTCAGGCCCACTGAGTCCACTATTTTTGAAAACGGAGCCTTTTCTGTGCATTCTCCACAGTCTGAGTTGTGTAATGGCGTCGTTCGTAGCCAGATTTCTGCTAGTGTTACCGTAGCTAAGTGGACTTGGCCAACAGAGCTTGACAGTTTGGTCATACTGCCCCCTGCTGACTTGACATGATTTTGACTGTACTTAACAGTGGGTTTTTATGTTGAAAATGATGTAAAAAAAAAAAAAAAAAGCGTTCCTACATGTGGACCAGGCCTTATATCTGACAATGCTCAAGACATAGGTGGACTAAATGGATCACTTTTATTTTAAGGTCCTTTAAAAGTTGCCTCTAAATATCTTCAGTGATTCTAGTGTGTCAATGTGTCTGTGTAGGTTGTTTATCCAAAAGTCACTGATACTTGTTTGACAAACACTGTCGTCACCCACAGCTACTCTACAGAGACACATTTTACCATTAAAGACGTCCAATTATATGATATACAATCCAGCTGAAGCACATTCTGCTCAGAGCTTTTTGCTTTGTTTGGCTGGTTACTTGAGCTACAGTGACTTTGTAGCCAAATGTCTTTCAAGGAAAATGGCTTTTGTTGTGTGACTCTCTAAAATCTCTACATATGGATACTCTACACTGGATATACTGTTTGTCTTTAGACTCAACTCAAAGCTATTTAATTTAATTCATTACTCTCTTCGTGTCAAAGAGAAATTCAGTCACTTAAGTAGCTTTTAGAAGCCTGAGTTGGCAAAGTAATTCAGTCATTAGAGCAAAGTCTAAATAAAAAAAATATTGTTTTTTCTGCATTCCTGTCCCATTAATAATTTATTGACCCCTGAGATTTACCATTATCTGCTCTAAACTGCGTCAAACTGATATGGGGATGGGGAAAGATGCCAGGTTTGTTGTTTGTAGTTGTTGAGAAATAAAACAACCAGAGGGTTTCTAAAAAGCTGCTTTGTACTTTATTACTGCTTCTTTTTTTTTGCCAGACAGAACGATTTGTGCTTTTTAAATATGACTTGTTTAAAAAGCACAAATACAAAACCCAAGCATTAATATCTGCTGGGGATACTGTGCTGTGATCTTTCAACAGGTAACGTGATTACATCACCTACAAACGCTGCTTTTGGGATACAGGTGTGTGGAGACAGGAGAGAGGCAGGTGTTTTTAGAATGGTTCTGTGTGATGGATAATGGTTTCAGAGAGGTAAGAAAAGCTGGGATGAGCCTCTTCAGAGTCTTTTAACAGTGGCATGGAATGGCTCAGCATGGTAGTAGTTGGGTTAGAGGAGGGTGAAAACGGCGAGATAGCGCAGCTCGGGCTCACCTCTAAGGCAGGAGGGGGGCACCACAGGGGAGAGAGGGTGGTACGGAAGCTGAGAAAGGCCACTAGATCAGAAACCACAAGAGCCAAACAGTAAAGAGCCCTGAGGAGGCAAACTGTGGGCAGGGAGAAGAGAGGAAAGAGCTGCTAGTTAGGGGTGAGGAGGGGGAGGGAGGGACAGTTTTCTTACTGATGCACAGCCAACACACTGACATACACTGTGAGTGGTTAATAGAGAGGTTTAGTGTATGTATACTCAGTACGTTCCCATGTGTAGTTAAAGATGCTGTATCTAACTTTTTCATGAATCAAAACAATGTAACATTATATCCATGTTGCATCCTTCTTCTAAAAACTGGCTCTGTCAGCCAATACTATCAGACCTGACTGAGGGAGCATGTGCACAAGGGATGGCCAGAGACAACAAGCATTTATCCCATCAAATTTCCATGGACACTTCTTTGTGTTTCCACTCATCTCACTTCACTAGTTCAGTGTTGCTGTTGCCTCTGTCTCCGTCTGTCATGACATAAACCAAATGACTTCCTGTGTGCAGCGCAGGAATGTCACTGGGCAACATGAGCTCTCACCGCAGAGAGATTCACATGGAGCAGATTGTGGTTTGAATAGTTACTAACTGTCATGACTCCTGGATCCTCCAGGTGATTTTCGTTGGTTTATTCTGTTTGGACTCTCTGTTGTCTCTATTTTATTTACCTTGTTTTTTTGTCATTTGGCTTGTTCTTTTACTTTCTGTCCTGATGTGTGTCTTATTAGTTTCACCTGTGTTTAATGATCCCTGCTTCATCTCTGTTCCTCAGTGTCTTTGTTGGTTCATTCGTCTCAGTTCTCTTTGTTCAGTTTTGTCTTGCTGCGTAGTTATTAAGGAATATGATGTAATAATGTATTATGTAAGGAATATTTGATCTCCTCCTGCTTTAGATTGTTTCTGCTTTTTTTGCTTTTGTGCCTTTTTGTTTTATGGGAGGCTTTTGTTGGGTCCTAATGTTTGCACACTCTGACACTAACTCCAGTTTACTATGCCATGTAATAAGACTAGTGTTCCTGACCCAGTATATAAGCACTAGCTGGGAATTGCTTTATTGTATGAAGTGTGTCAAAATCCATGAACTGAAGATATTAATTTTTGTTTAAGCTGTGAGAGCATAAGTTTGGCCTACTCATCAGTCCAAACATACACTGCTCTGGATATTTTTTTCTCTCCATTACCTTATTCTGTGTACAAGCTTCTCCAATTGTTTTGCAGATCACAGCCCAGGGGGAGAAGTGTGGACTGTGTGCAGAGTGCTTAGTCTAGTGTGGGTCCAGTTAAATGCATCCAATAATAATCCAATAGTAATCCAACTCACAGTCACATTATCGGGGTGTGTTAGTCTGACACTGAGCATGTAAACATGTCTTTTTAAAGTCTGGTTATCGTTGGACAAACAGAATAATGAACCGTCATGAAAACGTACTGAGTGATTGTGTTACATTCGCTGACACTAAATACAAGTGAGAGGGAAGGAAGAACTTGTTCTAGTTAGAGTCATCTCACTTTCATACTGTATATGTTACATCAGAGTCTACTTCCAGACAATTAGATGAACAGAATTCATCCAGGACACTTGGAGAATAAGCTTAAAACAACCACACAAACTGAAATGGCGTGTGAAGGTTGACTCACCTGCCAGGCCTCCAGCTGCTGCGACAGGTTGAGTTTCTGCTGGATGGCGTCTAAGAGCTGGTTATTCAGAGACATGATGTCTATTTTACATTTTGCCAACTCCATTTCCACTGCTTTTTTTCTGTAAGACACAGAAAGACACATTAGAGAGGCGTCCCACTGGCAGCTGTGTACCACTTACACAGCTGTATTCATTTAACAATGCTCTCAAATATTTTGAATTTTTAAACCCTAGTGGCCCCAGTTTATATGTTTCTGACCTATAGCCCCTTTAAAGGTTCAGTGTGTAACATTGTCAGACATAATAGATAGAATTGGGTGAATGACACAGATGTGATGTGATCTTACTTGGCTATGGCTTCGTCTCTGTCTCTGATCGCGCTCTGGAGCTGCTCGCTGGGTTCTCGCACTTCAGCCATCGTCCGTATCCGCTTGTTATCGTCCTGCAGAGAGCAAACCTCCACCGAGAGCAGCGCCATCTGTGGGTCATATGAAGGAGAACACATCAAACACATCTGTGAGACACGGGCCTTAGTTCAGTTGTTTCCAGCAATGAAACTTTACAAAAAAGAACAAAGAATCTTTAACGCTTTAATGTCAAAACAAAATATACTTTACTATTGCCAGGTACATTTCTTTTGTTATTAATTTGATATATCTGATGATACTTCATTGAAATGCAACAAAAACCTCCTATATATGTAGTCATATTTAGTATATTGCTACATTTTTGGTGCTCTGCTGTACTTAAAATGAGTACACTAATAAAATGTAACTGAAATGTGTTATATATAATATATTTATTATACAAGTGTAATCCCATAATACTTTGATAATAGCTTTTAGCACACTTTCAAAATGTTTTTCAGACATGGTTATGGTTATCGCAGCAACGAAATAAGTGTATTAATAATTACAAAAACCTCAATATCAAATGAGTGTATGATTATAAAGAAACATTTTGTACTTTATTATAACTTAATATTTAGATGAGATAGATAGATAGATAGATAGATAGATAGATACTTTATTCATCTCACAGAGAAATTCACAGTTCAGCAGCTCCAGAATATGTTTCACGATAGAAACATAAGAGGCATGCAAGTCTATGTACAGTCTAAATATAAACTGAAACATATGTATAAAAAGGAAAAAAGAAAAAGTATATAAAAAATATAAAGGCGTTAAAAAGAATGAGATGTACATGTGTGCTTGCGTGTATGTGTCATGTATGATGCAGGTTGAAGAGTCTGATGGCATGGGGGAGGAATGATCTCCTCAGTCTTTCTGTGGAGCAGGACATTGACAGCAGTCTGTCACTGAAGTTGCTCCTCTGTCTATGTATGGTGCTGTGTAGTGGATGGTGTGGATTGTCTATGATGGACAGGAGCCTGTTGAGTGTACGTCGCTCAGCTATGGATGTCAGACTGTCCAGTTCTGTGCCTACAACAGAGCCTGCCTTCCTTATTAGTTTGTCCAGGCGTGAAGCGTCCTTCTTCTTTAGGCTGCCCCCCCAGCACACCACTGTGTACAGGAGGGCACTCGCTACCACAGACTGGTAGAAGGTCTGTAGCAGCTTCCTGCAGACGTTGAAGGATGCCAGCCTTCTAAGGAAGTACAGAATACTCTGTCCTTTCCTGCACAGAGCATCTGTGTTGGTGGTCCAGTCCAGCCTGTCATCCAGCTGTACTCCCAGGTATTTGTAGGTGTGCACCACCTCCACACAGTCCCCCTTGATGAGAACTGGTTCTGGGTGCACCCTGGATCTCCGGAAATCCACAACCATCTCCCTGGTCTTGGTGGTGTTTAGGAGCAGATGATTGTTGTCACACCATTTGACGAAGTCCTGGATGAGCTCCCTGTACTCATCCTCCTTTCCGCTCCTGATACAGCCAACAATGGCTGTGTCGTCCGCAAATTTCTGCACATGGCAGAGCTCTGAGTTGTGCATACTATCATACTATCATTTAGATTCACATTTCTCTCTGATTTTTTTGTTATTATTATCACCATCAACATGGATGGATTACTGAACAGGTCTATGTGCTACTATCCCAATATCTTTGCTCCTCTGTTATTCATCCTGAGATTTTTATGGGGCCCTGAAGTCGAACATGAAATAAATCTTAATAGGGTTCTTAAATCATATCACACAGGTTATGTTATCCTTCTCCACTCTGTGCTCAGAATGAGTCCCAGTCCACCAACAAGGTTATGTTTTCACTTTTTCACTTTTTTGTTGCTTATTTAACCTTCAATATCCTGTGAGTTAAGTGCTTGTGCCCATTTTTCCAGAGTAACTTTCAATATCTGGCAGTTATTTAAAATTTACTGCGTGTTAAAATAGTGTATTAACCATTTAAAATGAAGAAAACCAAAACATTTTATTCAGTGAAAACACTGTAGTTCATTTTGAAATTTGAACAGTATAAAATAACATTTGTTTGAGTTTGGAAACTGTCCAGGCATTTTTTCAACTGCATCATCGTGAGTGAAATGATATTGATATAACTTTGAAATAATATATCAAATATGGTAATATTATTATTGGCCAGCCCTAGTGTTACTGTAAGTCCTTTGGGTATTAAAAGTACATGAGAGTACACATTACATACAGGAGGTAGGAGCTGGTACCTGGTTGTGCAGCTGCAGCAGCTCTCGTTCACTGCCACGTGTCTTGTCGAGCTCAGCCTCGTACAGCTCCCTGGTGTCTCTCAGCTCTTCTCCCAGTTTCCTCACCTGCTCCTCCAGAGCCTCCTCATCGCTGCGCCGCGAGCCCTTTCAACACACACACACTCACTATGAAATCCACTGAAAGTCTTGATTTACTGCTAACACTTTATTTTATTATATGATTATATACGATTAGGACATTTTCATGCTTCATTACAAATGTTAGATAAACGTAAGCAATCAACACATTTGGAGGATAAATACATGACTAATGAAAGAAGTAGAAGTTTGTTATAAGAAACTGCAAATCTCTTGTAAACTCAACAGAAACACAACCATGTGACTTGAAACAACAACATCTAGGCTGAACTGTTGTGATAGAAGAAAACAGAAACATTTTTTTCAGCAGTTTTAACATTTTGATGGAATTGGGTTAGTTAGGTGTTGGTGTTTATGGTCTTTCATTGTTTTTCTTGAATTTGATTTTTCTTTCTCTTTGATCTGTTTCCTGGTTACTTCTTTTCTGTCTTTGGTTTGATTTACTTCCTGTCATTGTGGATTTAATCTCTGTGTCTCCTGTGTTTGACCTGGAACTGTTTGGTGTTATGTGCTCCTTGTTTTCATTAGTATGTTGTTTTCCTGTGTTCTGCCTTTAACTATGACATTGTTGTTAAAGTCCAGAGTGACTTTTACAGCTCCTGTAGACCTCCCCCTCCCTGTTTGGGGCCCCAGATGATTGCCTGCTCTGCCTACCCTGTTGCAACACCCCTGTCCACAGTCAGTATGTTAATTACCGTGGACTCGTTGCCATCCAGCAGGTTCTGTGTTAGTCTCCGCAGCTCCAGAAGGCTGGTGTGGAGGCTGCCAGTAGGCACATCCTTGGCTGAGGACGTCTCTGAGGACTCGTCCATGGAAGAGTCGGTGGACAGCGCGGAGTCCGTGACGTCGTTTCCTCGTAGATGGGAGCAGAGTGAGCGCACCTCACAGAAAGCCTCCCACAGCTGAAGACGCAACTAGGGCGGAGGGTTCGAATTGAGTTACCCAACAGAACAAAGCCAAGATTGAGTTCAGTGAAACTTTATCTTGCAGTGAGGATAATATTTACCTGCTCCCGCTCCTGCTCCTGCTCTTCCTGCTCCATGCACTGTTCTATCTCACACAGCAGACTGGATGGGTGTGGGGTGAGGCTGTGCAGGCTGTGCTCGTCTGTCAGCTCCTCCAGCCGAGCAGTCAGCTGTCTGTGGGACAACTGAACCTCCTGCAGCTCCAGCTGGTTCTGTCGCAACTGGACAACACAGAGGAGGCAAAACTTAGTCAAATGTATGAAACAGCAGCCATTAGTGTCCAACCAAGGTACTGCAATCCCAAAACTAGGAGCACAGTGTAAATGTTAAATGTCCACAGACAACCAGTCAGAGAGTGCATTCCACTTGTTCAAGTTCCTGGGTAGTAAACTTCCTCACATACCCCAAGTTAGGATTCCAAAATGGCTTGCGCCGTACAAACACTGCGTCTTTTATGGTTCTTAACATTTCTGTCATATTTGCTTCACAGTAAATCAGTCATAGACATAGTATGGTTTATTTTTGTATCCGTAGACTTGCTACACTGTTTGTTTACACTAAATCCCAGAAGCTGCTAACAATAGCTAGCCCCAGATACATTTGGGCAGAGCCGGCCCAAGGCATAAGCAAACTAAGCGGCCGCTTGAGGCCCCCAATAGTGTGTGGAGGAAACAAAACATTTGATCATATCAACCCTTCTGTTACCATCGTGCCGTCGCCGACTACTTCTCATTACCGTAACTCCTAGACAGTTTGTGAGCTCTAGAAAATTCAAAAACTACGGACTGGTGATCTATCCAGGGTGCGACCTCGCCTATTGCCCTCTGTCAGCTGAAAGTGGCACAGCACCCTGTTTGACCCTCATGTGGAGGATATAGCAGTTGGATACCAAAAGACTTTGCTGAAGCTCAGTTGCTTTCTTCTCCAGGAGTTTTCAGATTCATTTTCTAACATATCTCCACTACAGACCATCATTTTGCTTCATGTTGAGCATTTCTGACCTACAGCCGGAGGTCGTCGTCTTTGACATCTCTGCTGGCAAAGTGGTGTAAGTAAACTTTTAAATTGTGAATGAGCTTAATTGTTATCTATGCAGTTTCCTTCAGCTCTGATGACATTTCATCACCTTTCTTACATGATGTACCTTTTTATACCCGTAGAGATCTGACAGGAGTGCTGACTACTAAAACACAGAAATGGCTATGTTGACATGAAGGTTTAGTCTCTACAGAGGTGGTAGCCACCGTCAAAGACCTAACAGTCCCTCTGTAACGTCTCCGTACCTGCAAGTCCTTCTCATGACACTGCTTCTCCAGCACCAGCGTCCGCTCTCTGAGGTCGACCACCGTGCTCTGCAGCAGCTCGTTCTCCTCCAGCATGGCGTGCACTCGGCGCTCCAGCTCCATCTTCCTCTCCGACAGCATCTTAATCTAACACGTCAGACAGCGATGGTTAGACGCGGCGGCACAGGAAAATGGGCACGAATTGGCAAAACTGAGGGTTGTTTGGATTTTCTGGGTCGATCGCAGACAGATGGGGATCTGTGGGCCAGATTCAAGGCAACACTTTGTTTTTGTGATTGTGAGGCGAGCTGGGCTCTTACACAAGATTAAAACGTACTCCCACTGCTCTGAAGAATGTTTGCTGCCTAGCACGGGGCGTAGGCGATCGCTGCCACCCTCGTCTTTAGGAATGTTTTTGGCGATAGCAGCACAAAGTGTTTTTCTCCATGAATCCAACATCACTTCTTGCTCATTCTGATCCCTCCTCCCTTTTGACCTACATGTGTTAACCTACTTCACAGAACAGGAGCTCACATGCAGATCATATGAGCGTCTGCGTTGCCAGGTTCTGTTGGGTTTTTCTATAGTCTCTGTCTTTACAGAAATAGAGCAACGAAGCTGTGAGAACTCAGCACATGTCACATGAGGCCAAGTGTTAGTGGGAGCACCCAGACATTGCAGCATCTCAGCCAAATATAGAGCAGGAGCCGCTTCTTCCAATTATAGCGCAGGCTCTGCAGTCTGGGTGTTTTCTGCTCGGCTTTGAAGAGAGACTCATGGAGGAAATCTCCATTATTCTGTGACTGACTGACGAGCACGAGTGACGTCACAGCTGCATGCACAGTGTCAGGACTTCATTCCCTTTTTATCTTTGTGTGATAAACATAAAGTCCCAGTTAGATCCCGTTTTAAATGCATTTTAAGTCGACAAAGTACAAGCAAGCGCAATGACACAGTGGTTTCTGATATTTCACAAGACACTGCATGCAGCATGCAGTCCAGACCATAAACAGCGTCCACTCACTTCTAGCCCTTGCTGCTCCAAACAAGTGGAGGGAGGAGGAAAGAGTGAGGGAGAGAGATAAAGAAAACAGAAAAAGATGATTTAAGAGAGAGTGCCCTGACCAGATAAATCGATTTAATTCGCTTAAAACCCGAAACAGAAGCTGTTTTTGAGTTTTCACTACAAAAAGAGCTGATTGTTGATTGTTCAGTTGACATTTTGGGATCAGGTCTCTCTGTCCTGAGCTCCTCCCACCAGATGAGCACAGACGCTCACTCAGTCCTTGACCTGAGCTCATGTCTCCGTCTCTGAAATTTCTCCACCAATTTTGACTCCGTTCAAGTAGAGTTGTTGGCATTAACAAAAAGGATGTGAGCTTTTCAGAGTTATATTGTTACATTTAATATACAGTATCAATCATATGTTACATATTCTACATGGGTGAACATGTCATATACATAAACAGTTTTGTCTTGGTTCATCATTGGGTACATTGCTCAGGGGTAACCCAGCCCTTGACCTGGTGGGGAATCACACTGGCCACCCTCTGTTTACAATGCAAGTTCCCTTTCCTCTTGACCATGTAATACAGTGTCAGTATGTCACACTCGCATTCATATTGCTATTTTGATGATTTGGAATAAACTGTGCAGCCCATAATGAAGTGTGCTTGTGTCTCACCTCGGCCTGTAGAGTCTCTAGTCGTGTCATGTGCTGGCTCGTAGACATGCTCTTCTCCCTGAAATCGTCCCGTAATGAATGGACCTGAGTGGACAGCTGCTTCTCTACCTCTGCAGCCTACACACACACACACACACACACACACACACACAGAGAGATAACACATTGCTGTTATTTTAAGAGCACTCTACAGAGTCATTTTTATTCCACATGTTCATTTGTGAAAAACTGGCATGGACAATTTCACCAATTCCAACGTTATGGAGACACTAACAGACACAAGAGAAACACAACTATCAGGAAATGCCATCATCAATGAGGAAACACTGAGGTCGAATAGAAGTTACGCCACTTAAGAAAATAATGTCAAATCAAATGTAGGCTACAGAAATAAGAGTAAAGGCAGCGAATACAAAAGTAGCTGAAAATATCCAAAGAGATTAAAATAAAGTCGTCTAACCACGTCTCTATTCTCTGTTCACCCAGGAGTGATGAGGAGGGAGGATTTCATTCATTAACATCTACCATGAAGGTAGATCTCTTTGATTTTTGTTTGTCTAGAAGCCCAGTTTCCCTTAAATGTCATGGCTCTTCAGCATCAGCATCAGCAGCAGCAGCAGCATCAGCATCAGCAGGAGCAGCAGCAGCAGCAGCCGTCTCATCCCTGCATCAGCTGAGTTCACTGGACAGGTGGGAACGGACTACACTCATTAGCACTGAGCCGTACTCGGGAGGATACTGTTCGCTCTCTGTTCACGTTCTCATCAACGTTGCCATGGCAACAGCAACAGCCATGACTCCCTTTTACAGCTCACTGAGGAAACTACACACACATTAAGTCGATTCAGCAACTTTAGGCAGGGTTGTTTTAAGTTCAAATAGTTTTTTCAGGTTTGTCTTTTAACATGTGCATCACTATGACCTGCAGCCTCTAGGTGGCAGCACACACTGCAGCAGCTTTCCAATGAAGCTCACAGGGAGAGTTGAACATAACCCTGTTTGTGTGAGCTCTGAGCAGTCACTATGTGACCTGGCTTGAAAGAATGTCGGAAAGCTCTACACGACACACATTACTCACATTAAATGCTTCTAATGCAAAGACAGAGTTGGAAAATACTTGATAAAAAATAAGATAAAAAGAATACTAGAACAAAGTAATCTGACCTATAGCCCATAAACATGACTTTCAGACAGAAATAATTGTGTTCTCCCAGTGTTAAATAATACATTTCTCATCATAAACCCATTCATTATCCACTTCAGTGCAGTCTTATTAACGCAGACTGAGACTGAAGTGTTATGAGTTCACAATCCCATAATCACACAACAACATAATGAAGAAATAACATCGTTTGTAAAACTCCATATTCTATAAGGATTCATCAGTCTGTCCACTGATTACACCAGACACATAACTTCTACTAATTATTATTATAATAATAATATTCTTCACAGCATAAAGATGGAGTTTGCAAACCAAGTCACAAAGTCTTCTGTAAATTGCCAATCACAAACACTCTTTAAACAGACTTTTGTACATTGTGTTTACACAGATTTCCCAGTTCCTGCTCCTAATGTTCCCCTGGTATTTTACATTTAACATAATATATACATATATATATATATATATTTATATATGTATGTATAAAAGTCTTCTTGTTAGCCCTGCATTGGGGTCGTATTTTTGGCCGATATGTTTTCCTTTTTCCTCTTCCTGAAAAAATATAATAAGTATAATAAGAAAAACATGTGAAAAAACTTCTCGTCAGTCTCTCTAATCTTTGTTTTTTTTTGTGTAATATTACAAATTATGAAATTAAAATGAGGTTCGAACTTTAATATTAAACACAAAATCATTAAAAAAAAAGGACTTTTGTCAAATTACTTTTGGATGAAACTAAAGGAATTTTAAGTGCTATTACCGTTCATCAAACGGTACAAAAATGTTTAAATCACTGAGGAACTACATAATAATCAACTGATGAGGATTATTTAAAAGAGAAAGAAAGAAACATTTCAAATAAAGTGATTTGATGAAAAAATGTGGCTTGTCTTCTGTGGTTTAGAGACATATTATAGACATAGATTCTCCATTACTGCTCTCAGGCGTTCCCTGACAGACGGATGCTGTACGAAAGCTACTGTAGCACTGTGGTATTTTGCTTCTGCCACATGTTGCACTACTGTGACGTGTGTTCAGCTACAGTCTCCAGATGTGAGGGTGTTTCTGCGACAGCTGCACAGCGCTGTCTCTCGGGTGTTAGGAAACAGATGTGCAGTCAGCGGAGGCAGCGTCATTTCACAGTCAGTCGCACGACAACTGGCCCACTGACCCAATAAGCTCAGTATTTATATATATATATATATATATATATGTATATATATATAAATACTGAGCTTATTGAGAACGAGAACTTGATTCATTCGTTGGATTTAAAAAAGTTTCTGTATTGATGGGAGAGTTAGACGATTGTTGTCAAGTCTTCTCCTGCGACCCTCATGTGGAGGATGAAGCGGTAGAAAATGGATGGATGGAATCCTGGCATTTAGTCTAGAGTAACCTGGTCATTCAGTAGATGTAGATCGTCAGCTGACCTCACTTTTGGCCACATAACATTGCTGAAGCTTGAACAGAAGACACTAAAGGAAATATTTGAGGATGTGAGCTCAGTAGCAGCAGCAGATTCATGTGACTGATATGACTGCAGGTGCGTCATGGGTCCTTTGGTGGCTCAACCTCGTATCACTATCTGCACCCTTGTGCCATTCCGTACATTCCCATGGTAACAACACACAGAGTTTAAATCCGAATGTCACTCTGGTTGTCATAGCAACCAGGGAGAAGCGGGATTGGCGGAGCTGCGTCTTGTGGGTCTTGGTGCTTCTGGTAATTTCCACTGTCTCCTCCAGACGTTGGAAGGAGGGACGATCCCGCTCTCAGCTCGCGGTTACATAACACATCGTTATGAGCGACAGCATGATCCAATCACAGAGCAACAGCCATACCTGAGGCCGATCACATGCACCAGATAATAACTGGACACACGTCAGCTGCAGAAAGACGAGGGAGTCTGGAAACACTTTACTGCTGCTTTGTTCTTTTATTGTTTCTATCATCTGTCAGGGACAATCTTTAGAAACCAGTGCAACATGTGCTGGGCTACACTTCTCCAGCATAAATCAAAATAATAACCTGTTGATGTCCGATATTTTAAAAATGGCAAAAAGCGTTCTAATTTTTTTTCTTATTATTATTAGTATCACTTTTATAATCTCTCTGTTTTGCTGTGATTTTTAAAATACTTCATATTTCTTTAGGATATTGCCACTGATTACCTTTATTTTACTTTGCCTAAAGCTTTTCTTTTAATAAAATGCATTCATTAATTCATTCAAAGCCATTCATTATTATTATTATTATTATTGATAGTAATTGAGTAATAATAATTAGAATGATAATAATAATAATAACAATAACAATACTAATAATAATAATAATAATAATGCTAATAATAATAATAATAATAACAATAATAATAATAATAACAATAATAGTAATAATAATAACAACACCACTCATAATATTAGTATTATTATTATTGTTATTATTATTGTTGTTGTTATTAGGGCAGACACAACAGCAGAAACAGATTTCTATTTCTGCTTGTTTACATTGTTTACATAACCGTTGTTATATACTTGATTTATTGCTCCTCCACAGCCTTGAATAAACAACTCTATTGAGTCACCGGAGGCTGCTGTCAAGTTTTCATTAGTTAAAGGTTGGTGGGAAAGTAGAAATGACCACGTCCATAAAGCATGTGGACACTGGAGCTGGAGTCAGGACATGATGGCACTCCATCTTTATCTGAGTGTGTGTGTGCTGATATAATTAGAGGAAGAAACACACACACACACACATGAATAACCACAGGTGGTTTGTGTGGCAGCCAAGGAAAAGATGACATGGACATTATTATTTTAATCTTTTGAAAATGGTATTTGCCCAGTTACCTGCTGTTATTAATTAAGTAAGTATTAAGTAATAATTAAGAGTATGCACTGGAGTTGTTTTGGCTCAGGACTGAATTAGCACAGATTATAACCTAATCCCCCCTCAGCACTGCATTTTAACCCATGACTTACATCACTTCCTTCCTATGGAGTGACCTCCCCTTTCAAGGTCATCACGCTGCAGCAAACTGGAGGCGAGGGTTTTTTATTCATCTGATCTATGGCGCTTATCCTTACTGGTGTTCGTTGACTTTATATTTATGAATGTATTGTATTCAGTGCTAAAATGACACATCATCTGTGTGTCACGTGTGTGTATTGTAGTCAACACTCTCTAAAGTGACACCTGCTGGAAATCACACATGTTATTGAGCTTGTTACGGCACATGCCCAGGGACCGTGGTGTGTTCATAATCCTCGAGGGACATGAGTTTATTCCATAGTTTTGTCACATATTTGACTGATTGAAGTACAAATGTAGTTTTATAAGAAAACCATTGGTGAAGAAGAGAAGAGCGCATGCGGAAATGTCTAAAATCTCAATTTAGCGACTGTACTGAACACTAATGATAAGTTAGAGTCGAGCCCAAATGTTTAGGGTTAGAGAAGGAGAGAGCGATGGCACTGGGACTGACCTCATTTATTTTATTACACAGCAACACAACGAGTCATTAATCTGGATCGATTGGAGTCAATTACTGAGTCACAAAGGCCACAAGATGTGCTCTCCCTCCACAACACAATATAGACCACTTTCAGGGAATATCTTTATAGATTCCCACACCCAGGTTTCACTTAGATTAAATGCACTTTAATTATACTAAGTGTCCGCTTCCTGCTGCAATCCAAAGCAACCGACGTGTCCAGCACAAATCCCGATTGCAATGTGATGATGGTGTTTGGAGCAAGACAGAGCAGAGGGCTGCTTTAGTCTGAGCAGGACAATGATGAGAGCTGCTGTGCACAGCAGGTGAACCTCCTCCTCCTCCTCCTCCTCCTCCTCCTCCTCCTCCTCCTCCTCCCTGAGCAGCATGTGCCCGGCAGCAGATCGTGTTTTTCCCCAGGAGGAGAAACAACACGCACAGGCGTGAGTGTAACCATGGACTGCAGTGCTGACGGAGTTAACATACTGTAGCACCTGCACGGGCTTGTCGGCCTCTGTGTACAGAGCAGCATGTGTGCATATGTAGTCTGAGCAGCCAGTGCTCTTCTACCTGCACCTGGGAAATGCTGCATGTTACTACAGCTTCAGAGGATAATTTATTCCTCTGATAGACTGACATACAGCTTAATGTAGGTAGTTCTGCTAACTACCATAACATTTCTCATGAAAAAAACTGAGTTTTGTATATATATATATATATATATACGGTATATATATATAATTTTTAGAATATATATATTTTTTTCTGGTTTTTCTTCACTTGGCTGAACACCTGTCTATCGCTCCATATATATATATATATATATATATATATATATATATATATTTGCAACAACATTTAACTAATTAATTAATTAGCAATCAACTACAATATAAATTGCCACCATTCGATAGTAGATTCATGTTTTTGTCAAATTCAATCAATATCTGTCATTTCAGCACCTTAAAGCTGTGGTACGTAACTTTTGAATACAAACAGATGTCTGTTAGACTTACATGGAATTAGATTTGTGTCAATATTTTCAAACAACACAAACAAATGAACCAGAAAATCTAAATACACAAATTAAATATGGATTTAATCATTAAAAAATTTGTTTTGTGCTCCCTGATTTGAAACCATTGTTAAATGAGTTTACACAAAAAAGACGAAACATATCTCAACAGCTCGTTTAAGAGGTAAATTCGACTGCTGAAAACAGCCACTCATTCAGCAGTTTGCCGGGATAAATCCTCATTGATCTCCTTAGAGAGGCTTTAATCAGTTAGAGTTTCCGACGCTAGCTCTCTCTGCTCCATCAGTCACAGTTCACCCTGATGTGAGAGCAGCATGTCAAGTCCGAGTCCAGCCTCAGTTCTCTGTGTCAGGCTGCCACTTTATTAGGCACACCTGTTTAACTGCTTGTTAACGCAAACATCTAATCAGCAAAATCACACATGATCAGGGTGAAGTAGAGATTTAAGTGACTTTGAAATTGACATATTGCAAAGGGCAGAGGTTTCAAACTCGTGGCCCATGTGCGCCATGCAGCCCCCCACTCGCTATTATGCGGCCCATCACTTAATATCAAGTTGTGCTGGAGTACGCAGAGTGGCTGAAGCACAGCTATTTTCATAAACTATGTGCCGTTCCATAGCATAACAAATACTTTTACTTTGAAAGTCTGTGATATCATCATGACTATCATTATTGGATCCCGTGGAGGATAAAGCAGTAGAAAATGGATGGATTTTAAGCTCCCGCCCCCCTGACTGAGCACACTAGATGCTCATTGGCCTCAGACCCCTGTTTTAGGGTTTACAAAGAAGTAAGCAGCAGTTATCTGGGAGGAAATGCCTTGTTGATACCAGAGGTCAGAGAAAAATGACTCGACTGGTTCAGAATGACAGAAAGGCAACAGTAACTAAAACCACCACAAGCTGAGGAACTTCTCTGAATACACAACATGTGGAACAGATGCTGAGATACAGCAAATCACAACGGGTGTCACTATTATAGGTATCCTCTGTACCTAATAAAGTGACCAGTGACTGTCTATCTCTCCATCTATTAGTCTGTTTTTTGAATTATCTCATACCAGACCGTTTGTTTCACCCTGTCATTACCTGGGCATCATGCCGTTGCATAAGTGTATCATCAATTATGCAACCTCAGACCCAGAAGCTCCACTTTTATTCTGATGAGTTAGCACAATTCAGCTGAGGTTAGACAGAGAGACAGAGAGAGGCTGAATAAAGGTAGAAAACTCCCGTAACCCTCGGAGGACGATGAGTCTTCACATGGCTGAACACCTTATATAATGTCAGTCAGGCAGACATGAACTGGACTAAGTGAATACATGCACTGAATACAAATATACACACACACACACACAGAGTGAGAGAGAGAGACGGTTCCATTAAATATAGTCTAGAGTGGAATGATATTTGAAGCAGCGTTAACACGATGTCAAAGACATACAATACAGCTCCTGTAGGTCATGGTAGAGCAGGTCATCTTCCAACTATGAGGTCAGGGTTCGATCCACTGGTCTACCTCCCGATGTGAGACTGCTTCTGCAGCTGTGCCAAAGTCAAATCTGGTTTACCAACCAGTGATCGTGAATTCAACTTCTGCATTTAACCCTTAATTGTTCCACGCTACGAGTAAACACACAAACATGGCGCAGGAGCAGGAGGCAGCACACATCTGCTCCTTGGGGGGGAAATCTGCACGAGGTCTCTTGCTCAGGGGCACCACAGCTGAGATTCTAACTACCATCACTTCAGTTACAAGCCCCATTCCCTTCCCCATTATCCACCGGCTGGTTATGAGAGATGTGTGACAGAAAAAGCTTTGTATATAGAAGCAATGTATGAATGTGTGTGTATGAATAGACGTGGATTATCTTCTATTTCTGGCTTCTTGTTTCCCTTGTTTCCTGTTTATTTTGTACCTTGTTAAAGTGTAACTCTGCATGTCTTTAAGTTGATTTCCTGTTGTGTCTTCCTTGTTGATTCACCTGTGTCCTATTAGTCTCACCTGTGTCTGATTATCCCTGCCTCCCTAGTGTGTTTATTCTCTGTGCTCCCCAGTGTCTGGCACTTGTTCAGTTTCCTGGGGCCTGTTGCAAAAAAGCACAATTAAGATATCCAGGATGTCTGAAAAAGCGAGTCTTAACCTATGCTGCTAAGTTCATCCCGACTTGGTCAAGTCAGGTGTAACTGATCCTGGTAAGTGCACGTTCGCGTCTCTTTGAGGTAGACCATGAGGTCGATCACAGATTTACTGATGCAGAAATACAGAAGATGTTTGTCAACAAGCGAAAAACAGCTTATAATGGAAGCGTATGAAGAGAGGAAACACTTGATATCTATACTGTTCTGTACTTTACTATACTGTTCTTAACTGTGCTGTACTGTACTATACTGTACTGTACTGTACTGTTCTGTACTGTACTATACTGTTCTGTACTGTACTGTTCTATACCTTTCTATACTGTTCTTTACTGTACTATACTGTTCTGTACTTTTCTATACCTTTCTATACTGTTCTTTACTGTTCTTTACTGTGCTGTGCTGTACTGTACTATACTGTTCTTTACTGTACTGTACTGTTCTATACTGTTCTGTACTGTACTATACTGTTCTGTACTGTTCTATACTGTTCTGTACTGTACTGTTCTATACTGTTCTGTACTTTTCTATACCTTTCTATACTGTTCTGTATACTGTTCTGTACTGTACTGTACTGTACTGTTCTAAACTGTTCTGTACTGTTCTATGCTGTTCTGTACTATTCTGTACTGTACTGTTCTGTACTGTTCTATGCTGTTCTGTACTATTCTGTACTGTACTGTTCTGTACTGTTCTATGCTGTTCTGTACTGTACTGTTCTATACTGTTCTGTACTGTTCTATGCTGTTCTGTACTATTCTGTACTGTACTGTTCTATACTGTTCTGTACTGTTCTATGCTGTTCTGTACTATTCTGTACTGTACTGTTCTATACTGTTCTGTACTGTTCTATGCTGTTCTATACTGTTCTGCACTGTACTGTTCTATACTGTTCTATACTGTTCTGTACTATACTGTACTTTACTGTTCTATACTGTTCTGTACTGTTCTATGCTGTTCTGTACTATTCTGTACTGTACTGTTCTATACTGTACTGTACTGTTCTATAATGTTCCAGGTCACCCTTGTGAAATAGATCTTGATCTCAATGGGTCTTTTATCTGGATAAATAAAGGTTAAATACAAAAATAAAATAAAAATGCTGTACTATACTGTTCTGTACTGTTCTATACTGTTCTATACTGTTCTGTACTGTTCCATACTAGGTGTCTAAAACACCTTTATTTCCGATCAGATTAACAGCAGACTGGACGGACTGAGCACCAGGATTAACATATCCTGTTGTTGTTGCTGTTGTTAGCCAGGCTAACTGCAAAGAATAAATCGCCATGGGAACATGCAACCGACTTGAGGCTAAGTTCAGCCAGGATAAGTGACATAGCCCGGGATTAATCCATTATCCTAGTTTGTTCAGTTTCCTTTTCTTTTGTGTCATGACTCTTACAAAGATTTAGGACCCATGTGCAGGTTGGGAACCAAACGTCTTTCATAAATCAGAAACACACAATGGCAAACTGAACACCGAAAATAGAATAGGGAACTGTTGCACCAATCCATTTTTCTATTTTCGGTGCACATGGGTCCTAAATCTTTGTAAGAGTCATGTCACAAAAGAAAAGGAAACTGAATAATATATAATATAATATGGAGAATAAAGTGTTGCCCCATTACCTCACACTAAGCAGGTGAGGTCATCAAAGTCTGTAAGGATTTAGGGCTTAAGGGTTTAGTGGGGACTTTGGGACTAGGTCCCGTTCTCTCTCTCTCTCTCTCTCTCCCTCTCTCTCTTCAGGTGAACCACACCCAGTCCCAGCACCAGGAACCGCACCAGCTGCATCTCATCAGGTTGTCAGTGGAGCAGGATAAAAGCCAGGATTTGCTGACTGAACAAGTTTGTTGTTTTGAAGCATGGTCGGAGCTCTCTGTCAGGGAATTTTAAAAATGTTTGTGTTTGTTTTGGAAGATTAGTTCAGCTGAATCTTCTAACAGATGTTTTTCATGCTTGCAGCTTTATTATTATTATTATTATTATGACTGAAACATATTTTTCAATTATTGATAAAAGGCTCATCAGATGTCACTTACATATCGAGAGATAAGATGACTCTATAATTATTGAATTTATTAATTTTTTGGGTTATTTGTTGTCATTTTCAACGCACTCCAGTCAAAATTCCTCAGCTCCACAGTAGAACAATATTTCAGATTTTCCTCCAAGTACCAGCGGAGGAAGCTCCACAGTTTGAGAACCATGGCCATAGACATTGATAATAGGATGTAAGACACACACACACATACACACTGCTCACCCTGTTGAGTTGCTCCAGCAGTCTATGGTTCTGTTCAGAGAGCTCACTGATGGCCTTGGTCTTGTCCCGGTCAACCTCCCTCAACTGGACCTGGTGACGCTCCAGCTCCCCCTGCAGCTGCTGGACGTCTGTCTCCAGCTCGGCCACGCGACCCTCCCACTCCCCCTCTCGACTTTCCAGACGCCGGCGCAGCTCGTGCTTCTCCTGCTCCAAGTGCTGCAGGGAGACAGAGAGACAGAGAGACAGAGAGAGTAAACGTAAAAGTCCAAGGCCTTAAATGACTGCCCCTGATGATTTTACACTCATAATAAATGGTGTATAAGTGTAGAGACTGATACGTTTTACCATTAGCCTGACAAATACTGACGAAGCAAAGAAATGAAGAAAATATTCACATTTAAGAAGCTTAAACAATCGGAAATCTTGTTTTAATCATGAAAAAGGCTTTAAACCGATTACTCGATTATCAAAATAGTTGTTGATTAATTTAGTAATCGATTAATCGCTTCAGCTCTACGCATATACTTGATTTGGCAGAGATTTTTACGCTCTTCCTAACGCAACCCTCTCATTTATGCTGGATGTGGCCCCTCATGCCCCTCAGAATGTTCCATTAACACTGAGCAAAGGGGTTTGGGTTCCTTGCTCAGGGGTAGCCCAGCCCTTGACCTGGCAGGGACTTGAACCCTCCAGTTACAAGCCAAGTTCCCTTTCCGCTTGGCCATGGGCTACCCCCACTACTTGTGTATAAAATGAAAGCACAAATTTAATCTGGTGCCATCTGGGATAGAGTTAAAGGGTTCTAAGACTGGACCAGTCTCTCGTCTCTCTGTCTCTTTAAATGACAGTTGTGTTATTGAGGTTGTTTTAAAATCTGCTACACATTAACATAACAAAGCTGCAGTTTGCAACTTTTGGGGATTTGTTTTTTATTATTCTGCCTCGTGGACAGAAACAATGTTACATATTTATTTGTATGCTGTGTCCTTCATCTGAAAACAGGCTCCGTCAAGCAAAACTATCAGACTGTATACAGCACCAGATGCTTACAGCTGTTACTTTACTAGAACACTGTTGCTGTTGCCTCTGTCTGTCTTGAGGTAAATCAGATCACTGTGAACAGATCTGAACACTGCTAAGAAACACAGACTCATGTGGAGCTGATCGACTTAATTATCATTGTTCCCTTCCATTCTCCATAGTGAACAGTGATCAGATGCACCACACAGCAGCAGCTGCTGGTTCGGATGTGAGGTATGACGGTTATTATCATGGTTAAGTCCAGGACTGAAGCAGCTGACATCTGTGTGTCCAGTGTTTTCATGCCCAGACAAAAGGGGACGCTTCAAAGAGATTCAAAACAAGACCAGCGAACAACACGAAGCACCATTCTACGAGCAGATAAGAGGAACTGTGACAACATCAATAATGACAAGAGGCAGCTTAGTCCTCCTCCTGAGCTGCAACACCAGGATGAAAATGGATCAAAGCGTTGAGCAGATGTACAGTTGATAAAGTAATGACCCTGGACATGCACAGGATTAGTCTTTGTCTCGCTCAGGCCACGTGTTGCCCTGTGGCAATAAGAACTACAGCTCAGCTCTACAGCTTTGAAGAAGAAGCTGAACAACAATACAGACACTCAAATGTTTAATAATGTAACAATAAGCTTATGGAATGTCACAACATTTGTGGCATTCATTTCCCACCAGTCTGTCCACTTATATGATGATGGGAGATTCTTTATGTTAGCAATAAAAAAATCTTTAAGTCTCATCCAAAAGCAGAGCTGACCTGTTTTTGGATTCACACTTTAGGGAACACACGGCAACCACAGGAGCTTAATGAGGATTTTGACACGAACGTCTTGTTATGAATAAACTAGAGTGAATTGCAAGTTCTGTGTTGTATGAGTATAGTTGATACTATTTTTACTAAGGATTATTTTCATAATCAATTCATTTGTCAAACAAACATTATTCAGTTTTAATTATTTTCTTAGTCATATGGAAACCAGAAAATATTCAACTAAGAATTAGTTTTAATTGTTAAAAAGAGCACATTCATCTATTATCAGAGTAGTTAGAGCATAATTTAGCAATTGCTATATTGAATTGTTGCAGCCCTATGCAAGACGAGGCATGTTTATTTGTATAGCACTATTCCCTAGCCCTAATATTCTCACTGTGTATATTGAAAACTGCAGTGTCTCCACAGACACTGTCTCTTTAATATGTATTTTTATAATAACTTCATTTTTCTCTTGAGATGTTCCGCCACACTGGCGCGTTAGGGCTAATCAAGTGAGGTTCTTTAACCTCTGTACTTCAGCAACCTCTCACTGCCTTTTTATTCCCTGAAGGTCTTTGACCAGTCATTCATCATTTTTCATAGCTGGAGTTTTTCACACCAGGCGAGTTGTAAATAGGAATGGATGCATTTCACTTTTTTGTGTCTGTTATCATTTAATAATTATCATTCATTTGTACCTATACTGATATGTCCACTGTTAATAAGACATCAGTGGTGGCAGACATCTCTTGTCATGTCTTCTATGTGTTTTCCTTTGCGTTATACTGAAAGTGAGTATCGTTTGACACTGAGATTCACTTTCTTTTTTTGGATCAAAATGACTCACAGCTATAGTTCCCAGCTCATGACACATTGGGTGCAATAACACAATGCCATAAAAAGAGGAATCATAACGAAACTCCATGTTGTACAGTGCTGTGCACAAGTCTTGTTGTTTCAGCAACACAATAATGAGGTAACGATATCATTATTTCTCAGTCACTTTATTGGTACACATCCAGAAAAGATGGCAGGCACGGGTGTACTTTAGTTTTAGTTCAGTTAGTTTAGTTGGTGTGAATTACTCTTGAACAATAGCACAAGCCTGTCTCCTGGAGACAAGCCCTATCATGTTATTGGTAAAAAATTGGTATTTGTCACATCGTTCAATCCAAGTGAACGTGACAGACATAGAAACAGCAAAGCTTGTGGTGCCCTGAGTCTTTTGCACAGCACTGTATCTGCTATAGTTTGAATGTGAGGCTCCTCGGCCAACAGTTGCTCGCATCTTGTTGAGTTTGTTTACTTTGCCATGGCCCAAACTTGGCAGTTGGATGATGGCATTTTGAGGCCAAATCAGAAAGAGGGTTATAGCAGCATTAAAAGTTAATTACATGATATTATCTTTAATTACTTTACCTCTAATTTCTCGTTGAGGTCCTTGTGCATTTTCTCATATTGCTTGGTCAAGTCTTGGTTTCTCTCCAGCAGCGCTTTGCCGAGTTTAGCAGCCAAAACCAAGTCTCGTTCCTTCTGACGGAAGAGCGACAGCAAGTCTGCGTTATGCCCCGCGACAGGCGTCTCTGTGTCCGGCGACGGCTCCCTCTGACCGTCGTCGTTGCACCGCTCGCCGGTAAGCATGGACAGTTCCTCCTCCAAGGCCATACCGAGGCCTCCGGAGCCGGCGTGCCGCAGCGGGTGAGCCTGGAAACCGCCGCCGGGCTCGTGAGCGCCGGGGCTGGGCCGCGGCTCCATGCAGTCGCTGTCCAGCTCCAGTGGTGCTGAAACCGCGGCGGCAGACGTCTGCAGGTCGAGGCAGGAGGCGGACATACAGCCAACAGGGAAGAGCAGACGGCTTTTACTCCGGGTGAACCCACCTTGCTCTGACTGGGATGGGCTGACCGGACCGGCTTCTCACCGACAATCCATCCATCATTCTGTAAATTCAGAGCTGGATCCTGTTAGACTGTAACGGTCCCTCTCTCCTGGATCAACCTCCCAGACTCTGACTCTGATTGAATCGCAGCAAACACCGCCTCTCCAGCAGCTGAGCCTGTATTACTGGACTCACACTATAGACATATGTGACGTTTCTTTTCTTATCCTGGTATAAACCGCCTGGATGAGCTCAGCTCGGTCGGTCGGTCAGGGTCCACGCCGTTTTGGAGTCCCGGGTCCCCCATAATGACTGGCCTTTTACACCGCGGTGGCATTTGCCAGTCAAACAGATGAGCGCGGTCCCGATGCCTTCTTCTCAACCTCTTTCCCTTCTTGAGCGCGCGCTCCCGCTACGGTGTAGTGACGCCAGCTTGCAACCTGTTACAATCGAGCCGCTCATTGGTTGAGAACGATAGCGCCATATTTTGGTGCTTCTCTCTCTCTCTCCCGCTCTCTCTCTCTCTCTCTCTCCCTCTTACACACACACACAATATCCGTGACAATCTTTGATTGAATTATAATGCTTCATTACAAACTACTGATGTATCAATGGAAATTATAAATGTTAAATGAAGTCAGGTATGTGTCTAATTATGTTTGGAACCTGGCCCTGAATGCATTCATTCATTCATCTATTTATTTATTTATTTATTTATTTAATATAAGTATTTATTTGGTATGTCTATCATATCACACAGGTGTTCTTCTTGCGTGAACGACATAAATGAACCAGAGCAAAACTAACCTTATATAGATTATCTAGCATTATCAATGTAGGCGTTACATGTTCAAACACTCTCCTGTTTCCAAGGTTCAACGTGTACTTGAAAAACAAGTGGGGCCCGGATAGACCATACTGTCCCATGATCTATAAAGATTGGACAATATCCCCATTTAGTCAAACAAAAGACATCTATACTTCCTAACACACCATATCCAGGACAGACCCTCAAGCTTCCTGTCCTATACAGGATGCATATTGTAAAACATATGGTCTGACTGTCATGTGTCCAGAACACATTTCAGGATTAAACATAAGCTGTGTTAATGTGTTCTTCTAAGTTCATATACTTATAAATAATACTATATGTAATATACTATAAATAAATTAAATAATGTTAATTAGAGTCACCTTATCTCCCGCTCCATCTTAATCTAATTTCACTATACCAGTGTGTGAAGAGAAGGAAAAGTCTATCTATATATATATATAAATATATATATATATATATAAATATATATATATATTGATTTGAGGTTGATTTACTTGAAGCTCTTACTTACTTCTAGCTCTTATTTGTACCCAAATGTTTAAATGCACTTATTGTAAGTCGCTTTGGATAAAAGCGTCTGCTAAATGACATGTAATGTAATGTAATGTAATGTAATATATATATATATATATATATATATATATATATATGTATGTATATATATATATATATATATATATACATATATATATATATATATATATATATACATATGTACAGTATATGTAGATATACATACTATTATTAAAGGGTCTGCAGTGAAGATGTGTTAAAATATGACCATTGTCAGCTAAAAGTGTGAAGTTTGCCGGGTCGTCATAGCACGGCTGCACGAAATGGCCATGACGTTGTTTTTTATGCGACACAAACACACAAACTATTGACGGGCAAGGCAGTTATTTTCAGTGTACTGAATCATAAGAATCCGTTCATTAAAACTCAAAAGACTTGTTCACCGAATCGTTCAGTACTTCCTGCAGGACCGAAGCGCAGACTCAGTTGGGTTGTGATTCGGCTCGAGATCACCAGCTTTTCAGCAGTGCTGTCACTAAATACACCAGACTTTTCTGTTAAATATTGAGATTTTAGACATTTCCATGGTAAGTGTTGTAGATTAATACGTTGTTTTTTTTAGGATTTTTAAATCTCTTTAATTGATCTACAGCTCGGCGTTGTTCAGTTTGATTCTTGTGCCTAACTCTGACCAATCAGTGGCCGGCAGTCTGATGACATCATATATCGGCTGAGCTCGTTTGTAACCTCCCCAGAGCAGGTACAAAAAAAAGCACCAGGTACCAGGTACCATCACTAATGGAAAATAAAATGTATAATGGAAAAGCCCCATTATTCCCTAACACACTTTCACTTTCAAACTCCAGTACTCCATTAGATTATGAACTCAAATATATAGATGTGTACATCCTTGCTAATTCTTTTTAAAATATCATTTCTGTGTGGGACTTTTTCATGATGCAAGACATTTTGACAGGTCACAGTATGAACATCACACGACTCTCTCTCTGTTTCTCAGTATAGCGATTTGGTTTATGTCAAAGACGGATGAAGGCAACAGCAACATTACGCTAGTAAAGTGAGACGACTGCAGACAGGAAACACAAAGAAAGTTTCAAAAGTGAGTTATGTTCAGCAGTTGTCCCCCGCCCACCCCTGTGCTGCTGCTGTATACATACAAACGCACCCTCAGTCAGATCTGATGGAGAAGGCAGCATACAAATAATGTTAATATTCCGCCACAATGAAGAAAAACACACACTTTTAAAAGTTACAGCAGTGTAAATTCGGGGTAACGTCCGTGATTAAGGTCCTGACAGAAACCTGAAAGTATTAGTGTGTATGGGTGGGCGTTGAAAGGGAAGGGGATGAAGTAAGGAGTGGAGCACTGGTGATGAATGATTACGAACAAAGCCTCTTGAGCTGATAAAGTGGAGGCACAAAAGAAGTGGGTCACAGCTTGTTGTTCCACTGCTGCCTACAACTGTGTGACTGGGGGGGGGGGGGGGGGGGGCATCATAGATAATGAGTATTTATTTCATGGCAGATTGAACAAAAACTGAACTGCGTGCTACAGAAATGTCATTTATTACAATCAATATTTGTGATTTACTGTTTTTTTTTTTTCTCCACACTATGTTCATTTTTTTCATCATAGTTAAAGAAATAGTTTCATTGCAAAACACAATGTTATTCATCAGCCTTTAACCACACAGGTCATCTCAAGCTGGAGATAAATGTTACAAACTCTAGATACTGTGGCGCCCTCTGTAGAAATCACAGGATATTACACACACATATGAGCCAACAGTGGGTGGTAAACAGTCACTGGAGCTGCAGCAACAAATCAATGATTATCATTAATCAATGATATCTAATTAAAAATTAAATCTATATGTTTAAAACATGATGTTTGAATAATTGTTTTAAGGTTGGGAGACTTTTGAGAGAGAACTTTTCTGATTAATTCCAATCCAACCCAGTCCAGGTTTATTTATATAGTATATAATTGTATTTTATTTTAAAACAGACTTTAACGTGAAAATGTTTAAAAAAAAAAAACATATCATATTAAAATAAGGTAAAATTATGAAAAAGAAAAGCAAAAAAGAGAAATTTTAAAAGAAACCACAACAACAATAGAGACATGATGAATAATGAATACATGAAATGAAAAATAGTTCAAGGTTGCTCTGTTCTCATGGTCAATGCCATTTAAGTGCCTCTCACTGATTAGATTGCAATTATCTCAGGCCGTGGTTCTCAAACTGTGGTACATCATGGACTATAAATGGTACGTGAGCTTCCTCTGGTGGTACTGGGAGGAAAATGAGAAACAGTGTTCTACTGTATAACCCAGGGTATGTTGATCAGAGTGGAGCTGTAGAATTTGGACTGGCAAAATAATATGATAATGATCTCAGATATAGGGTGTGTTTGGTCAAAATGTGCTCTGTAAATATCTGCCGCAGTGCAGCTGTAGCTTTCAGTGTTTCACAGAATTATTGTTTGCAGTGTGATTTTCAATCCCATTAAAAACACAGTTTGTATGGTGTCTTTGTGTCTTTATGAATATTGTTTACTCGATCAGTAATAATTCAAAATCCCACAGAATCACAGTGACACATCCCGGGCACACTGAATAACTAGAGCAGCATCTTCCTGTTCCTGTGTGTTCTCTCCTTATGTAACATCATCTCTTAGTCACAGAGGCCCGACTCTGCCTTTTCTAACCAGACCAAGTTTTGGCTGCCTTATGTAACAAACGTGATAGCTCTTAGCTTATAGCAACATAACATAACGTTACAGGCAGGACAGAAAAAGGAAGCAATTTCAATGTTTTGCCAGCAAGTGGCAGCATTTCTATTCTGTAATTGATGATTTCTGACCCCTGAAGTGGTCTCTGTGATTAGTTTTGTTATAGGATATGGAATATCCACCATTTTTCTTTTTTGATGAGGAAAAAAAAGTTTCTTACATGAACAACAGTGAGGACACAGCATTTCAACACACTTAAAAAATCAAATAAATAATTAGATGTACCAAAACATCGAGTGAAAACCTATTCAAAATGGATTGGTATTTTCCGTCTCCACTTCAGAACTAAGCTGGAATTGGCCTTCAACACATACAGCACCTTGTTGCTAGGTAACATCAGTATGAAGCCTCTGCCCAACAGTGGAATTGCATTAATTTTCATCACTGATATGAATAAATAATAATCGTTAAGCTATAACGAGCATTTTTTACATCCACTCAAATGTGTTGCTTCCACTTGAGACGTTTCAATATGAATAAAAATGATCCTACGGAGCAGTAAACAGGCAGGTCTATTTTTTTAACCATTAAAATACTGTAAAATACTGTAAACGCTCAGTTATGAAAGTAGTCCCAAAAACATGCTCTGTTATGTAATAGCATAAGCCAGAAATGGCGAGTTCTATTTATAAATTATTAATGCACATATTTCTCCATCTGTGTGGAGATGAAGGTGAGCAGCATATGCATCTTTAGTGACACCACTAAGGCAAAAGATTTCACATGCCTTTGTTCAGCATCACACTCACTGAAAGGTAATTAACCACTCATTTGTTCTTTATCTGCCAGTGATTACTGTGACTGTTTCTGATCAACAGTAACATGTATACACTTGTCCCTGCTGTAGTGTAGGTCAGCTTCTGCCATCTGTTACTCTGTGTGTGAGTGTGTGAGTGTGTGTGTCAGTATCACAGTGATGTGTCACTTGGCTTACAGGAGCCTGAACTGCTATGTTACCCACTGGGGACCTGGTTAAGTTGTGACATGACTCATATTTTTTTCTGTGTTATTATTTGTTTTCTCTGACTTGATATTACTTCAATATTTTGTGTTACATATTAATCATATTTTTGTCCTGTAAAAGATAGAATATAGAGCTATAAAGCTAAATATGTTTGTAACCAATTGGCATGGAGAATTTTACATAATTGTACACATATATATATATATATATATATATATATATATATATATATATATATATATATATATATATAGCTCAGGTCCTCTACCTCAGTATATTAGCTGTTCCTAGGACTGCACTTTTCTGGACTGAGGTCTCAAATGGTGTTTCTGGAATCTGTTGCAGTCACTCCTCCAGTTTGGGGGTTACAGCACCTAGTGTTCCTATCACCGCTGGGACCACAGTTGCCTTTACTCCCCACATTTTCTCTACTTCCTCTTTCAGCCCTTGGTATTTCACCAGCTTCTTGAGTTCCATCTTCTTGATGTTGCTGTCTGCTCTTCTGCTGCTTTTTTGATGTCTTCCTATGTCTGGTTGACTAGACCGGATCCACCCTTGGACCATCAGTCATGTTCCAGCTACTTGGTTGTGGTTGTGTGGTGTTCCATGTAGACCCTAGCCTCTATTAGTCTAGTGCTTAGAGCCTGTTCGGATCAGCTTAATCATCATGATATTTTCTGTTACTGATTCTATGAGTGCAGCAAGAAGACTCCAGGTTCTTTTCTCCAGGTTCTCCGGCTTCCTATCACAGTCCAAGAACATGCAATATGGGGATTAGGTGAATTGGACACTTGGACACATGCTGTGACCCTCATGAGGTGGATAAAGTGGTAGAAAATGGATGGATGGAGATTCAGATTGTAAGTGCAATACACATACTTGTAGTATAGCTTTGAATACAGGAAATTACAGTACATAGCTTGATCTAAAAATAACATTTACACATGATTATAACTGTACAAAAATCTAAATTCCACCCCTAAGTGTGTCAGGCTAAAAATAACTTGAATTGGGTGATTGCTGAATTTATGCAGTACAGGAATAATACTCCATGTTTCAGTTGGACATTTATTTTATTTTTTTACATTTTACATTTGCATTTATACTGGCTTCTTTCTTTGAACCTTAAAGGTCCAATGTGGAGGATTTATTTGCAGAAATTGGATATACTGCCTATTAGCATGTGTGTGACGGTCACGGAGCGACCGCACAGAGAAGCCCTCCAGGCTGATTGAAAACACACACACACACACACACACACACACACACACACTCTTATACCAGGACGTTAGCAGCCGCGCTCTTGCATGCAGCGGTTGCCGCAGGCGAGTGCGGAGCAGCTGCGGTGCGCATCTGCAGAAGAGGAGACGCACAGGATTTTTAAAGTTATGGTGGACAGTCACGGTGCTCACCAGTAAACCGGTAAACATGGATTACCGGTTGCGCCGGAGGGGTTGTTGTGGTCCGTAGTCTGGCCGCGTCTGTCCGGCAGCGAAAAGGAGCCGTCCAGAAACGTGAACATTTATTTGGTTCCGGGCCTAATTGGCTTAGTCCACAGTCGTTATGACCATGGGGATGACAGAGGTGGGTCCTGATCAAACCCCCTCTGTTATGTGTCCTTTTTCATGGGCAAGAGAGTGGACTGTTTTGTATTTATTTTGTAAATCTGTCTCTTTTTGATATCTAAGAACATGTACTTTGGTTTAGAGTCTGTCTTGTTATTTATGTGTTAATTACTTGTTATATATTCCCCCTTAAGTGTAAATGGTGCTGGCCACCTGCTATATGTTTGTGCGTCCAGTCTATGTCGGTTGTCTTTGAGGATGTTGTGTGATAGCACTGTGACTCTCGGAGTATTTAGTCAATGAGCGGATTTGGAGTTTCGCTATATTTTTGCTGACTTTTGATTTATTTTTGTTCCTTTTTAATTTTATTGATTTATTTGAATTTTGCACATGGACACTTAATGCTTGATTTTTTTTATCCCTCAAGCCTTAATAAACCCTTTTGTCCATATTTTCACTCTGCCTCTGATTTTTCCGGGCCAAACCCACACCCACTCAATAGCGCACCCTCGGCTACCATCACAACTGGTGGCAGTGGTGGGATGGCCAGTAGAGGACAGTAGTGAGTAATTTTTTCTTTTTTGAGCTGGTGGATTTTTCGGCATTGCCCTCTGCTGTGGATGGCGCCAAAGAAATGTGCCCCCACCGAGAGGAGACCTGTTCCCCTGGAGAGCGGGGCCGTTGGAGGCGAAATGGAAGATGGTACGGAACCAGAATTAACTCAGGTCACCGAAGATGCGTCCCTGCAGGAGCTAAGGGATATGTTTCGTTCCCTTATGGCACGGCAGCAAACACGAGATGCTCATCTGGAGATAGAAGCAGCACGTCAGGAGAACCGGTGGAAGTCGATCCAACATCAGTTTGGCCTCCTGCAGCGGGAGGTGTATATCAGAACCACACCAGACCCGGGGGGACCTGCCGAGGCTGCTGCTTATGGCGCTGGGGTCTCCGAGGTACCAGAGCGGACCTCGGCCATAGGGGGCCGTCCATCACCATCAGCCTGCAGCCACCGGCCAAGTAGCCAAGGTAGAGCTCCGATAGAGAGAGAACCAAGACTGCAATGTTTGAGTAACACTGATGATGTTGAACACTATTTAGTGATGTTTGAGAGGATTGCAGTGGCGTGTCAGTGGCCGACAACTGACTGGGCAGTTAGATTAGCGCCCCTCCTGACGGGCAAGGCTAGGGCTGCTTATGTTAATATGGACCAGGATGACTCCCTCGTTTATGCAATGCTGAAGGAGGCCATATTGGAGAAATATAACATCAACCAGGAGACTTGCCGTCTGCAGTTTCGAGGAGCTGAGGTGGGCGAGGAGGAGACCCCGAAGGAGCTGTACGTCCGTCTGCGCGATCTGTACCACAGATGGGTTCAACCACAACACCGCACCAAAGAGGACATTGGGGAGATGATTATTTTGGAACAGTTCCTGCGTTTGGTTTCTCCCGATCTCCAGGTGTGGATTAGGGAACGCAACCCGGCAACTGCTGCGGATGCTGCTGCTCTGGCAGATGTCTTTGTGGCAGCCCGACGGAAATCCCAGGGCTGGACATATGCTCAGTGGAGAGGGGGTAGAGACTCAAATAGAGCCTACCGACAGACTCAACCTGTGAGGAAAACCAGCAGTGAGGGAACATCAGTGGTTGATAGGGGTGCTCCGTTTAAACAGAACCCTGCACTGAAAATGGGTGGCCCCAAAGTACCAGTGTGTTACCAGTGTGGACAGGAAGGTCATATAAAACCGAAATGCCCCAATAATCCAGCCAACCAATCTAACATATGCACAGTACCTAGGTCTAGTTCCCCTAAGAAACCTGTAGCTCTCCCTTGTCATGCTGTAGTCGTGAATGGGCGGGAGGTTAGGGCGCTGGTAGATACAGGCAGCATGCAGTCCTTAGTGTCGTCTGCCTTGGTCCCAATACAGCTGAGGAACTACTCTGTGATGACCCAATTGAAGTGTGTTCATGGGGAGAAAAGGGTGTATCCAACTGCAAGTGTGTATGTACAGGTTTTGGGACAGACTTACTTACTGGAGGTTGGGGTGGTAGATAATTTGCCATATCAGTTAATTTTGGGCCAAGATTTTCCCCTTTTGCTGGATTTAGTGTCTGTGGGAGGGGAGTGTAATATGACAGTGACACGGGCCATGGCTAAGAAGAGTGAGGTAGAATCACCACTTTTTGTACTGCCCTTCCACAATGCAGACATTGAAGCCCAGCCTGGGAAGACCAGAAAAACCAAAGGACAGAAAAGACGGGAGCAGTTTCAGTTTGGGGTGGCTCAGGGTCAGGAGGACGTTTGTCTAGAGCGGTTGGAGGTTCCTTTAGAGATCCCCCAAAATATGAGCTTAATGCAGCAGCAAGACCCAGACACTGGCCCCTTATACCTGCAGACCCAGGCAGCGCAGCTCAGCGGTGTTGGGGAAGAAACTTCAAGACAGGGGTTTGCCATTAAGAATGGTGTGCTGTATAAAGGCGGAGGGGCAGAGGCAAGGATCGTAGTTCCCCAGAAGGTTAGAGGGGTAGTCCTTGACCTAGGCCATTCTATCCCATGGGCAGGCCATTTAGGCAGACAGAAGACCATCTCCCGAATCAACCGCTATTTTTACTGGCCAAATATGGCCAAAGACATTGCAGAGTTTTGCCAAACGTGTCCCGAATGCCAGAAAACAGCTAGCAGATGTCCCCCAAAGGTCCCCTTAGAGCCACTTCCTGTAGTAGGAACCCCTTTTGAGCAGTTAGGGATGGATGTGGTAGGGCCTCTTGAGCGCAGTAAAGCTGGGAACCGGTTTATGTTGGTCATCACAGATTATGCCACTAGGTACCCTGAGGTCTTTGCTCTGAAAGCAGTGAAGGCTAGAACTGTAGCCACATGTCTTGTTCAGCTGTTTTCAAGGGTGGGGTTTCCTAGAGCTATAATCACTGATCAGGGGTCCAACTTTATGTCCAAGCTCCTTAAGCAGGCCTACAAGCTGTTAGGGATAAAGGGCATACGGACTACACCCTATCATCCACAGACCGATGGACTGACTGAGCGGTTCAACCAGACTCTCAAGCACATGTTACGCAAGTTTGTGAGTGAAACTGGTGCAGACTGGGACAACTGGCTCCCCTATCTTCTCTTTGCGTACCGGGAGGTACCGCAAGCTTCTACTGGATTTTCACCCTTCGAACTGCTGTACAGCCGTGAAGTGCGCGGACCCCTGGCACTATTAAAAGAGACCTGGATGCCCGATGAGGATTTACCGCAGCCACAGAATATCCTCTCATATGTTCTGCAGATGAGAGAGAGGCTGAAGAGTATGTCGGAACTGGCGCAACAGAACCTCGAACAAGCACAGCAGCGTCAAAAGTCCTATTACGACCAGAGAGCCCGTTCTCGGAGTTTTGCTGAAGGTGACAAGGTGCTGGTGATGCTGCCAAGTGAGTCCAGTAAATTGTTGGCAAAATGGCAAGGCCCTTTTGAGGTTACTCGTAAGCTGGGATCTACAACTTATGAGGTCGCAAAACTGGGGCAGAGGCACTCAAGAAGAGTCTTGCACATCAACCTCCTGAAGGAGTGGCGGGAACGTACAGGTGCTGAGGTGCTCATGATCCGACGTGTGCCAGAGGAGGATGAGGTGGAGGAGCAGTACCTACCTTTACCAACAGAGGGCACCCTTGACCTCAGCCATCTTTCCCCTGCTCAGCAAATGGACATTAAACATCTCTGTGATCCAGCCTTGTTCCAGGCGCAGCCAGGGCACACCAAGCTGGTAAACCATCACATCACCCTGGGTGAAGGTGCAGCACCCCGACGCATGAGCTACCGCATCCCCGAGCGGCTTCTTGACGGGTTGAGGAAGGAGGTCAACCAGATGCTGGCCATGGACATTGTTGAACGGTCTAAGAGTGAATGGTGCAGCCCCGTCGTGTTGGTGCCCAAGAAAGATGGGACCCTGCGGTTCTGCGTTGACTTCCGATATCTCAATTCTGTCTCTAAATTTGACTCTTATCCAACCCCCCGAATCGATGACCTCATTGACTCTCTGGGACCTGCAAAGTGGGTAACCACCTTGGACCTTGCAAAAGGTTATTGGCAGGTTCCCCTTAGTGATGCTGCCAGGGAGCTCACTGCGTTTCGGACTCCCTGGGGTCTCTTCCATTTCTGCAAGATGCCGTTTGGGCTGCATGGAGCCCCCGCAACATTTCAGAGGTTAATGGATCAGGTGTTGGCCGGCACCAATGGCTACGCGGCAGCTTACCTTGATGACGTTGTGGTGTACAGCGCGTCATGGGAAGACCATGTCAAGCACCTGAAGGATGTTCTGGGGAGGATTGAGTCTGCAGGTCTCACTATAAACCCTACTAAGTGTGCCATTGCCAAGAGGGAGGCCGAGTATTTGGGCTATGTGATTGGCGGGGGTGTCATCAAGCCACAGGTGCAGAAACTCGAGGCTATCCAGAGATGCCCCTTGCCTCAGACTAAGACTCAGGTACGGTCGTTCCTGGGCATGGCTGGATGGTACAGACGATTTGTGCCCAACTTTTCTGTGAGGGCCGTTGCACTTACCGATCTGACACGGAAGAACTCTCCGGTCCAGGTGCAGTGGTCCGAAGAGGCCAGGAAGGCTTTTGAAGACATTCAGAATGCACTGTGTAATGAGCCTCTACTCTACTGTCCTAATTTTGGAGAGCCATTTGTGCTACAGACGGACGCCTCTGACACAGGTGTAGGTGCAGTGCTTCTCCAGGGTGAATCAGACCGGAGGCATCCAGTGGCGTACATCAGCCGCAAACTGTTTCCGAGGGAGACGCGATACTCTACGGTCGAGAAGGAGTGTCTGGCAGTGAAATGGGCACTTGATGCCTTCCGATACTACCTCCTGGGCCGGGAGTTCCTCCTGGAGACAGATCATCGGCCTCTGCAATGGATGAACCGCATGCGGGACTCAAACGCCCGCATTACCCGCTGGTACCTGTCAATGCAGCCGTATCGGTTCACAATCCGGCACATCCCTGGGCGGAGCAATGCCACTGCTGACTACCTCTCCCGCCTGCCGGCGTGAGACCTGAGGTGGGGGGGGGTGTGACGGTCACGGAGCGACCGCACAGAGAAGCCCTCCAGGCTGATTGAAAACACACACACACACACACACACACACACACACACACACTCTTATACCAGGACGTTAGCAGCCGCGCTCTTGCATGCAGCGGTTGCCGCAGGCGAGTGCGGAGCAGCTGCGGTGCGCATCTGCAGAAGAGGAGACGCACAGGATTTTTAAAGTTATGGTGGACAGTCACGGTGCTCACCAGTAAACCGGTAAACATGGATTACCGGTTGCGCCGGAGGGGTTGTTGTGGTCCGTAGTCTGGCCGCGTCTGTCCGGCAGCGAAAAGGAGCCGTCCAGAAACGTGAACATTTATTTGGTTCCGGGCCTAATTGGCTTAGTCCACAGTCGTTATGACCATGGGGATGACAGAGGTGGGTCCTGATCAAACCCCCTCTGTTATGTGTCCTTTTTCATGGGCAAGAGAGTGGACTGTTTTGTATTTATTTTGTAAATCTGTCTCTTTTTGATATCTAAGAACATGTACTTTGGTTTAGAGTCTGTCTTGTTATTTATGTGTTAATTACTTGTTATATATTCCCCCTTAAGTGTAAATGGTGCTGGCCACCTGCTATATGTTTGTGCGTCCAGTCTATGTCGGTTGTCTTTGAGGATGTTGTGTGATAGCACTGTGACTCTCGGAGTATTTAGTCAATGAGCGGATTTGGAGTTTCGCTATATTTTTGCTGACTTTTGATTTATTTTTGTTCCTTTTTAATTTTATTGATTTATTTGAATTTTGCACATGGACACTTAATGCTTGATTTTTTTTATCCCTCAAGCCTTAATAAACCCTTTTGTCCATATTTTCACTCTGCCTCTGATTTTTCCGGGCCAAACCCACACCCACTCAATAGCGCACCCTCGGCTACCATCACAATGTGTTTAAGTTTATAATCACTTTAAAATTAAAATGATTTTTGTATCCTCAGATTAAGCCTTTTATATCTACTTTAGGGAAGGACCACCATCTTGTGCTGCCATGTTTCTACAGCAGCCCGGATGGACGCCTACAAACACAACAAATCATTTCTGGTATAAATGTGCTACCATAGTTTACTTCCTTTTTTTTTACTTTAACCTGTATTACTGATGAAACCAAAGATAAAGAGGGTCGGGGATAAGACTAGAAAAGATCCTTATTATACACCCTGAGGAACATTATTATAACGTTGTTTTCTCATGTTCAACACTGTAATGTTGCTATTTAATTAGAGGGATTTCTGGGTTTGGTTTCTGATGAACTCGACTTAACTCAACTTTTCACATGTGTGTATGAGAACCAGTTCTTTTAGAATTGATTTTAAGGATATTTTACTCACATACAAAGCTCTTTATAAATAATAAATAATAAATAATAAAGCAGCGTCTCACTTCTTGGAATTTTAATACCCTATCACCCAGCGAGAACCTTCGTTTTGCTGATGCTGTATTTTTTTAGCAGCTGCCAAATTTGCCCACAAAACCAGTGGAGAAACTGCTTTAAGCTTCTATGCACCAAAACATGTATTTCAGTGGGACAGGATATCTGAATATAAAAGAAATGTAATTTTTCCCGGATGTTTTTCCCCATTTTACTTGGAGATCATTTAAAAATACTTTTTTAGCCCTGTGTTCAATGTTTTTGTAACATTTATTCATCATTCCCCCCCCCGCACTTTCCTTTTTATATTGTTATTTTATCAAATTACGCATGTTGTCTTTTATTCACTCATTTATTTATTATTTTTTCCCCACACTTCCTTTCTATATTGCCAGGAGCTGCAGTTTCTGTATAAAAAGGTGCCATATAATAAAAATGAGTATCAGTAATATTAGTGATAAGTTAGGAGTGGAGAGGGTGTGAGCAGGTGACAGAGAAGAGACAGAGTGACATCTCTGTGTACAGTATATGTGATCACTGATATGCTGCATTACTCTACAATGTTTTCCTCCACTCCCTCCCTCGCTCTGCTCTGTCTCTCTGTAAGCAGTAATCTGTAGACACGCTCACTGTCTTACATCTTTCTGCCCTGCCACAGCACATCTCTCTCTCTCTCTCTCGCTCTCTCCCTCCCCCTCTCTCTCCCTCCTCTCTCTCTCTCTTCCTCTCAGCTTCACTTTCTCCCCAGTAAGGATGACATCCCTGAATTTGATGAAGCAGCGCAGCGCACATTCTGGCTGGTTGCTTCGGAGGGAAACCCCACATGAACGCTTTTACTGGACGAGGAGGTGCCGCATGTGAAGAAGACCAAGTAGAGGACCTGTCAGCTGTAGCAGTCTCTCTGTAAGTGCATCACTCTTTTACTTAGTGCTTAAATATAAAAAATAAGGGGCTGAGGGTGATGACTTAAAACTGTATCTCTGCTCAACAGCTACAGTGCTTTGTTATTTCCCCAGTGAGCATGTGTGTGTGTGTGTGTGGGTGTTGGGGGGGTGGGGATAATAACATTATTTGTGTGAGCTTACTATGAGTGCACTTGATACTGATTATAGCTGTTATTGCTGTGTCACAGCGTGGTTTTGTGTTTTTCTAAATGTTTTTGTTTTTGTTTTTCACGTAAATCACATTGAGTTTTTCTTTGTGATGAAATGTGCCCTATAAATAAAGTTGCCTTGCCTTGCCTTGCCGCCTCAGCATGGTTGGACCGCTGCCTAATAATGAACAGATTCTCTCGCACCTCAGCTGAGGATTCACACAGTGATGGTAGCAGTGAGCTTATGCAGCAGCTGTATCCTGTCTGTCAGGGGGTTGAGCGCTATTCTTCGGTCACGACACTGAAATACCGTCTTTGTTTGCACATCTCTCTTCACTGGCGTGCGTACAGCAGCACACACTCATGCAGATGGCTATCACTCCCTGTTGTGGTGTTCTTAATGACAGCACGGCATATGTGTCGTTCATCTGTGCCGATACTATGTCAGAAGTTCATCAGAAAGGTGTGTGACACAAGGGTTTCCCCCAGTGAACTCGACTCACTTTGAATTTCAAGCAGGAAAAGGTGTGACGGTCGTTGGGGGATGAGATTCAGTGCAGCCAGGAACACGGGGGACATTACAAAGTGCTTGGGAAAAAGTATGAGAAACTGAAGACGAATGGATCTCTATGGTAACAGCAGCTTGAGAGGAGACGAGAGGAGAGGAGAGGAGAGGAGAGGAGAGCTGATTTATTTATTCAGCTTGAGTACAAATTAGAGGAATGACAGGACGTCTTGGACAAAACACCACAGAATGTTAATGTAGAAAGTCAATTTAAGACGTAGATAGATGGACAGGTTAATAATAATAAATACCGTACACAGTACCGTGCAGTGATTGCATAATGCAAATCATGTGTAATGTGGAACATGTTTTGCAGAGTGCAATGACATAAAAACCAAGTAAATACAAGTTTTTAAAAAAAAGAATACACTATAATATATTTATTTATTTATATATTCCACCCGCTTTCAAATTCAGCTTTATTTTGTGAGCGATCCTCGCCAGTTAGGATTTTTCCAGCCTTCTGTAACTGGTTTTAAAGGCCCAGTCTGTGACATTTATATTGGCAGAAGTTAAAAAACCTGTCCGTAATTGTACAAGTTAGTTGTTTGTGTGCCTTGTAAGTGTTTTCTGGTGTAAGTGTTCGTTAAAGGCCTCACCATTAGATGTCGCTAACACTGGACTCACATGTTTGCATTGTGTTAATACAGCTTTTATTTTGTGGGAAAATGGCCTGTGCAGTCATATCTGCTGGTGTTTATGTTAATCTGCAGTTACCTTTTTGTGGAGGCAGGCCGGAGTGAAGGGGGATGATACGGGGGGAATGCAGAGCAGATCTGTCGGTGCTGATGTGAGTTGCGATGCTCTCAAGTGTCATTTTCCCGAGAGCCTCTTTCAGAAGCCCACACTGATCCTCTTTGTCATTTGTGTTTGTGATGTAATGACGGACTGGGTTTTTGAAGCACTAGCTCGCTCTCGCTCTCGCTCTCGCTCGCTCTCCTGAGTGCTCAGCACACTTTACTAGATTGTAATATCCAGTCAACTCAACCACCATAAATGGCATTCACATACTCACAGGTGTTTGCCACGGTGACAAGAAAAAAAAGTTTTTAGTGGCAGATTTAATCAAACCTGTCAGTCCCCATGCAGCAGCTTTGTGATTGGAGCATGGCGGTACTACAGTGGCCTTTTGCATACCAGAAGTAACTGTTGTTGTTGTTGTTGTTTACTAAGCTTCCTCTCACCTCTCACTAAAAATCCCATGTGTGAAATGTGACGTCATAAATGTGCCGCACACAAAACAATTTGTTTTACTAAGGTCCCTCATTCAAACATAATGGTGAGAGAACCATTTGAAGTCACTAATAAAATTAAATAATGATTGCCAGATGAAGAAGAATGTTTTTCGGAGTCATTTTAAACCCCAATTAAAGGGGTTCTGCCAAGGAACCCTCCTTAATGTTCCACAATGGACCTTTAACTTTCCTTGACCCTTCAGGCCTGTGGTGTGAAGCAGTAAACTATTGACCTGGAGATTGTATTTGGATCAGAGAACCACTCAATTACCAATTGATTGTAGACAATGAGCATAAATGTGTGTTTGTACATGTAGAGAGGACGAGGGGCAGGGTCTGTGGCACTACACTGATGCAACGCGTCTGTTACTCACTGCTGCCTACAGTCTCCTGGTCACCCTACAGACTGAACGTAGAGCAACACTATGACTGGGATGCAACCTCTCTCCACTGTCCTCCTCTTCAACAACACTGACTCACAGTCCAGCACACTGTATTCAGCCCACGAGAAATCATTATTCTATTGGGTTGGAGGCCAATGCTCCTCTCCTGTTGTTGATGGGTTTTCATAGTGTTTGTGTACCGTTTCTGATTTGAAGGACTGTAATTATACTGCAAAGCTAAATAAATGTGTTGGTCTTCTGGACAAGGGTTTGTAATTGTTTACCAAACACAGACCGGCTCGAAAGTGTCTTTCTCGTATTTGTAATGAGGATTTTAAAAAGTATAGTTATTATAGTCATTGTTTTTTAGGGAGCTGCATAGTATGTTAGCTCAGTTATGGTCATCATGGTCAGTTAGTCCTACAGTCTGAGAGGAAGACCGTCAGATCTGAGTCCCCATCTGCTGCCTCATGCTGGAAAGGCACAGTGTAACACCAGCTTCATCACTGGCTGGTTGTGCTAAAGTTTTCCACATTGTTCAGTAGTAATAGTGGTTGCAGTAGTAGTAGTGTCACTGTTTATTCACTCACATGGATAAAAACAGTTACAAGCAGCAGTGACTGAATTGGCACAGACAGAAGCAAAGAGTGTAAACGTGCCTGTCCTACATTATCCTCCCAAAAATATGGCCCCCTCCCTACACCAACACACTTACATATGTGGACATGCACACACTTTAAATCAACGTACTGTATATCCCTCAAAGCACATTTGCACCATTCCATTGTGTAACTCCAACAGTAGAAATATATCTTTGTTTTATATCTTAGGGGAGCCCGTGGCCAAGTGGAAAGGGAACTTGGGTTGTAACCAGAGGGTCGGTGGTTCAAATCCCCACCTGGCCGAAAGGGCTGGGGTACCCAACCCCCATTGCTCCCTGGGCGCTACTCAGTGTGGCAGCCTACTGCTCCTAATTCTAGGATGGGTCAAATGCAGAGAAATAATTTCCCTAAGGGGATTATTACAGTATCTAAAAAAAATTTAAAGGTGACATCGAATGCTTGTATAGCACATATATGTTAGTTATGGAGGTCTACTTACATATATTAACTTGTTTTCACGGTTAAAATCCTCCTAATCGCTGCAAACGAGCCGATCAAAATATCTCCTCACTGACGCTCTCGTCAGCCACGCTGTTTCAGACCAAAACCACACCCCCAGAACATGGACTGTGTTGTGATTGGCCAGCCAACGTGAGCTTTCCCACTGTCCTGTGATTGGCCAGGTACCTGGAAGTGACGTAATTGGTAGGCCAGCTCTCAGATACACAGCTCCCCCTCTGGCACGGTGGATGCTCTGCATCTCAGCAGCTACAACGAGAGTAGTTCTTCTTCTTCTGCGGTTGAATGTACGCAACCGGATGTGCCCGGAGGCGCTACGGTGGTGAGAGGAGTGGTGAGGTTTTCTGATGACATCATCAGCATAGGGAAGTGCCGATCCGCTTCGCAGAGCCCAGGAAAACAATAAAACCCTATTTTCTCAGCAGTGGCTGAACCGTTTGTTCTGAAACTTTAGGGTTTCATAAACGATGTCATGACGCAGATACACACACAAACGCAGCGTTAATTGGAGCTTCCGGTCTATGTCGCCTTTAAAATTGAAAGACTATTCAATAATAGACTTAGTTGGGATGCATTTTAAAAGCGAGAATTCCTGTCATGAGAAGAAATGATTAGAGCGCCTTGATTTGTTCTTCTGCTGTGATCAAACCTGACAAAGGTCAACGCAGTTTTTCCTGTAACTCTCATTGCAACTATTATAAAAACAGGAACTTTTTAAACATCTCGTGGATATGTTGCCGTGACACTGATATCACTTGCTCAGAGGCTGAGGATCAGTAGGTGTTAGGGAAAAGCTCACGCCGTCATCCTTCATCATAAGCCACCTGCTCCTGCATCATATGCTGCCACTCAGACTAAAATACCAGTTATGATGCAGCTCGAACACAGTCTGTGCGGCCTGCATAATGATTGCATCAGTATCATGATAATGTTTATTTTTGCTTCTTTTTTTTTGGATCGTTCTGAATGCCATCCTGTCCCGCTGAGCACAGGTCAACAGATGATATAACTAAAGAGATGAAATAAAAAAAGGACAATTCACATGAACGCAGTCATGCACCACAGAGAAGACAGAGCCTTTTTCCAGCTTTCCACATGGTAGTTGAGCTTGAGTCGAGCATCTCACTGTAGGGAGGAGTGGGAGGTGAGCCTCTGCTTTTAATAGACATTCTCCCTCTGTCGCTCATCCTTATGCCTCCCTCCCCATCACAAAAACTGCCAAATATATCCAGTGGTGGTAAAAGAGGCTGTTGTGTGAACACGAGGAAGATATTTATAGCCTCTGCTAAGCTATGATGTATTACATATTTGGTCAGCAGCAGTATGGATGTAGCGTGGTGGTTTACTCACTCCACACAACAGGCTACAGTTGCTGTGCACTGTACCGTCATATAGACAGAATATGTGGAATGCGATGATGATGATGATGATTAGGCTGAGCAATCAATCACTTTCATATCAAAACAGCAATTTGTAACATTGCAATTAGCCAATTGTTGAAATGAACAGTTCTAGTTGTGATTGTGTATGCACATACATGTACATATTTAAGTTGTCGTCCTTGCATTAGTATAAGAGCTTTGATCTTCACCATCTCCATCCTGTGTTCTGTAATAGACTGATTGATTAAAGCAGCTGTTTGGATGCTGTTCTTATTCGGCTTCTGTTTGGTCCTCATGAACAGAAACGCTGTAACATTGATTGCATGCTGCTTCCTTCTGAAAACTGGCTCTGTCAAGCAATACTATCAGACCTCACAGAGGGAGCGTGTGTGTGTATGCAGCAGCGCCACAGCGGCGGGTGGGGTTATTTTGGGCAGTAGAAGTCACCTCTGAAACTTCCTGTCACACTTTACTAGCGTGCTATGACGATTGCCTACGTCTGTCTTAACAAAGCCAGCTAACTTCATGCTGTGCTGAGACGCTGAGGCTTAATGAGGAACTCATTCTACAATGGTTTGAATGTAACTGACCTTTGGTTATACTTTAAAGGCTTATATTAGGACCATTGTGACACTTTGCCTGTGAAATGTTTTTAATGGGGTCACATTTGCTTGATGAGCTACGAGCATTAATATGTATATTTTTGATTGCATGAATAATAATTGCGATCTGCTATCCTTGCTTACTTGTCTTATCATGAAATGACGGTCTTTGATTAGGATGAGTGCCAGACATGGATTGCAAATGAGTAGAAATACTCATCCGTGCAGTAGGATTATAAAAGTGTATACATTCAGTGAATAAAGTGTGAAATGTGATCTTTTTCTCTCGTCTCCTGTATCTTCCTGCAGATTAGAGACTGGATCCGTCGACTGTCCAGATAAGACCAGACTCATTTGGAAGAAAAACACTCATTTAAAACGCGACAGAGCCAGAATTGCCGAACACATGTCACAGGTATCACTCTTCTCACGTGTGTTTCCTGAGACATTCGGCCATCTGTTGTCAGTTTGCTTTCACACTACAAGTGTGTGTGTGTGTGTGAGTGTGTATACTTGTATTTGTTACCTCTTTAGGACCTTATCTGGCATAAACACCAGTCAGGACCAGTAGTCCTCATGGAGACCAAAAGCTGGTCCTCATTTCTGAGGAACTGGGTAAATTTAGGACTAAGATTTGAATTGTGGTTAGGCATTAAATAATAAATAATGAATAGCTGCACAAACTTGTGCGTGTTTGTGTATTTTCCGCGCGTCATGAAGCTGGACAGGAACTGTGCTGAAACTTTTCCATCCATCAAGATGTTCCACGATTGTAAACTATGTAACAAGAGAGTGGGTTATTTTGATCTTTGATCGGATTAGTCTGAACAATGAGTTATGAACAGAGTGGTATGAACAGAGAAAATACGCGAAGCATTTTTCATCCTCCGTATGATTCATCATTCACATCCTTTGTGATGTGAAACTGCCCTATGTGGCTTTAACATCTCCATGAGACTGATTATGGATGAATGATAATGAATGACGCTGTTGAACTGTTCCACTGCTGCTCCGCTGTTTAAAAAACTTTATACTTTATATTTATTATAGGTAAAATTATAGGAACATTTAGCTATTGTACATCAAAACTATAGAATCAGATGCATGTAATATTGTAATAATAGTCATAGTCACTATTATGAAGTAAGGTTAGATTCAACCTACTAGTTTGTGAGCATGTGTCTGCAGTCTGACTGCATGTGTGTCCTTACACACTAAGTGCCGTGATTGTGTTGTGTCTCTGCTTTAAAATGCTCTACAGGCGGTCTAATGCCGTAATGGTATATCTAATTATATCATCAATCACTGCCAGTGATGTGTGCCTCCAGACAAGTGCAGCTCTGTAGAATTACACACTCACGTGTCGTTGTGGATGCAGAGGAACACACAGATACACTCTGAAGAGAGGCTGTAATTAAGTATGTATCTACTTAGATCTGTGGTATTTGTTCATTAAACGTGTTCTTGGCGTTTTTGCGTGATTGTCTCTAGGTTGAGCAGGAGATCTCACTTGTGCAGAGGAAAATGTCGGACCTCGAGTCAGTGCTGCAGCAGAAGGATATAGAGCTGAAGGCCTCAGAGACCCAGAGGACAATCCTGGAACAGGACCTGGCCACCTATATCACAGAATGCAGTGTGAGTAGCCCCTTTAGTTTACACATGGTTGTTTGTGTGGGTTCATTCATTCATTTATCCTCCACATGAGGTCCGCCTTATGTCAATATGTGACATGGGGGACTGTGGAAGGAAACGAGATCCAAACCGGTGACCTTCTTGCTGTGAGATGAGATGATATTATGCTTTATTAATTCCACAATAGGGAAATGTACAGTGTCACAGCAGCGAATAATACATATAGATTATTAACATTATAAAAGTAGAGTAGGCTATACATTATGTGACCAGAATATTTACAGTATGAGCTTGATATTTACCGTGTAAAGCAGGATTGCACACGGATGAGTAACATGTTACGTGTGGATCTACTGAGAGCCGTGTAACCTTGTAACAGCAGCAGGAAGGAAAGTTTCTGCCCCTTCTTGTCATTTCACGAGGCAACAACGCGAGCCACTGCACTACAGTGTCCCATTATTGCCACGACCATCTCAGTACTGTCGCGGACCCGTGACTGTATCAAAAGACAGGTCTTCTGTGCAGAAACTGTTCAAGTTTGTTTCCGTCCCAGTGGAGCAGAGCCGAGGGAAGCGAGAGCTCCAGAGACCATTGTCCCACGTGTGCCCATCATCCTTCGCACTCCGCTCACTGCCTTTACAGAGCTAGTACAGCAGAGGAGAACATTGCAATGATGTCGCGTCTTTTATAACATTCAATTGGAAACTCATCATTTCAACATCTGCCAGATTGACAGAAGGCATTACAAACCGCAAAAATTGGAATCAGCATCGACCATATTCAGTTTCATGACAGTGTTTTGCAAAAGACGACTATGTTGAGTGGCATTAATTCTTATTTGCTGACAAGCTGAACATGTTTTCTGTGTTTGCTGGTTGCAGAGTCTGAAGCGCAGCTTGGAACAGGCCCGTATGGAAGTGTCACAGGAGGATGACAAAGCGCTGCAGCTCCTCCATGACATCCGAGAACAGAGCAACAAGCTCCAAGAAATTAAAGAGCAGGTAGGAAGGCGGCCTGGCTGTTGTGTTGTTGTTGTCACTGTGTCGAGATGCTGTTTACTCCGACAAGGGGTGGAATCAAAACTGAACGAAAAAGGCAAACAACGATCAACTGTCTAACAATGTAGTTATTTTATAGTTTCAGTGAAGTTCTGTTTTTCATATTTTTCTCTCGATGGTTTGTTTGAAATGGAAATATTTACTGTGTCGGGCACTGTGTGTATGGAATACACTACATAAGACAGGAATGTCAAATTCTTTGACACTGAATACACTGAAAAATGGGCAATTAAAAGTCTTCCATAGTGACAGTTGGACCAGGTCATATCATTAAGGCCGAGTTAGTGTGGAGATAAGTGTTAATTAGACAGGAATGTGCTGCCTGCACTCTATAGTAGTGCAGTCAGTATATCATTAACACATGGACAGCAATGCCTACTATAGCAGAACCTTATTACCAATCAAATGACCATTGACACCTTTTTAATCCTGAAACATTTTTGCCATTTGAGACATTTATTTAACATATGGTGAATTATTATAACATCACACAATTTGTAATTCTCTGTTTAAAGTCCCCTTTTATACCCATTGTGTGGGGGAAAAGGCAGCATAGCTTCACATGCACGTCTTAATTAGTCAAATCAAATGCGATGAGTGTGTGACAGGCATGGGTGTTTGTGCATGTGCTTTCATTCCCTGCATGTGTGGCAGCATCACATGACTCCATGGTGCCAGCTGTGAGAATTAAGCTGTTCCAAGACTGACAGTTTACAGATCAACAGCATGAAGAATCAACCCGCTGGCAATGTGCACCATTTTTTTTTCCTTTAAAAGGTAACAGAAAAGCAGCCTATTTTTCCTCAGCCTACACTAGCTCTGGTTACCAAGCAGTGAATACATTGTGCAACGGTTGCTATGGTGATGAGAGCCATATACCTACAAGTGAAGAGTGCACTGATGCAGTGGGCAGGCTGTCGTGATAAGGTGCTAGGGCCGGAGCTTGTGGTGTTTGAGAGACGGAATTTTTGACAATCAGTGGATAAACTGTCCAAAACATGAACTTAAGAAAGTTTTACTGTAGACTACGTTCAGATTGCACGATAGGTTGTTCAAATCGGAGTAAAATCTGATGTGTTGCAGATCAGAAATGACAGTGTACTGCATCTGAACGTGACTGAGCTCTCAACAACATAAAATGTGCTATTTGTAAGGGCCACTCTGTATTTAGTAGATAAGAGAAGATGCCACGCAACTGGGGTAGGATGAAGACAACAGCACTCAGCACATAAAGGCAATGATATATATGTGAAAATCAAATATGAATCACTTCATCCCGAAATGTGAATAAGGTTTTGATTGTTGGATCTTCTGAAATGTACTTGCACTACCTCGGGGATCCTTCAGGATGAGCCCAACAATGTCCTGTACACTCAGAGTCGTCATCATTTGTGTTCACACCAACAGAAATCCCATCCGTGTGTAACTGCATACATGGCGGGAAAGGGAGATGTGATCACATGTGGTCACTGGAGAAGCATTCAGGACACTTGTCAATGCCAGGTGTGAACAGTCGTTGACAGGTGTCTTGCACACACAATGGCTCATATGTGCAGTGCATATAGCCACTGTGGACTTTCATATCTTCCTTATGGGACATTGTTACACGTCGACAAATTTGTTAGTTATGTTTGTTTTTGGGAGTCACGTTTTTGTCATTTCCTGTTTTATTTTGGTGAGGGTTTAGGGTTTCCTGTTGGTCTGCACTTCGTCTACCTTGTCCTATAGTCTTGAGTGTTTGCACCTGATTGTCATCACCTGAGTTACGATCCAAGTTGATCTAGTTTACGTTTTCCGGTTATAGCTTTGTTTTTTTCGCCTTTTCTCTTGCCTTTGGCATTCTTTTGTTTACGTATCTGACTCAGTCTCGTGCCTATTGGATCCAAGCTCCGTTGTACGAAACCCTGACAGACATTTGGGCGTGAATACAATTACAAACACGATGAGTGGGAACGAGTGTCTGTGTGATGCTCGAGTGACAAAAATGTAAAAATGCTGCGGTTTATATTCACTGCTGCTAAAAAGGTCATCCAGTTTCCCCCTTTTCCAGTGACAAATACAGAATATCACATCTGTTGGTGAGGGTAGTGTAGTGTGAGTGTAACTGACACATGACAAACTCAGGCAGTGTCATGGTTAGTCATTGTTCTCTGCCATTGGACAGTGTATTAGTGCTTTATTGTGTGTTGCTTGTGTTTATGTATGCTGTGATATATGCTGTCAAGTAGGATGCTGTAGTTCTTTTTGTGGCATGGACCCAAAAAGAACTACATTCAGTCATCTTAACTGTAGTTGTACTGAACACTGTAACTGCAAATACTTCAAACTAACAGCTTTCATATACCTGTTATATATTAGACAATTATTAAAACCAAACAGAAAGTACAATCTGTGTCTATAATTTTTAAGAGGGTAGCTTATGTAATTTATCTGGCCTCTGTTCCCAGCGGTGCCTTTCAGCAGGTTATTTGTGCCAGTTAAATCCAGTATTTCATCTTGAAAAGCATCTGTCTCCCACGCACTGTCATATGACTGCAGTGTTTATCATTTTCATGCAGAAGCCGTGCAGTGTTGGATCAACAAACAGCCGAGTTTGTGGATGGATACACTTTCAGAAAAAAAGCAATCTGTGCAGAAGCTATTAGAGCCTGAAAACACACGGGAAGAGGCAAAGAAAAAACCTCAATCAGACATTTCAACACAGTAAGATCAGTAGATGGAAGTTTTCATGATTAGGTGGCTGCTTGTCCAACAAGCACTGGGCGTTTAGAGCTAATGGACCATGTTCAATATCCTTGAGTTTTCTACATTTTTCTATCAATCTTCCTTTTTGTGTGGTCCAGCCAGTTAGTGGGTGGACAATCTGCATCCACGTCTGCATTACGCTGATTGCTTCTCCCTGTCTGGCTCCAGACCGCGTGCCTGTGAGCACTCCACTCCTCCACCTTTATCGCTCAGCACGCTTGAAATGAAAGTAACAAAGTCGAATTTGACCTTTTAACATGCATGTAAATGCACTGTATATCATCATAACGTGAAACCTTGTGAAAGGTTCCCTTTTTCAGGAGATTCTGAAGTTGGCCAAAACAGTGTCCTCGCCAGACATTTGATTGCGGAGAGCAATCAAATTGCTGACTCGACTGGGTTCACCCAGGCTAATAAAGCACAAGATGCTGCCCCCTGTCTGCTGACCACGGGACACTTTTATTTGGAAAAGATTTTTTATATACTGTCTCTGGTTCACATGTAGGATGGTCCAAATAAAACTAATTCTAATTCTGACTTGCACGAGTGCTTTTGCTAATTAGGCTTAAAACATCCACTATTTACACTAGCCAACAGATCTTTACAGTTACAGTTCTATGGGCAACTGTTGACCTCATATGCTATTTAGAGCTGTGGATTTTTCTGTTTTTAACCCATGGATGAAGATGCTTTTGAGAACTTAGCGTGTGTGAACAGGATATATTTTTAAAACTGTAGGAGGAAAACATCAGTTTTTAAAAATACCCACCTCCATGGAGAGTAGGTCTTACTGTCATGGATAAAGTTGGCAGTTTACCTCGACGCAACATTACCCGTGATGCGTGGAGCTTTTTTCCGTTTCCTGCTCTGGAGAGGCTCCAAGTGAGCTGATATTAATGTTATTAATGCTAATGTCGTCACTGGGAGAGTCATGACAGTTTTCAACAGCAGTTTTCTCTGTACTCTTCTCCATTTGACTTTTCTGAGGTTGACTTATTAGATGTATTAAAGTTATTTTAATTGATTAAGAGCAGCCTTGACATTTCAATTACCCATACCCTTGAAATGCTGTCAGCTTGTTTTAGGCATTCAGGCCTGTCAGTCTAATTCTGATACCAGATCAGAATTATAATACAATACAATATACTGTATTGGAAAATGTATCATGACTCATGAGCTGTGCACCTAAATGCCTCCACAATTACAGTAAAATGAACACCATGTTTTATTCCTCTATCTAACACAGTAGTGATAATAATGAAGTCTTGTGTTATTCAAAGTCATCTGTCTATCACTTCTGAACATTTGCACTCATATACCAACTTTACGTCACTTCACCAGCACATTTTTTGTTGTCGCCTCCCTCTGTCACTTCCTGTGTGCAGTGCGGGAATGCCGCTAGGTGACATGAGTCCTAAACAAGGTTATAATTAAAAACACAGAGATTTATCAGTACTGTGTGATGGATTTCAAACTTCTCCTTTGACACGTTTGATTCCCAGCTGACTCATTGTAAAACACTAAATGCACCAGATTAATAACGGCTTAATAACTGAGTGGTTCGACACGTTTTGCCTAAATCAGTATTTTGCAAATACTACAGAAAAGACAACACAAGATACAGAGTATTTGCCTCATTGCAGCCCAGTATTTACTGCTTTGGCATGTGAAGGAATACAGAGCCTGACAGGCTGTGTATCATTAGGGTTCCATATCTATGACTAAATCATTGGGATTTGGATGAGAGCTTTAGTGGTTCACCAGTGGAACAGGAGGAGCCGAGGACGTGTGTTTGGGTTCATAAAGATAAGGCTGAGTCAGTTGAAAACCCACTTACTTGAGTGTGATTTCATCTTTTTGTCCTTTTTATGTGATGATTATTATTTGACTTGTATTTTTTATACACATACTGGCCAGAGAGACAGTCCACTGTGTTTTCACCATGTCTGATTGGGTCTATTTTACTTGTCCCGGTCTGTGTCGCAGTCTCTCTCTTTCTATCAGTGTGACTGACGTAAACTGAAGACAACGTTGCAATGACAATAAATGGATTAGGCCGTGACTGATTGCTGTTAAACAGACATGCACATCAAGGCCATCACAAACTTCACTGTAAAGTTTGTACATCAGGGCCCTTTGTATCGTGTATAAATGTATAAATAAATGAGTTGTATCTCATTTATTTATTAGATACAACTAGAATATACAGGAAGTATGTACACTAAAATAAACTGTTAGGGATGTTTACATGTCAGCTTATTTGGCCCCAATCTTTTTAATCTTAAAAAAGTACTGTGTGGATGCCAAGTCCTGATACTCTGTACAGTCCTGAAGTCTGATAACTGGATTTGCCAAATTACAGAGCTGCACAATAAACCATTTTAAAAAAAGGTCACTGTCAGTCAAATAAATAATATTCCTGACTAAAGTTTAGAGAGAAGGAACAGACTCCTCTGACATTATGTTGCTGCTGCTGTGAGTTACAGCAACATGAACCCACTGTGTCCCCACAAGCGTGTGTGTGTGTGTGTGTGTGTGTGTGTGTGTGTGTTTACTCTCTGTTTACAGCCTTTACACATCAGGCTGCTCCTGGACAAACTCCATGGACGTCCACTTTCGTATGTCTATATAGCATTTTTGGAAGAAATAATAGAACAATAGAAAACACTGCTATTACAACCTCTGATTGACTAATGTTATTATTATTAGTTTATGTGCAATCCAAAGAAAATGTGCTATTTTAGATCAAACAGACTAATGTGTTTGGACTGTTCTTCCACCCACTTCCTTGTTACACACTTACACTGTGTACTTTCATTTGTTAATAGCTTTTTTTAAACTGTGTTTTAGCTTTGTTATTTGTATTTACATTTATGTACATAAATGAACTATACAGGTGTGTATTGTGTTTTTATTTGTCTTTGGGGACAACAGATGGAAACATTCTTGGAATGTCACATCGATTTAGAGCCAAATCTTATTTACAGTGACGACCTGGCCAAGAGGCAGTGTAGAAACAGGGCAGACAAACAACAAAAAGGGATACATCAACAACAAAACAATACAGTTTGGAGATAAAGTAAGAGAGGCAAGGTTGATGGTGAGACGGTTTGTGGTGGGTCACATGATATTGATTGAAGGGCCACACATGGCCCACAGGCCCCTTCGTCAAGGTGTACTCCAACATGGACAGTGTTGGTGACACATCTGTTCAAATAAATGACGGAGTTCGCCTACCCCAACGCCAAGGAGGGCGACATACTGAGTTTGATGTTTTTGACAATGACGTCATCTATGATGACTTCTTGGGAAACTGCGAAGAAATAATCCTGCCAGGAAACTACTCAAATTTCTGCTTTCTGCCGAGAGGTGGAGTCCTTCATTTCACCTACTCTTTCTCCTAAAATGATTTACTACAAATTGTAATCCAATTTGTTGGGTTTTTAATCCAACAAATCATGATCAGATTACCCATTAAAAAAATCTAATAAAGTTAGTTCTTATCATTATTTTTCTAATATTTGCATCATGCTGTATTCCGGTATTCCGAGAGTTCTAGGTCACAGTTCAATATTCTCATTCCTTAATCCTTCTGGATTCTTCCTTTGTCCTCTCCACCCCTCACATTTCCTTTTTACTCCACACAGGGCTGTGATGACAAGGGTTAAAAAGGTAGTTGATTCAATTCAGTTTTATTTGTATGGAGCTGAATCACAACATACAATATCTCAACGCACGTCTTTTACATAGACAACATCTATGGATCTGGATCCTGCAACCTGCGAGATGAGGACACACAGAGAGAGGGAGAGAGAGAGAGAGAGGACAGGAAGGAAAGACACGAACTAAAGAGAGAAAGAACAAGGTTAATCCCATATAATTCAAGCCATATTCATACCCTGATAGTTATGCTGCTATAGACCTAGACTAAGCGATCAGGTTTCCCTGAGCCATCTCTAACTATAACTTTAAATACAGGGTCACACTCGGGGTATGAATAGGACTTCATTATATGTCATTAACCTTGTTCTTTCTCTCCCTAGTTTGTGTCTTTCCTTCCTTTCCTCTCTCTCTCTTTCTCTCTGTGTCCTCATCTTGCAGGTTGCAGGATCCAGATCTCATCAACAGTCTCTGCTGCTCGTATAAATGACATTGTAGTTCTATAAACATGTCATCACTCAACTGTCCAGCTGACACAGAGTTATAGGTGCACCCTTGACAGTTCGCCAGTCCATCACAGGGCCACATAGACACAAACTACCATTCACTCTCTCACCTATGGTCAATTTAGAGTGTCCAATTTACCTAATCCCCATATTACATTGTTCCTACTGGGACTCAAACCGAGTTTTCTTGCTGCAAAGGCAAGAGCGCTAACCTCTACACCAACTGATTATAATAATGACTCCTCCACGCCTGGTGTGCTCGGACCCTAATAATAATAATAATAATAATAATAATAATAATTTTCAGAATAAGTTTCTTTCGACAAAATGTCCATGTTTAGTTTGACCTCCTGTGGCAATATCTTGAGCTCTGTCTTGAAGTTTTCTTCAGTAACTTTCTGGTCAATAATACCACTTCTACGTCTGTCAGGATATCCCAGAGTTCCTCTTTAGATTCAGGCTTTAGTTATTTGTTTATGTCTCTTTCTAGGTGATCCCACACTGCCTCTAGAACATTCAGGTCTGGAGTCTGTGCGGGTCTGTCCAGGACCATTACCAGCATTGTCATGCTGAACAATGCAGTCATTCCTAATGAGGAGCTTTTCCAAGACAGTCTAGCTGCAGACCTGCACTGTAAGGACCCTTCGTTGCAGACCTGCACTGTGAGGTCTCCTGCACTGTCAGGACCGGAAGTTGATTCGAAGCCTTTCAAAATAAAAGCAACCATACCGGAAGCACGTATTTTTCGTTCCCAATGTTTCTTGGATCTTTATTTTATGTTTACAATGTAAATATGTTTATGTGTATCCATGTGTTTAATGAAAGAGATTTAAAAAAAAAAACTGTATATCTTTCCAGTTCAACTGTATAAGGTGAAAAAACTCAGGAAAATGTCAAGATAAAAAACGAACAAAATATTATATACTGCTGGACCATATACATATTGATTTACTTATTTTTTTTATATAGGCAATATCTTATGTTTGTTTGCAATTATAACACCTCATAATTCATTTAATAATTGCTTAATATTGTTTGTGCTATGTTCTTACCTTGTGCTATTGGACCACATGGAGGGTGTGAGGGTTGATGATTTTAAATGAACTTAGCTTTGTGTATTCAAAGTGAATTACTGAATACCTATGACCCAGATAACCAATATCTCCTAAGCAGTTTTTTTTTTCTTTTTCCACAATTTTAACTTTTGTTTTTTTTTTCTTTCTACTCTTCGTACCAACAGTACGACAAGTACCCTCGTTTGTCCATAATCTCTTCACAGAAGAGCCACATATCTTCAATCTGGTAAAAAATAAATTTAAAAGGCTCAAGAATTAATTCTTTCTCTTCCTCATTCAGATCCATCGTGTCAAACAGCTTTCCCATTTCCTGCGCAGCCTCCTCAGTTTGGGTGCTGTTCATGTTCAAAATCTGAGGCATCTCCACTCTGGCTGCAAACAAGTGTTGACGTCGTAATAAGTAAAACAAAATTATATAAAAATGATATGATATAACTCAGTTTTCTTGGTCTTTGAGTAGGAAAATGGAACATTTAAGTGAGCACTATCATACGATAACAACGCTGAAAACTACCCAAAAGTCCAAAACCCGATTCTTTCAAATTAATATAACTTTACAGGACAATATATAGTGTGCAACATAACGTTCTAGTGAATAAAGACTTTCTGTTTCTTCGTATGACGCAAAGTTGTTGTCACTTGACTGTTACTCACCTCGTCTTCACACTTCACATGGGGAATGAAAAATACGTGCTTCAAGTATGCTCGCTTTTATTTTGAATGTATGCTTCCGGTATGCTCGCTTTTATTTTTAAAGGCTTCGAATCAACTTCCAGTCCTGACAGTGCAGGAGACCTCACAGTGCAGGTCTGCAACGAAGGGTCCTGACAGTGCAGGTCTGCAGCTAGACCCCTCTCAGCTTTTCCGTATGAATGGCAGAAATGTCTTTATAAAAACATCATCACTACATCTGGAGTGTGCGGTTTGTTTGCTCATGCTGATGCAAAATGATGTTATATGTCTGTCAAACCTAATAATAGACCATAATAGTTTCAAATGGCATTAATTAGGGTTAGGGTTAGAGTCCTGTTATTGTTCAAGTGTAAGATGAAGGTCACATTTAATAGTTAGCTAATTCTCTCTGAAAAGGTTTTTAAATTCAAATGGAATGGTGGCCCAAGACTTTTACTCACAGTACTGTACTGTATACTTATATTTGAAGTGCTTCTCACTGGTTTTCCAATTTCTTGATATATAAAGGCACTCATGCACTCTTAATTCCTGGCAAGTTTGAATGCAGCATATTTGAAGCACATCTCTTATGAAAGACTTTGCTCCTATGAATGATGCAGGGGCTTTTTCGACAAGAGCATTTGTCAAACTGGATCCGGTCCAACTGCACTAAGGCTGCTCGAGAGCCATTTGTACTTCAGACACAGTAATTGCGCTGTCGTTTTTTTTTTCTCTAAATTGTGAAACCGGCTGAATGGAATCCATTGATTGTCATATTTGAGATTTTCTTATCTATGGTGATTGTTCTTTTTGAGTTTAGGACTACTTTCCTCTCCTTTCCTCTCCTCTGCTCTTTCATCCATGGGTCTCTCTGGTCTTTGCATAGGAATATCACGCCCAGCTGGAAGAGATGAGAGTTACCATCCGACAACTGGAGGAGGACCTGTCTGCTGCCCGTCGCCGTAGCGACCTCTACGAGGCTGAGCTGAAAGACTCTCGTCAGAGCAGCGAGGAGCTGAAGAGGAAGGCTGCAGACTACCAGCACAGGATGCAGAAGGTCTTCACTGTCACTCATCATTAATTATCCTTATGTTGTGTAAATATTCTAGTAAATTGTGATACAAGGGTTAAAAAAATCATTGTGCATATATGAGTTCAGTGTCAAACTGTGTACATTTGTTTTCTAATCCCTTCACAGGCTAGAGAGCAGGGCAAAGCGGAGTTAGAGGAGGTGATCGCCAGACTGGAGAAGGTAGTTTATGAAAATGATTTGATGGTGAAGGAAAATTGCAAAATGACTATTTCTGGTACAGTGACTTTAATAAATAATGATAACATGGAATGTTACTTATATAAGCATCACATCTCGCGATGCCTGTGTTCTTAACCCTATCTTTCCGTGTCTCTTTTAGACCAATGCTGAGCAGCAGACAAAGATTTATGAACTCCAAGAGAAGGTCACCAAGGTAGAATATTTTTGCACGAACAATGAATGAATCATTTATAGCAGCTTCTTCTGTCACATTTGAACCCATGAACAATTAAGATGTCTTTTAAAACTAGACTTCTAATTGTATTCTTGGCAATCACGCAGTTTTATCAAATTAGTAAAGATAATTTAATCGTAATTTTCTTCTACTAGACGTAAATCTCAGACGTACCATTCCAGAGTCCACATTTAAGATGGCTCTTCTTCTGAATCATGAAATAATCAGTAGGATCAGACTTTGAATGAGCGTTAGTAAATATGCCAGATTATAGCCATGGGTTCATTTACTCACACAGACATTGTTTTGTTTGTGTGACATAATTCATTCCCTAACCCTAAAACCAGGTCTTAACCCTGAAAAAGCAATTTAAAGACCCGTCAAATATATGAATACACACACAAAAATCTTCCAATACAAATTTAAATCTGTAATATAAGTTAAATGTAAGTTAAACAGGAGTTGCTTGTCTGGTTTCTGTCCATAACTTGAAGCTTTTTTCTCTTCTCTCATCACTCAGGCGTCAAAGGGGAGTGCTGAGGCCGCAGACCTGCTCCAGGGTATGAGAGTGGCCAAAGACCGCATGGAGCGAGACCTCGAGAGACTACAGAACAAGGAAGACTCGAGTGACAGCCTGCGCAGACGCCTCCGTGAGACTGAGGTACAACACTTGTACACTGCTCACGTGTCCTGGCCTCTCATTCTTCTGCACGTCATGTCATTTGCTCCAGTTCGCACCATCACAAATGTCTTTGTTCAGCGTGTTGCGTAAATAAATCTGGCACAAAGAGCCCATATGTTGTTTTACCACTCTCCATGAAACACTTGTGGTGTGATGCCATGAATCCATGAATGTTGATCACAGTTTGAAAAGAAAATCCATTTGTGTACCTGGGAAGTTTTTTTTTTTAATGTCTTTTATTTTATATTTTTATGTGCGTTATGTGTATGTGATGACACGTCCTCAATAACACGGCCTGATGGACAGCAAGCTCAAACACACAAGCTTTTTCACTTACTAGTCCGACCGTAAGAGGACCAGGTCACCTTTGGTCGAGCATTTCTACTTGACCGACTCCCCTTAACCCTCTTCAGTTTTTTTGCTGCCTCTGCCATGACATCCACTCAATGAATAGTTCCACATTTCGGAAAAAACGAAAGTTACATATAGTGCCAATGCAGGCGATGTCATCCTGTTCTCACTGTTACAACGAGACATTGTTTGGAGGTTGAAATCCCACGTTGCGTCACTTTCATTTAGAAAGGAGAGTCAGTGCAGATACAATTCTCCAAACCATGACACATGAATGCAAATGAGCTGCCTCAAACCATTCTCAGTAACTTTGAATAATGAGATGTAAACATTGCAAAGGTGCAGCACTAATGAGCCAAATGAAATAGTCTGCTTGAGTATATCATCGCTTCTTCCTGGGAGAAGATGCCCGCTAGCCACGTAAGCTCTCCTTCTAAATGAGTTTGAAGTCCATGAACTGTTCATCCTCTGACGTGAGGTAAGAAGAAATCTCCTGTTGGTGGATTAAAGCCTCCATGTGTGTGTTGCTGTTGTTGTTGTTGTTGTGTGCAGGATGGCAGGAAGACTCTGGAGAACCAGGTGAAAAGACTGGAGATTGTCGAGCGCCGCGAGACGAAGCTGAAGGATGAAATTCAGAGCAAGGCCCAGCAGATTCAGCAGATGGCAGATAAGATTCTGGTAACCCAGCTTTTCATCTCATGAGCTAAAATAATCGCGCGAGGTGCGACATAAACATAGCTCTTTGTCATCTTTCGTCAGAAAGTGTTATCTTGTATGATACATTTAAAGCGAAACCTCAGCATGTAAACCGTTATTTCTACATCCAGGAGTTTGAAAGTCATCCCATGTTATAATGATTAGTTATACCTAATATTTTCTCTTATTAAAACCCCCACACAGCCATGATTCACCCACACAAGTGCTTTCAATTAGCTTGTATAATTAGTGTGGGCGTTTGATTGAAACCTCTACTTCATTGTCCTGTTGCTTTTATTGAACTTGTTTAGCTTGGTGCGGGTTACACCTATATTATTATTGATAATTATCATATTATTGTAAGTATACAGCGTTCTCCCCTAAATTCTTTCATCCTGATAAGAGGTTTGTGTGGCCACAGTAAGTGGATTTTCAATTGTAGCGTTAGGAGTCCTTAATTGTTCCTCATGTTTGTAGTGAGGAGCGTTCACAGAGCTGCTGAGAGACACTTACGGAGAAAAAACATGTTAAATTATCATTAATTACACAGGTTATAATATACAATATTCACATTTGCTGCGTAGTGTTGAGGTATGACAGTTCCAGGGCTTGAGTATAATTTTTAGTGCTTTTCAGTGAGCATTCATGGTTTCTTCATGGAAACAAGCTTTGTGTTGAGGTACGTTAGACAAACACTTCCTGACTCCTGAATGAATTTCTAGGGTTGAAACACGCCAGGGTTCCTACTGCTGGAGGGAAGATATTGTAGGTTATTTGCACATTTTGTAAAATTGGAGGACACAATTCAGGAAGAGGAAATTCTCTCACAAAATAAGGAATGAATTTGATATATGTAAGGCTTTTGAATTCCATAGCTACTTTCAACCATGCACTGAATTCTGGAGGTTGTGCAGAGGAACTGTAGGTCCTGAGGTTTTCCAGAGATTCCAATTCCCTAGTACCTTGGTTCTCAAACTGTGGTGTCAAACGACTCCTGCACGCTCAAACCCCCTCAGCTGGATCCTCCAGAGATTCCCCTGCTGTTGTCTGCAGACAGTGTCTGAAAACAGTCACAGCATTTGTACAGTTGAGCGAAATCAAGCATGATAATAAGTGGGTTGTAAAACAACATAAAGCGCATTATCATCACTGATTAGAATTATTCATTCATTCACTGTCTAATGCTTTATCCTCCACATGAGGGTTGCAGGGGCTGCTGAATGATGTCTGAATTTGTAATTACTTTATATTGCCTCTCACTAATCACACATTCATTGATAGCACTTTGAGATGAAATGTGTGCACTTCAACAACGCACCATTATTCAGGACATAGTTTTAGCATCTGTTCATGTAGCTGCTCATATTAGGCCTAACCGTGTTTTTGTGCAGGAGCTCGAGGAGAATCTCAGAGAGACTCAGGCCACAGCCCAGCGGTTCGAGACTCATCTAAAGCAGAAGGAAAGGCTCTATGAGGACAAGATAAAGGTAATCTATCAGTAACAACTCATAAACCTACTCACACCAGGCGGGTATATCCTGATTAAATGACAGGAAATGGGGGTGGAAAAAGGGGGTGGAGTGGCTCACTGGTTAAGTGCGAAAGACATCATGGTCGCAATGGCCGCAAGTTCGACTTTGGATAAAAGACATGTAATGTAATGTAATGAAATGCTCCGCGGGTGAACTCTGTGTCCTCTGTCCCGGTAAATAATATCCTGGTGTTGGTAATGTGGGCCGCCTGGCATTGAGCAGGTGCTGGAAGCTCAGATGAAGGCGGACATGGCTGATAAGGAGATGCTGGAGTCCAGTCAGAGCAAGTATGAGGAGGAGGTGCGGGAAAAGTGCAGCATCATCAGTGAACAGAAGGCGGTAAGAAGTGACCAGCTTGGCACTGACACTATTTCAGGCTTACTTACCACAATGACATAGATCTCTTGTTATTGTGGAGCACAGTGCACACACGTCCACACTGTTGAATGATGAGGCGATCCAGCCGAATGTTTAATTAAAACGCAAATGTGGTGCTGATTGTTTTTCTATTCAGACCATAAATGCTATGGACTCTAAGATGAACAGCCTGGAGCAGAGGATTGCTGAGCTGTCTGAGGCCAACAAACTGGCAGCCAACAGCAGCATCTACACACAAAAAAACATGTAAGTATTGAGACACGAAACAGTACTTCTATTCAACCATAGGGAATTATTATTTTATATATATATATATATTTCCATAATCTACACTGAATTAAAAGAAAAACTGTGGGCTTTTATTGTTATCCCAAGTGCAATATCTGCTCCAAACCCTTAGGGTTTAGGGTTAGGATTTGTTGAAGGCAAACCCTTAGATAGAGAATAAAGGTATGAGACGCCACAAAAAAGTCCACAGAGTAGTTACCTATAGTTATCAAATTAAACTTCCCCATTGATCCATTCAGTGTGTAATCTAATCTTTTCAATCTTAAGGAAAAACATGACATCACCTATGCCAAAGGAAGGTGGCTTGTCATTCTTCCAATTTAAAAGAATGAGTCCTCATGCCAAAAGGGAGGAGTAGACTATACTATTTAAACTGTGGCTTTTATAGAAAGAGATCTTCTGATGGTACACTAAAAAGCGTATACTTTTCATTAATGTACACTTTTTCTTATTGAAAGTCTTCTTCAGTAGCACATGACAAATATTTAGTACATTATGTTCCCATTTAGAGAGAAAAAACATCAACATACACTGTTGAAACAGCAAATCCTGAGGCTTCAGAATGGGAGTAGAGATTTTATGGGTGCCACTTGCAGTATATCGGTGTTCAGATCTCAGGCAACTGAGAATAACTGAAAACACAAATAGTGTGTTCAATAAACCAACTTGACTATTTCTGGTCACCAAGAGTGTTTAGTGGCGAATTATAGAATCTAGTGGCGGCTGTGCTCAGAGGGACACAGCAGTGCTCTACTGTTGTCTCCTCATGTCCACGTTTTTTCATTTTAGACCATTTTGAATCCCTTAGGGATGACTAAGTAATTGCTAACGTTAATTGATAAAGTCCAAGTGTTTCCCTTGACAATAACTGACTGTAAGTAAGGAGGCTGGTATCTTAAACTTCAGCAGACATTGTAAGATGTAAGAAGTTGTAAGAGACCATTCTACTGCTCAAAAAACAGGTCGTTCTGCAGTTTGAACGCCAATTGTCCCCGCCTACCCCTGCATTGCTGCTATAAACAATACCGTCAGTCAGGTCTGATAGTATTGCTTGACAGAGCCCATTTTCAGATCAAATTTTTGTCCAGTAAAGGTTAGCTTGTATAATACCTTGAAGCTACATTGTTGTGGAATGTTTTGCACATGTTGGCATGTCAGGAAAGCCCAGGAGGAAATGATCTCAGAGCTTCGCCAGCAGAAGTTCTACTTGGAGTCTCAGGCTGGGAAGCTGGAGGCCCAGAATGCCAAGCTGGAGGAGCATCTAGAGAAAATGAGTCAGCAGGAGCAAAGCAATAAGAGCCGCGTGATGGAGCTGGAAACAAGACTCAGAGAGGTGAGGAGATATTAGAGAGGGGGAGGAGCTTAAAGCCAGGGTGTGACGCTGGATTCTTAGATTAGTGGATAAAAGGTTTCCCATTAAAGTGTGACACCTTCATTTCGGCCCACAAGCTGTCACTTACATTATCCACTGCTTTCTTACTCTTTTCTATATTTGTATTTAGCCTGCAATGGCACCTTGACCCTCACATCTGGCTGGTGCCTCTTAAGTAGTTGCCCCTGGTGGTTCACTGCTAATCCTCTCCTACTTCCTAGGCTATAGGTGGTAGTTTCAGTTGTAAGAAAACAGATAGCAGAGGGATTTAATTTGCGGTGTCAGGTTTAATTCTCCCCATGTCAGCATGAGTGAATGACTGAATGTCCTCCACTTTCTCCCTGATTCCTGGATCTGCCTCTGCAGATGGGGCTGGAGCATGAGGAACAGAAGCTGGAGATCAAACGGCAGGTGACAGAGTTGACCCTGTCGCTGCAGGAGCGTGAATCGCAGATCAGCAACCTGCAGGCGGCTCGGCACGCTCTGGAGAACCAACTGCAGCACGCCAAGACTGAGCTGGAGGAGACCACTGCAGAAGCCGAGGAGGAGATTACTGTGCTCAGAGTGAGACACACACACAGAGAGAAGATGAGGTTTCTTTTGATGTTTTATAATTGACATAGTAAAATGTGTGCTGAATTCTCTCTTGTCATGCCCAACAGGCACACAGGGATGAGATACAACGCAAGTTTGATACCTTGAGAGACAGCTGTGCGGTAAGATGCTCACACAATCACATTTCTAGGCATATACTAGACATATCTATCTATCTATCTATCTATCTATCTATCTATCTTGTGGGAGGTTCCTGGTATTTTTAGCTCTTGTCCAATTGTATGAATGTGTCTGGCTTTACTCACGTCGTGTGCTTCTTCCACCTCCCTGCTCAGCCGTGACATGAAAGGCATCACTTCACGCCACAGACAAACAAAACGCTGCTATATATATAGAGAGAGAGAGAGACAGACAGTCACACCGAGAGAGTCATGTGGAGCTTCATCAGCACTGTGTGACCTCACAGACATTTGTTCATATTGCACTAAAGTCACTATAGCTTTAAATAGCATATTCACCCTCTGGTTTCCATGTCTTGTGAATATGATATTTCTTCATGGTGTCACATATTCATCATTATGTGAAGCCACTAACTAATAATGCCACTACATCTTTTATTTGAAACTCCCACCTGTTTAGTAACTGTTGTTATCTAACACTCTATTAAAAGTTGGGTCTTTTGTATATTTGACAGTGATGTGAGGGTTATGTTACTGCCTGTTATAATACCATGTGCATGAGAAGAGATTAAAAACACGATAAGATAGAATTCTTGCTGTGAAGCCCTGGGGACCCCTGCTTTTACCATATTTAGTTAGTTGGTTAGAGCTTTAAATGTCATTTATCAACAATAACAACCACCACGTTCAACATTGTCCTCCTTTCTCCCAATGCTCTACTTTTCAAATCCTCCCACTTGCAAACTGTTGGTAGATCAGTGTCCATAGATTCATCTGGACTCTGTCCAGGCAAACGCAGCCAAATTGAAATGCCAATCTGTGTTTTGGATGTTGTTTCTCTGTTAAACATTTTAAACACATCTAACCAACATGTCTTGACACGTTCTCTGGAAATGATTCTTGATGTTTGCCATCTCCTTTTATCTCATCTGCATCATTTTAGTTCCACATCCAGCATTTAAATGAGACCTTAAAATGAAGGGAGAGCCTGTCCTGCCCCTTTTTTTTTGGACAAGAACTCTCCTCCTCTGCTGCCTTCAAGCCAAAACATAACATTGCATAATTAACTATATAAAAGTAGACTACCATATTTTCTCCTTCTTTTTAGCTGCACTTTTGATTAGATGGGAGAAACACTTACAGCAAAGTACAGTGTTTAAAGTTACATTTGAATAAAAAATATCTCTTATCTATCTTCACTATCTTCACTATCGTCCTATCTTCACTTAGTTAACAGTAGATTTGAGAAAAACTGTATATCAGTTAACCATCAGAGTGTTTACTGCTTGTAATATCAAGAAGGAACTTTACTGGAATGGAAAACCAACCAAACCGTGTAGTCAAGCCATGGGGAGGCGGTACTATATAGTGGAAAATCACCATATTTATATTTTAATTATGCAAATTTATTTAATCTTCACACAACACGTCATGCGGTTTTATCCACATCCGTCACTCAGCATCTGTGTATTTCTAAAAAGCGGTGATTGCTCCCTCCACAGCATCTGTGCTGCTCTGTTAGTGTCATAGAAAAAAAGCTAATGTTCCTCACTTATGTTTTTTTGTGTACAGTAAATGTTGTGTTAGCTTTAGTCAAGGAAACTGTGGGACTGATTTACTGCCTCTTTAACCAGAGTTTATATTTAATGTACGCCCACAACCTTCACAAATAGAGCTGTGCAATTTGTATCCAGCAGTGTTGAGGGTAAAAAGCTCTGGAAGTGAGTTGCCCGTGGAATGAGAGATGAGCAGAATAAATACAGACATACAAGAGCAGCCAACCAACCAAACAACCAACCAAACAATCAACCAAGCAGGATGAGATCACAAAGACAAAGGAGAACCACCACAAAATAACCATTTCATCTGTGACATTTAGACAGGTTTATTGGCAGGCATTAAACATAGTATGTTTGTATGTGTATAATCAAGTCAAGTCAATTTTATTCATATATATATATACATATACTGTATATATATGTATATATATATATATAGGAGGGATCTTGAGCCCAGGAGCATTTCAGCATCCTCACTATTATCTTCATCATCTCATCCAGGGTGTGAAATGCCCCTTGCCCCAATGCCATCTGGGTTTGGGATAATCATTTCAAAATAAAAATAGTTTGGCTTCCGTAGTCGTAGGATAAGTGTTTTATACAGTATGAAATCTGTTGCCTAGTAACATGAGTAGCAGCTCTGTCATGTGCCATGTTGACTAAAAATGCTAAATTGCGCGGCTGTGCTCATATCATGGACGCAACCTGTGTCTTCTTTATTGTGTTCATGTATGACACAGCAGCAAGCTCTGCTAATGTTTAGTGTGTATTGTGCAAACTGCACTTCCAGTGTGGTTAGTAATAGTTTTCTAAACTAACTCAACCCATAAACACAGACCCCCAAAAATGTCTCTCCATTAGATGTCACTAATTCTTACACACTGCAGTCAGTCTCATGCCTCGAGGGAGTCAGGACAGAACAGACAGCTAATTTATGTACTTAAAAGCTTTGCCTTTGTTTCCCCTCGTCCACCTTAAGTTCTGCGTAGTACACATGTTCTCATGAGAACAGCAGAGAACTGCGTCTTACTGGCAGCCTCACAGCCTCTAACCCTCATCTCCCTGTAGAGTCCACAGCAGCTCAGGCTGATTAAAGGCACCGGCAGATGCTGATGAAACGATTAGCTCTCTCCTTCCTCTGAATCCTGCCTGAATTTTAAACAAGTAGCCTATAGATGCCAAACTACATACAGATCGCTGCATTATATCACTATATAACCAAGATATCTACATCGTGTAGTAATGAAGCAATGGTTGTTTGATTGTGTGGCAGATTTGGGTAAAGATTTAGAGTGGGGGAATAATAATACATTTTGATTTATGTTGTGTTTTTATCAATTTTTTTGAGGAAGAACCCATGAAAAGATTCAGAAATGAATTCTACTGTTGTTCAGCATACAAATAATCACTTCACTCTGCAGCTTTGAACGCATATTATCTATGTCAGCCTGTTTTATTCCTCAGAAAAATTCAGATATTTTATAGTCGGGTGCTCTTCATAGGTGATCACAGATCTGGAGGAGCAGTTGACCCGACTCACGGAGGAGAACGCTGAGCTGAACCGTCAGAACTTCTACTTGTCCAAGCAGCTGGACGAGGCTTCCGATGAGAGAGAGGACCGGCTGCAGCTCGGCCAGGACGTGGACAGGCTGCGACGAGAGGTGGCCGACCGCGAGATGCACCTTAACAACCAGAAACAGGTACATGGCAGCTGCCGAGTACAGAAACCTGCAGCAGCAAGGAATAATGAGGAAAACACTAAAGATTATTACATCAAAAATAGCTTTGCAACAGAAAATCACCAAACACCTGCAGCTGCGCTCATCTCTCTTTCTTTCTCTCTCTCAAGCGCTCATGCACGCACACACATTCTTCTATTTCTATCCAATTTAAGACTTGCATTAACGCTCATTCATTTGGAATGAATCCCTAACCTAGGGAGAAAAGTACAAATGCAAACTAGAGGTAATGGACAGATAACCAGATAACAATCAATAGTGAAATGGAAGCCTCTTTTTTACATTTATTAAAACAAATCAAATCAAATCAAATCAAATCAAATCTAATTTAATTTAATTTAATTTAATTTAATTTAATTTAATTTAATTTAATTTAATTTAATTTAATTTAAGGCAAAACAATTTACAACAAAATAATCTTGCATCCCCAATCAAATACAAATAACAACAATCTAACCTGCCCTAAACTAACCACAATTCAAATCTTAGCCCTAAACTCAGTTCCTCACAAATGAGGTTTTGGTCTCCATGAGAACTACTGGTCCTGACAAGGTCAGTGTTAATGCCAGGTCAGAAAGGGTAGCAAATACAAGAACACACACACACACACAAACACACACACGTGTGTCTGTCCCTGTCAGTATAAATCAGTTTGACCATTAAAACGTCCAGAAAGTTTTTCTCATCTCCATTATGCAGATGTCTGCGTGACAGTGCATCATCACCGCCGTGAGGTACATGAGATTAAACTGTGAACATGTTCAGTGACTGATCACAATAATCAATCATCATTAACAGGCCAGGTCTCAGCAGCCGTGCTACACTGGTCATGACCACAGAAAAGTTGTCCAGTTTTCTGTCTTATAAAACACTTTATTTGCACAGTGTATATTATATTATATAAAAACAGTGGAAGTCGATTAAAAGTTTTCATATTGTGCAAGGGAGGTTGGACGCCAAAAAAGGCTTATGAAAATACCTCCCCCATATAAACAGCAATGGCTGTATTTGCAGTATCAAAATTCAATAATAATAATAAAAAACAGATTTTAAGAAGTAGAAAAATAGTGCTACAAAACTTTGCTAATGAATGATCTTCTCCGATGTTTTTGAACAATGATAATGTAAATGTTGATTGTAGTGACGTTAGTTGTTCCTGTTGATCAGGGAAGTCTGACACTGACAATATGGACAAGGAAAATCCTTTACATGTGTTCTATGATATGAGGAAAACAATCTCTAGCTAAAATCTGCCCACTTTCAGCTCAATGCCAGTCAGACCTCAGGTGGACGGGTAACGTGACCCAGACGTCCCTCTCAGCAGGAACACCGGGAATATTTCAGTATCATTGTTACGTGTTCTGGTTGTAGAGGGAGCGAGTGTGAGCGAGTGTGAGAGAGGAGGCTGTGTGCGATGTGTGCGCTGCCCCTGTGGGAGGACTCATGTGTGGGTGTCCAGTAGCGCTCTCGGTCCTGGTGGTTGTGTAACCAGCGATGGAAGTCATAGACGAGGGATGGGGTGGCGTGTGGGAGGGATGTGTCATCCCCATCACTCCCAGGTTGTGTCAGCTGTGGAAGTGTTGGACTTCAGAGGGCTGCAGCGCCAGCGCAGGCTATTTTAGTCTCCCACTGCTTTTGTCTAAAACAGTGATGATACACAGGGTTTTGTTTTGGCTCCATGGGTAACGTAAAAAACATTCATGTGTCCAAACTGTGGGAACATAAAAATAATCCCACAGTTATTCAAACCCCAGTACATGTGACGCCTCTGTCTCTAGGAGTTGTGACTTATTAACATCCATGTCTGAGATGAAAATATCCGACTTCGAGCCCTGTTCTCCTTTCTACTATTCTTATCACAAGCTTCTACCAGCAGGTTCTGAAGGGACAAAGACCAGGAGGAGGACAGCTAATGTTTCTATAATGAGCTTTTAAGCAGAAGCATCACTTTCACTTAATATGCATCAAATTAAGCCAGTTTAAAACGTTTCTCGCTATCAAACATCCTTGCATTGGTGCACCAGGTGAAATCCATTAGAGAAATCAACAATGGTACTTGCCTTTATCGCAGCCTCTCAGGAGACAACAAGGATCCTTGTGCGTAGTGGATTATGTGCCACTAATCTGATTACAGTACTAAAATGTACAGTAACGTTAAATGTTCTTGCTTTCTTTCAGAATTAACCATAATAAACATAATAAACAGTTATAAGTGATAATGTGTCATTTTTAAACATAAACAATAGAGATGTTCTGATACCATTTTTTCCCTCTCGATACCGATTCCGATACTCATGCTGTCGAGTACCGATACCGATACCAGTGTGTTAAAAAATAATCATACTATGCCTGCGTGTGATACTGTGATATGATTATCGTTGTGGTAAGGCCTTGCTCAGGTTAAACCCTTTGTAAAACATGAATGAATACAGCAAATGGAATCCATTTATTTTTATATTTTTAAATAGAGCAGTATAAAAAACAGTAGTGCAACAGCAACTTAAATAAATATGGGAATAATTATAAAAAACAAATTAAATCGCAGCCATTATGTACTAAAATATTCGGCAGTATCGGAGGCTTTTCCGAATCGGAACAACTCTAATAAACAAACCAAACAAATCATTGTCAAATGAGTTCAGCTCGCTCCACACAGCTGTCACCTGACGACAACATCAACTGCTGCAAACAGAAACGATTCAGAAGTGAATTCTGCTTCTCGTCCCTGTCGTCCCACCCCTGCACTGCCACTGCATACACACACACGCTCCCTCAGTCAGGTCTGAGTGTGTGTTGCTTTGCAGAGTCGGTTTTCAAATGAAGGCGACAGCACGTGCATGATGTCACATCGTCTCTGTTCACAAAGACCAAAGAGAGGCAGAGTAATAACATCGACAAACATCATGCACTGGCAGCTTCATAATGAAGGAATATTGAGGATTGTGCAAATATCAAGCAACATCAAGGCAAAGCAGATGAAAACATAATCATGCAAAACAGCAACAGCCTCAGTTAAAGGACCTTGGAAACCTTGGAGCTCAATTTAACACATTTTTAAATCTTTGGATCAATTTGTAGGAGTTTCCAAATCACTCTGGCAGTGATAGTGAACGCAGTTTTTCCTAAATCTCTCCAATCTGTAAATAAGTCAAAATGCCCCTTGGGAGACTTGTTCCTGGTTTTTCCATGGCTGGGCATATATGAGGAACTTGAAGGGCCAATTACTAGTTCAAGGGGACCTCTACTAAAAGCTGTGGCTGAGAAGGAACCACTCCTGGGCCTTCTCTTTTAAAATGAGAGATGTATTTCTCATTGAAACCGGTTTCTTACCAGAACCTCGAGACGCTGAAGACCACGTGCACCATGCTGGAGGAGCAGGTTCTAGAGCTGGAGACCATGAACGACGAGCTGCTGGAGAAGGAGAGACAGTGGGATGCCTGGAGGGCGACGCTGGAGGACGAGAAGAACCAGGCTGAGAGGAGGACCAGGGACATCCAGAGACTGCTGGACACAGAGAAACAAAACAGGTGCGGCCATGTGATGGTGTGTACACCATCTACAGTCGTAGCTGACTTTGCACCACTGTGTTTTTTGTCCATAATGGTTTTTACTTTGAGAGCTCAATATTTTCTCAGGTGGTTCTTAGAATAAAAGTTTCCTCTTCTTTCAGCTTCTCCCTTCAGGGGTCACCACAGCAGATCATCTGCCTCCATCTTGTCCTCTCCATGAACCTTCTCTGTGCTCTTCCTCTTTTCCTCCCGCCAATATAATCACTATCTCTCCTTAGACTTTGCAGGAGGACACGTAATAAAAGGAAAACAAAAGCCAAACTGAATGAAAGAATAAAAGCTGTGAAATAAGGATCAGACAGTTCAAAATCATGATCGAAACATTTCACCATAAAAAAGCACACTTCTGAAAATGTGTCTTTAAATGAGGATAATGAGCAATCTGACCAGATTTCTTCAGATTATTATAACACAGACAGCTCAGCTGAGTTTAAGGACTTCTTGCCAGTACATGACTTGTTCAATAATCCATAATGTACCATCATTTAACTGTAAAATGATTAGTATATCAGTTTATTTGTGTTTATATTTTCTTCCTATCATTATTGGATCTGGATCGTTCTGCCTACGCACAGTAAGTGCAACAGGTTTTGGCTATATTCTCTTGGGTTTCTCAAAATGTATTCTGGGAAATATGTGAAACTATTTATAGTCGGTGTAGGCAGGACAAGGTGATTTCTTAAAAGAACTGCACCTAGCAACCGTTTAGAAACATAAGAGGTAGATTTCATTTCAGTATAAAGATGCAGAATAACTGTTGAAAACATGTTTGGATGTTTGTTTTAGGCTTCGCGCAGAGCAGCGCAGCTCTGAGTCTCGTCAGGCTGTGGACCAGGCGGTGAAGGAGCACAAAGCTGAGATCCTGGCCCTGCAGCAGGCCCTCAAAGACCAGAAACTCAAAGCCGAGAGTCTCGCAGACACTGTAAGCATTCCTCGCTCTGCTGAACGACCACTGTGCTTTTTTTCTGGTTAGCAGAATGTTACGAGACATTTCGGGCCCACTTTCTGTTTCCTCAGCTGAATGATCTGGAGAAGAAGCACGCCATGCTGGAGATGAACGCCCGCAGTTTGCAGCAAAAGCTGGAGAGTGAGCGAGATCTGAAGCAGAGGCTGCTGGATGAGGTACAGTCTGTGTTTTCGTATGGTACACCCAGGAAAAGGATTATATTTATAGACATTTGAGGAAAAACACAAATTAAAATGTGATGTAACATGTAGAGGGGTTCGTCTGCAGAATATTCCACACATAAAGGCTGGGTCACTTACTTACTTCTGGGGTGGACTCATGTGTATTTAAAGAAAAGACGCTGTTCTATGTTATGAACTGTTCAGGTTGGAGATGGAAATATTCTGTTTTTTAGCTCGTGGCACAGGAAACATCACACAGATGATGGACAGATGGATGCCTGTGTTCCACTAAATATCAATGAATTAATGAATTAAAAAAAAAATGTTTTATTACAGAATAGACAGAATGATGTGCTGGTCGTTTGGCACTCGGACACATTGGTGGAGAAATCCAAGCCAAGGACAACAATCCTGACCATTAACTATCGAGTTACTAGCTTTTCTATTATAAAGTTCTTATTTGCTCCATCAAGGATAGTACCTGGTACCTGGTGCTTCTTTTCATCACTGAAATGTGACGTCAACCGATTGGTCAGAGAGTGTGTCATTGTGTCAATGTCGAACTGCAGATTTTGAACTGTAAAAAGACTTAAACATCCTGAAAACCTGCGCCAATCTCCAACATTTAGCAAGGACATTTCTAAAATCTTGATATTGCTGTTCAGTGAGTGTGTCAGACATGAGACCATGCAGGCAATAGTGAAATAGGGAAAGATTCAGTGAAAGGTCATGGCAGTTACAACATTTACAAGTGCTTATTGGTAGAACTTATATATAATATACTACTAAGTGTATACTAAAAATTGTTTGGTTTTTGTAGTATTAGAAAAGCCTTTTTATATGACTTTAGGCATATATTTAGGCATTATATGACTTTTTTTTCAAGTGGAATCTTAATTCAAACACAAAAAACACACTATTTCTGCTCTACAAAGGCCACTGTAGTTTCCTGATACACTTGGGAAAAAGAAGGATCAGTGGCGATTGTGGCAATTTACAATCTAACCATTAGATGTCACTAATTCTCACAGACTGGGCCTTTAAATCGAGAACAGAAGCCGTGCAAAAAGTGTCACATCGACGACTTCGCTGTGTTGCGCTTGTGTGTCTCTGCAATGAATGAGAGCCGTAATCAAAGCTAAAGGTGGTGGAGTGTGTGTGTGATGTAAGGGCTCTTCTACCTGCACAGCAAGAGAAGCTGCAGCAGCAGATGGACGCCCAGAAAACCCACATCTTCCGTCTGACCCAGGGACTGCAGGACGCGCTGGACCAGACTGACCTGCTGAAAACTGAGAGGACTGACCTGGAATACCAGCTGGAGAATATCCAGGTGCTGCTACACACACATGAATGTAATGGAAGAAAAACACCGATGATAATGGATTTCTGAGTTCCACGAGCTAAACTCAGAGAAAATATTTCTATCGTTTGCTTGTCTTGTTTTTTTCCCCCCACTGTTTTTTCCATTTTAACACTACAAGTCCATACCAGCGTCCCATAGTGTGTTTGAGCCCTCAGCATACCTCCCTCTCTCTCTGTCTCTCTGTCACCTCTCTGTGGGAAGTTGAAGTACTTGAGGAGAAATTCATGGCAGTAGTGATGTTCACTTAGCTCCACCTGCAGGCTGTGTACTCCCATGAGAAGGTGAAAATGGAGGGGACCATCACACAGCAGACCAAGCTCATAGACTTCCTCCAGGCCCAGGCTCACGGTGGCTCCAAGAAGAAGAAGGTCAGAGGACACTGGAGGTTTTTGTCTTGTCCACCCACCACAATAGATTTAAATCATATGTAAAGTAGGCAGTTATTATATGTTCATTTAAGTTGAATTAAGTATTGAGGTATCTCTTTGAACATTTGCTAAAAAAAATTTTTTCATGAATTTGTATTATAGATTATAGATGTTTAGATGTTTTATTTTTTATTTTTTTTTAGATATTGCACATAAATGGACATTAACTGGCTAATTTACATACAATATGTTGTCCTTAAAAATAAAGAAGTAAATACACAAGAAATAACAACAAATGAAAAAGCAGCATAGCTTTTGTTTCAGTGAACAATCAGTGAAGACAGATTACTAACAACACCAAATATGTGAGTTTTGTTGTTTGTTATTTTATTACATATATGTTTTTAAAGAGTTTTCGTGTGTGTTTGCTTCTGCGTGTGTCTCAGGGCCTGTTTGGCCGTCGTCGTGAGGACCTGTTGGCTGCCATGGCTGCTCAGGCTCAGAGTCAGGGTCAGGGCCAGGGTCAGGGCCAGGGTCAGGGCCAGGGCCAGGGCCAGGGTCAGAGTCCGGGCCAGGTGTCCCCCGTGCCTCCCATCCAGCCGGTTCCCCTGCAGTACAGTGACATGAAGGTGGCTCTGGATAAAGAACGATCCCGCTGCACTGAGCTGGAAGAGGCTTTGCAGAAGATGAGAGCAGAGTTGAGAACTCTGAGAGAGGAAGGTCAGACTACACCTTTTTATCTTCTCTGCACTGAAGCTGCTGTCAGTGATCCTGTCTTTCTTTTAGATAGATAGATAGATAGATAGATAGATAGATAGATAGATAGATAGATAGATAGATAATGTGATCTATCCCTTTAACCTTTAAACAGCACTCCAGTACAAAGACCATGGGAACTCCCCGATCCCGGCCACATCGCGGCAGCAGATGATCATGTCCGCCATGGTAAAGTCCCCTGAGCACCAGCAGGGGCCGACAAACCTGGCACCCGCCAGCTCTGGACGCCGGAAGGAGACTGCCACACCTGAGGGTGAGTGAAGGGAAGACTTTTCCCCCTCTAATAGAAATTATGATTGTGATTTTACAGTTCATTAAAACCAGATTCCAGATTTTATCGGTGGACATGCACGCTGATCGCTTTACTGGCCCTCACATGTTCACACAGCCATACACAAAGGATAATCTGTGGAGCTCTTACTCTCCTTTTTCTTCCACACACCTTTCAGAAAGAAGGAGGGTCTCTTTTGAAAGTAAGTCGTCCAAACTCGTGGTTTCTGCAGCTTCGTCTCTTATCTCCCTTCCCCCTTTTGTCTCATTCACATCCTTAGAGGCCAGATTTTTAAAAGCTCTGCACTTTTTTTTTATAAAACGTCAGATTCCATCACGCCGGTGGTCAGGCGTCAGGAAATTGACTCCTGTGAGTGCACAGCTTTAGAAATCTGCAGCATTCTCTTTTGGTTGCTGAGGCTTAGTCCGTTTGATTTGCAGGTCCGCTCTTATGATACCACCTGAACGTCACATGACCATACACTAACAGAGATGTATCATAAGATAAATGCTGTTTTGTTTGAACCCTCACTCTGAATGAGATTAAAGCTTTTGTTCAGTCTTTGTACATTTTATCTTACAAACAAGTCAAGTTTACCACGAAAGACCACGTTTTTCTACATTTTCAAGGCAACAGAAAATAAGGTAATGAGGTCTTCATTTTTAAATGGAAATATATCTTTAATTCTACACACTGCTGTCCTAATGACCATCATTTGTGTAACAAAATCAACAGAAAAGTCAATGTTGACTGAATAATTCCTTTAAGATTCAGCAGTGAGTGGGAACAAGCAAAGGGATGGATTGAGTCAATATTCTTCTTCAGCCATCTTTGTCTTCGAAGTTAACTGCTTCTGCATTTCTGCTGAACATCTTAGCGTTTCTTCCAATTCTCCTTGTTTTCAACTGACTTCATAGCTGGTATGGCATGGCGCACCGAAGGTTGCTTATGAATCCACACTGTGTACGAGCTGCCCTCACTGTGATCCCTCACTGTATCAGAGTACAGCCGTCGACTGAAGGACAGTCAGAGGGACAGGGACAGAGACAGGGACAGGGAGCGAGCGGTGCACCACAACACGCCTCACCGCTTCACAGTGGGACTCAACATGAGAGCTGCCAAGTGCACCGTGTGCCTGGATACGGTGCACTTTGGGCGCCAAGCCGCTACCTGCCTCGGTGAGTCACGCATCAACACAAGTTCAGTGTTACATTAAACACTATACAGTAGATAAATAAATGATCCCTAAAATGACAATTAATACAAATGATGAGTCGTAATCTTTGGAGCCAAAACCATGTCTAAACAGTGCAGTGTTTTTCCTCATCAGAGTGTCACGCCTTGTGCCACCCCAAGTGCTCCCCCTGCCTTCCGGCCACATGTGGCATGTCCAGCGACTGCTCGCTGCATCTGTCGGACGGCCTGTGTCGGGACAAAGGCAGCTCTCCAGGGCAGCAGCTCAAAGACGCCAGTGGACACATGCACATGGAAGGCTGGATGAAGCAGCCCAGGTACGACACGCTGCTCTTTGTCTGGCACCAGTCGTCTTTGAAATGTTATCAGAGTGTGGGCTGTGGCCCCCTGGTGGGCTGTAAAGATATGGCAGGTAGGAAGGTCATTGAGACTCTTTTGAAATGAGCAGAAGAATTTAACAAACACACATAATTCATTAATAATCAACATTAAGACAAGGAGCATCATTTTTTTCCTTGCGTGCACACATATTTATGTCTCAGGTTCTTTCTCCTGGTGAGACTGTGCCATGTCCTCCCACTGATCACACACAACCTGACGTTAAACACTTCAGCTACTTAAAACAGTTCTTAAACAAAGTGTCAGTGGTAGATTTTCATGTTGGCCTCGTGTGTTTGCAGGAATGGGAAGCGAGGTCAAGGCTGGGAGAGGAAGTATGTGGTCCTGGACGGGACTAAAGTGTCCATCTACGAGCTAGAGCCCAGAGAAGGTGGTCTTGTCTCTCTGGACATTTAGCAGAGCGTCCGTCACATAACAGACCTTCCACCATGTCCATTTGTGTGTGTGTGTTGCTCAGATTCAGTGAAGCCAGTGGAGGAGTTTGACTTGTGTCTGTCAGATGGAGAGGTGATGGTTCATGGAGCTGTAGGAGCATCTGAGCTTCCAAACACTGCCAAGTCAGGTAAACACCATTAACACAATTAACACAACACAAACATCAGATTTTGCATAAATAATACAATTTAGTCAACGTTTAGTTCAATATTTCATCAATTTGTGCCAGACGTCCCTTACGTCCTGAAGCTTGAGTCTCGCTGCCACGCCCCCTGCTGGCCCGGACAGTCCATTTACTTCCTGGCTCCCAGTTTCCCAGACAAACAGCGCTGGGTGGCCGTCATAGAGTCCGTGGTGGCCAGTGGGCGAGCGTCGAGAGAGAAGGCCGAGGCAGACGCAGTGAGTATCTCTGCGGTTATTTCATTATTCATTTCTATGCATTGCCGTTTACAGTGTTTGGCAAATGTAAGTGTGCTACTCATCAACATATAACACGAATCTCCTTGTTTTTCATAGATCATCAACCGTTTCATTTATAAATATGGTTAATTGTTCCCTTCTTCTCTTTCTCTCCTCCCTCTCCTCCTCTCTCTTACCTCCTCCTTCTTGCTTTCTAATCATTCCGTAACGTATGTCCTGTATATGGGCAACGCTTTGTTGATTTGCTCTATTCCGCTCATTCCATTGGGTTTCACTGCACACTTAGGCAGCCGTGTCCAAAAGACTAATGGTTCTGTCTCCTCTGGTCCAGGTAAACAGTGACAGAAGGTTTACACACAGTGTTGGGCAAGTTAGAGTAATCGTTTAGTTATTACATATTAATCCTTTAATAAATTACATTACTCAATATACAGAATAATATATATTCATCCATGGTCTACCTCCTTCTCCTCCACATGAGGGTGGCGGGGCTGCTGGAGCCAATCCCAGCTGACATAGGGCCAAAGGTGTGTAGAGAGACCAGAGAACCTGGAGAACCTGGAGAACCTGGAGGGAACTCAGCTCCTCAGTCTCTAAAGGACATAAAAACACAGCGCTACTTTTGTTTTTATTGTTTAGAATTATAATCCCACATACACGATGATCGTTACCGGGTAAATGAATGTTATTACAGTCATATTTTACTGCCCAACACTGTATAGACATAAGAGTCCGTGGCAAACCAGTGGTGCATGTGTCTGTTATTGTGTTGGTTGTTCACCCTCCCACTCCTCCGCTCTCACCTGCTGTGATCACTCACTCTTCACTCCCACTGTCCTCTGTGTCGATGCTGCTCAGCGATTCCTCCCTTCCTGTGGTTGCTTTGCTGTTTTTCAAGCACACTGGTGCAGTCTGATCCTCCTCACTCGTCCTGCCCTGAGGACCAGGACCAGGGATCACACACTGTTTGTGTTCTTGTCTGCTGCCCCCTCTGCACACTCTCCACAGACTGGGTCTCAGGTCATAAACTGGATGACACAAACTGGACCTAAACGACCAGGGAGTGCGATTTAGAGTTGTGTTTGTTATCTTCTGAAGGTCATAGGTCACAGGTCCAACACATACACACATACAGGCAGTTTAGAGTGTACAGTTAACCTCTGCAGGAGGAGAATATGCGAACCACCCACCGCCTCAAGTCAAACATGACACTGACTGAGTCCCACCTCTGTCTCTCCTGCACAGTCATGTGACGTCCTCCCCCCCCCTCTTTCCTTGCTCCTCTGCTCCTCCCACTGTGGTTGTGTTGAGGTCATGGTCCAGCTGACCTCTCACCTTTTCTCTCCACTCTTCCAGAAGCTGTTGGGAAACTCTCTGCTGAAGCTGGAGGGAGATGACAGGCTGGATATTAACTGCACTCTCCCTCTCACAGATCAGGTACAACGTCGTCCTTTTTTCACTGACAGACGTTCGATGATTTAGAAACACAGTTGACGTGCAGCACGTCTTAATGCAGATGCTCACATGTTTCCCTCGTGTGCCGCAGATTGTCCTGGTCGGCTCTGAAGAAGGTCTGTACGCGCTGAACGTCATCAAGAACTCGCTGACTCACATCCCCGGTCTGGGATCCGTCTTTCAGATCCACATTATCAAAGAGCAGGAGAAACTGCTGATGATTGTCGGTGAGATGTTCTCCTCATGTTAGAAGAGAATCACGTGCAGAAGAGAATCTCAGTGTGACTGTGTGTGTGTGTGTGTGTGTGTTACAGGGGACGAGAGGGCGCTGTGTCTGGTGGAGATAAAGAGAGTAAAACAGTCTCTGGCTCAGTCGCACCTGCCCAGTCAGTCTGAACTGACTCCTTACATCTTTGAGACAGTGAAGGGTTGTCACCTGTTTGCTGCTGGGAGAGTAAGAGAAGAGAAGATCTATTATTGCCTTTATTGTTTTTATAGTTTCCATTGCAGGGTTCATTATTGCACATATAAGAATATTGGAAAGTATCAGGTTCCTATATTAGATTCAGTGAGACGCGCGTTTTCGTTCCAGGTCGACAATGGTCCTAGTATATGTGCAGCGATGCCGAACAAGATCACCATCCTGCGCTACAATGAAAACCTCAACAAATACTGTATCCGTAAGGTGGGTGTGGCCTCTCTGTGACGTATACACTTTCAATTATTAACTGTGACTACACCATGATGTACAGAAACATGTCAGTGATCAAGGAAAAGTATAAACATAAGACAAGAAAGTAGACTGATGTAACTGTAGATCTGCATGTGAATGGCTTAACTTTAGACTTTAAACTTTAGACTTTAATCAACATGTTTTATCCAAATTACAAATAAATACTCATCATTTCAACACTGGTCGAAATAATTATGATTTCATTTATGGCCATAACTGTGAAAATGTACGTTCTTAGTCGTCAGAGTAAAGTACATGCAGTACCACTAAGGTCCACTAGAGGGCCACTACCCACACTAATCCAGAAACCTAAAAAACACTGATGTTCAAATGTTTGATGACAGGAGATTGAAACTCTGGAGCCGTGCAGCTGCATCCACCTGACCAGCTACAGCATCATCATCGGAACCAACAAGTTCTACGAGATTGAAATGAAGCAGTTTGTGCTTGAGGGTAAGGACACATCAAATATTTATTAGAAAAACAAAACAAAAAAAACTGTCAGAAAACACTATCATCAATGAGGAAACACTGAGGTTAAATAAAAGTAACTACAGAAATTAAAGTTTCAAAGGCAGGGGGCTCTCAATTTAAAAACGCTAAGAAAATAAATGGGTACATGAGATCAGAAACTGAGCATCAGAATTAGGGTTTAAGTAGCTTTGAATGTGACATGGTTGTTGGTCAGAGTATTTTACAACATAACCACTCATCATAAGTCTTGAAACAGATGGTCTCCAGCAGCAGGTGCCACTCCTGCACCTGACTCATGCACACGATGATGTTCACTGTGACTCAGTGTCTCACTCAGGTCGTGTGTTTTCATGCCCTGCAGAGTTCCTGGATAAGAACGACATGTCACTGGCCTCGGCCGTGTTCGCCGCCTCGTCTCACAGCTTCCCCATCGCCATCATGCAGGTGGCCAGCGGCATGCAGAAGGAAGAATACCTGCTGTGTTTTCATGGTGCGTTTGAACACACCACTCTGTACTATACAAAAGATAACAAAGATAACCACAGACGACAACCAACATTACAGTATATCCTCTTAAAGCGCCAGTGTGTAGCGTCTGTCGCCCCCCTGAGGAAGTCTGAGGAATTACCAAAACACTGCCAGCTCCTCTACATGACCTAAACCAGGGTCTGCAACCTTTACTATGAAAGAGCCATTTATGTCCCCTCACCACCCAAATAATATGAATCTGCAGCTGCAAAACTCGTAAAATTAAGATAATATCATAATATCAATATCACATTTTTTTTATACACATGTAGTTTACACAAAAGAATGATAGTTTTTTTGAAGATTGAAGATTGAATGACTTTATTATAGGGGGGAAACACACATTCACAACAGCTCAGTTAAGAAATGAGAATAGAATAAAAATAAATAAAATAAAATAAAATAAAATAAAATAAAATAAAATAAAATAAAATAAAATAAAATATGAACTACAAAAAGTCAAACGTTTTATAAAATGGAGAAAAAAACTACTACTACAACACTAAAGCAATAATTGGATTTTATGTAGCCGTCATAAACAGTTCATATGTGGATCCAAAGATGCACACGACACGTTTTGTCGAGTTTGGGTTGGTTTTCAGTATCACACTTAATCCCAATTGTGTGAACTAATCTGACAATAGTTTGAAAATAACAGAAATGTGTTTATTTTTATTTTAAAGTCATGCACTATGAGCTGATACAACAGTCTTTATCTGTACCGGTGGTAAAGTCCAATCTTTGGTAAATCACATCACATTCTTGTGACCATGTGACCTGGGCTGCATGTCTGTCAGCTATGAAGGCTTACTTTAAGCTAAAAGAAGAATAAAAGGGTGAAATCTTGTCTCTTAATTTCATTTTTATAAAGATATTGAGTATTGTGAGATTTATGCTTCATCTTCTTCTTCTTTAGAGTTTGGCGTGTTTGTGGACAGGTACGGAAGAAGAAGCCGCACCGAGGAAATTAAGTGGAGCCGTCTGCCTTTGTCTTTTGGTGCGCACATCTTACAACTCAAATCCAATGAATGTGATGACGCGTGTGTAATCCTGCTAATCATTTCTCCTCTGGTGCAGCCTACAGAGAACCTTACCTGTTTGTCACCTACTTCAATTCTCTGGATGTCATCGAGGTTCAGGGACATGCTGCTTTGGGGTGAGACACACACACACACACACACACACACCACAGAAGTTGAAGCATTTTATTGTTTTTATTTTATTGTATTTTATTGTATTTTTTATTTTATTTTATTGTATTTTTTATTGTATTTTATTTTATTTTATTTTATTTTTTATTTTATTGTATTTGTTATTGTATTTTATTGTATATTTTATTTTTATTCTCATTTCTTAACTGAGCTGTTGTGAATGTGTGTTTCCCCCCTGGGGGAGGAATAAAGTCATTCAATCAATCTTTAGTCCCACAGTGCTGGCTCACCTGGACATCCCCAGCCCTCGCTACCTGGGCCCGGCCATCTCATCCGGGGCCATTTACCTGGCGTCATCCTATCAGAATAAGCTGCGTGTCATCTGCTGTAAAGGGAGTCTGATCAGAGAGTCTGGAGAGCTGCAGAGGAGCGGCTCCAGTCGAGGGTCAGCTCCCTCTGTCAACACTGTAGTTAGAGCAAAACACATGAAGGTTACAGTAAACTGTGAATGACTACAAACACATTTATTTATTATTTATCTATTTTATACAGATGAAATAGTTTTTACTTCTGCATTATTTATCACACTTTATTCTCCCTGTTTGAGGTCAACACCACTGTCTGCTGTAAAGATGCTGTCCTCTGTCCTCCGTCCTCTGTCCTCTGTCCTCTGTCCTCTGTCCTCTGTCCTCCGCTGTGTGTTCTACAGCAGTCCCACGAAGCGAGGCCCGCCCACCTACACTGAGCACATCACCAAACGCTTGACCTCTGGCCCCGGCAGCCATGACGGTTTGCACCGAGAGCCCAGCACGCCGCATCGCTACAGAGAGGGTCGCACCGAGTTCAGACGGGACAAGTCTCCCGCCCGACCGCTGGACAGAGAGAAGTCGCCCGGCAGAGTGCTGGACAGCCGCAGGGAGAGGTCACCGGGGAGATTCGGGGACAGCAGCCGCCTCCATGCTGGCTCTGTCCGAACACAGCTCGCCCCTGTAAATAAGGTACTGTAGGGGCCACATTTAGAAATGTGTGTCAAATGAGGGTTATTTATTATTATTCATGTTATGTTCATGTGTGTCTTTAGTCTGTCAGCTATTTGATTTTTACCTTTTTTATATTTGATACAGGGATGGTTGTTCATCTGCCCTAATACGCTTTTAAAATGGCGTCTATTCCATATTACAAAAAACTATTAAAAACTTAACCAACAACTAATAAAAACTGGCAAACCTGCTCTAAAAACAAATGAAAATGAACTAATTTTAAAAAACAAACAGTCAAAACTATGACTATTATAATCTTGACACAAGTTAAAGGCAAACTGATGAAATAAACAAATGCTTGTGTAGCAGCACACATCAACACCACAGGAGGGCGCCATCACTGATTATCCGGCAGGTGAAAGTGTGTGTGTGTGCGATTGTGCGGGTATAACTAATGTTGTGGGGACCTCAAACTGTTTACACAGTCACATTATGGGGACTTGTCTTCCTTGTGGGGACAAAAATCAAGTCCCCACAGGATTAGGCCAGTAGTAATTATGGTTAAGGTTAGAGTAAGTCTCCAGGAAATGAATGTAAGTCAATGCAATGTCCCCTCAAGTCATGAATGTCCAACAAGTGTGTGTGTGTGTGTGCGAGTGTGCGGGTATTACTAATGTTGTGGGGACCTCAAACTGTTTACACAGTCACATTATGGGGACTTGTCTTCCTTGTGGGGACAAAAATCAAGTCCCCACAGGATTAGGCCAGTAGTAATTATGGTTAAGGTTAGAGTAAGTCTCCAGGAAATGAATGTAAGTCAATGCAATGTCCCCTCAAGTCATGAATGTCCAACAAGTGTGTGTGTGTGTGTGTGAGTGTGCAGGTATTACTAATGTTGTGGGGACCTCAAACTGTTTACACAGTCACATTATGGGGACTTGTCTTCCTTGTGGGGACAAAAATCAAGTCCCCACAGGATTAGGCCAGTAGTAATTATGGTTAAGGTTAGAGTAAGTCTCCAGGAAATGAATGTAAGTCAATGCAATGTCCCCTCAAGTCATGAATGTCCAACAAGTGTGTGTGTGTGTGTGCGAGTGTGCAGGTATTACTAATGTTGTGGGGACCTCAAACTGTTTACACAGTCACATTATGGGGACTTGTCTTCCTTGTGGGGACAAAAATCAAGTCCCCACAGGATTAGGCCAGTAGTAATTATGGTTAAGGTTAGAGTAAGTCTCCAGGAAATGAATGTAAGTCAATGCAATGTCCCCTCAAGTCATGAATGTCCAACAAGTGTGTGTGTGTGTGCACCTCTCTGTGGGGACATCAAACCTGTCCCCACAACTTTAAAGGGCTTTTTCAGGGTTAATGATTAGAATTGGGTTCAGGTTAAGGGTTAGGATAAGGCACTTTAAACACACTTTAAAGGTTGATGGTGTAACATTTAGGTGGGTACATTGGATTATATTGGGTAATTAAATACACTAAAGTATAATGATGTAAAAATAAAAAATTTACACAAATATACAACAACAACATGCTTTCTGGTCTGTGCAGGCCACCGTAGTTCCCTTACACTCTTGGGAAAGGGAAGTGGGTGAGAGGAGGAGTTACATGTGTGATAATGTCACCATATGAGAGAATCTGGTGTCTCTGCTGTTGTCTTGCAGGTGTGGGATCAGTCGTCAGTGTGAACCCAGTTCTGCTGCAGACCGAGGTTTGGAGAGAAACCCGTGAAGACACTTGATCCGCACACACACACACACACTCGCACACACGCAGACACACACACACCGAGGTTGACTGTCAGCTTCATTGCTTGTACATAGTGCAGTCTCACTTCCACTTTGAACAACACATATACCTGCACTGGGACGCGTCTCCTGCGACAGCCCCCGTTTTTCTGAGTGGTGTTTTCAGTAGATTTGGTGGCAGGAAACCTACAGATCAGGAGAAGCTACTTTATAAAGTCTATTCAAAGGTGTAAATATACATATCGCTGTGTGAGGTTTTTATAGATAAAGGGAACAGTCGGCTGGTGAAGAAGCCATGTCTATATTTTTAAAAAAAAAACGCAAATCTGAAGATGTTTCAGGGAAAAATAATGAGGTCAGTGGAAAAGGAACATCTGAAGATTGAATCAGAACGTGAGCGATCACAGTTCAGAGGATCCAAGCGTGAAGAGGAACTCCGAGGAAGCGACACTTTGCACACGAGGTTGGATTTGAACAGGAGTTTAAGAACAGTCTCTGTCTCTGGACGGAGCGTGTGGTCCTGCTGACTCCACAGCCTTTGATATATTACCGCATATGATTGCTTTACTGACAGTCGTCATCAGCCATACTTTGTAAAACAATAATTAAGCAATGTCTTGCTCCAAGTGTTCCTTGTTTTGTTTTTTTGGCAAACCTAAGAAGAAGAAACACGCAGCTCTGCCTCACAGTCAGGCCTCAGCTTTCTCTCTCTGCTGCTGCTGCTGCTGCTGCTGCTGATGATTATGGTACAGATGTCCTGTTTCTGTGCAGTGCTATGAAGTCTCGTATCGTCAGAGGTTGTCACTTCTTGGTTTGGTTTCTCTGGAGCCAGTACAGCCCCCCCCCCCCCCCCGTTCATCACATCAGTGAGCATGACTAACGTAGAGCAGCACTCGTCGTTTCTTCAATCTTGACTCGTTCTCTTGGTTGTTCTTTTCTGTCATGAATTCACTTGACTTTGCATTCAATGAAGTAGACGTCGATGTTAGACAGTGTTGATTTTTAAAGTTGTAATCCCAGTTATATGCATTAAACACAACTGAAATGACTGACCGTGTTCTTCTCTTGTGTGTTGAGCTGCAGTTTCGGGCCACGGCGTCAGCTTGTAGCAGTGAGGGCGGGGCCAGCTTTAGTGAAAACTCTGAGTTTGTTAAACCTGAAATGAGGAAAAGTCTGAGTTTTAAAGAGGAGTAAAAACAAGGTCACTCGCCATGGTAAGTAAGTCTGTGAATGTAACCTGTGTGGGAGCAGGTTTTCCTCATTCATCCATTCATTCATTCATTCATTCAGTTCAGACCAGGTGCTTTTTAGCAGAGTTTTGTGGGTATCAAGATGATTTTGATATTTTATCTACATATTTTCGTTTGGGCAGCCAATGGCAGAACGGAAGGGAATTGGGCCTTGTAACCGGAGGGTTGCCAGTTCAAATCTCAGCCAGGTAAAGGGCTGGAGTCCCCAATCTTAATTGCTCATTGTTAATTGGAGACTCAGTGTACTCCGCTGTGACTTTCAAAGCGTTTTGAGTAACCATGGCAACAAAAATCGCAAAAAAACGGAATAATTTCCACATACACATGAATGGGAAACGGTCAAAAAAATTATCCGAAACAAGCCCACTTTGGAGCCTCACAGTGTCGTCATACTTTCATGTAGAGACATGGTTTGAACTTTAAACGGGTCACAAAACTTGGGACTTTTCTCACCTAAGTCAAAGTTTTGATATCTTTTAAGGTTTTTATACAGTCACAGTTTAGGTTTTGTACTTTCTCGCCATTTTCAGATTTTAGTATGTGTGGGCATCTCCAAACTTCTTCCAGACAACTTTTTTCACATGACTTGCAGTTTTTCTTAAAATCACCTAAAAGGAGAGTTCTTGTCAAAGCTCTCATTAACTCCCATGTTAAAAATCTGCTTTGAAGTTTTTAAAAAAAATCAAGAATTGGCTGATTCTGTCAATTCACACCTGTTTTTCACAAATTTAAATGTGGGAGCTGCTGAACGCCTCCTGACACTCACAAAACAAACAAAACCAACATTTCACACTACAAGTGTAATTCATTTCATATTTATCAGAATATGAAATGAACACACTACATTAAACTTGATACTTCACTCAATCAGCCCGAGAACTTTCTTTTTTATTGTGTAAAGATGCAGTTAAATCCTTTTAATTTGACAGAAATTGAAGACAAAACAATTAAACTTGATTTTTATAAGTCTACAATCCCCTTATTGTATGAATTGTTGTTCTTCAATTCCCCAAAATGATAACATTTAATATTGACGTCCATATTAATGGACAGAGTGGAGTTGTGATGGTAAATGAGAGCCACACGGGTTCAACTACACCTGGAAGAGAAGGTGAGGGACTCATTGAGACTCAATGCATGTTCTTTTTAGAATGACACAGTCACCCTACTCTGTGATTGAAATAGAAATGACATTAAGACAGATGTCAGGTTCTGACAACAGACAGCAAACAAACCAAGATCATCTAGTTTATTTCTCCTTTAATTCTACAACAATGTAATGCTCTGTAAAGTAAATCCAACAAAACAAAATATTCAGACTGAACAAGGAGCACTTGTTGTTACAGGAAGATGCTATGTACAGCTACACACTCCTCTGACAGACGCGAGAAGATCAAAGTGCTTATCCAACAGAAAAAAAAGAGAGGAACAATGAAACGAAAGCACGAGTGATCCCTTTGTGAGAGACCCGTAATAAAACTGCTTGGCTCCAGTCTCCACTGAAACACACACACACACACACACACACAGTCACACAGATGCATTCACACGTTCACACTCATGTCAAAGTGATTCCTGGGCCGTCTGAGAACGATGACTAAATGTTTACAAATGAGAAGGTAGAGAAAAAAACCATCCTGATAACGTGTGTATGTGTGTGTGTGAGACCCCACCTCATCCCGCACACACACACACACACGCTCCAACCATCATGCTTGTTACAATACTGAAAAGCACACTTTCAGCTTTATTTTTGATGCACTCTGTGGCAGTGTCTATAAAATTATAATATCATGTGCAAAAAACAGCTTCTTATTTTTTTTCTCTCTTTAAAGACGATTCACATTCATGGATTGTTGAAGGAGACGAGCACGTGACCTTGTGACCTCGTGACCTCGTGTCTGCCGTCTGTGAGTCAGTGAAAGTGAAAGAGCCTCGGCCTCGCGTCCATGTTTGATAGTCAGGAGTGTGAAGCTGTGGCCAGATTTAGATTGTTTGTGTTTGCAGTCAGCTGTGAGCAGATGAAGAGAGAGCAGAGAGCTGTTGCTCAGGGTTGAATGCACACGTTGTCTTTACTTGAGTATCATTATTGACACTGTCCATAATGTTGGCCTGAGGGGGCAAACGCTCGCTTTCCAGTGTTGTTGCTTTATGTCAGTGAATGCATCTCCTGTCACAATGGCATGACTTATTCCAGTTTTCAAGTTATATACAGACGTGTCTTTAAAGACTTAGGGGGAGCTGTTGAGTTAAAACACTCGGCTCCTGTAACGGCAGCTCTACTTCCATCATCTGCTCCAACCAAACAACAATGAAGATCACCACCTCCCTCTGGTTCATGTTATAGATAATCATATACACTGTTCACAGGGGGCATGAACTAGTCCAGCTGTCACAGAAGTGTGTGTGTGTGTGTGTGTGTCTGCATGGTGAAGCTTTGTTTTTAGAAAAACAAACAAACAGTAAATAGTGACAACAAAGGCCAGTCTTAAACAAATTAAGTGTGAATGAGTGCGTGTACAAAGTAGAGGTAGTGTTTGTTTGATGAGTTAGAATGGAGTGTGTGTGTGTGTGTGTGTGTGTGTGTGTGTCGGGGCTTGTGTGTTGTGTTCAGCTGCTTGTTTTGGACCACACTTCACTCAGTGCATAGACGTCTCATTGGCTACAGACACACACTTGTCTCGTTTTGTCTGGCTCGTCACAGGCTTGTTTACTTCCGTGGGAAATCACTGCGTCCGCTAGTCTGGCTGTGACCAAACAAAACAAACACAAATGAGGAGCGTGACTGCAGCCACACATTAAAAGCATCTTCCACATCCCAGCTCAGAAACACTGATTATCATGGGGCAAATTTGAATTGTCTGGATTTCCGAAACAGCAAAAAACATATGCAATAAATTAAAAATCAAAGTGTTTCCATCGCATTTAAAAGGGAAAAAAACCACTGCAGCATCAAAACAGGACACCCTGCTTCTCTATTTAAAAAAACAAAACAAAAAAACAACAACAACAAGATGCCCGTTATTCTTTTAACAGGCTGCAAAATATATGTATTCATCTGCAACATAAGAAAACAAAGAAATTTAAACAAAACCTTTTTGGTGACTAATTAAGTGAGCCACTAATCAAGGATTCTATACATTTTTCTTAAATGCTATATAGGTATCTGAATATATTATTTATTTTATTTATTTTACAAAAAAAAAAACTATGCACGTGTGTGTGTGAGTGGACAGGTGTCAGGCAGAGCGGGCGTCTCACTAAAGCTTCTCTGACAGGATTCACTTTCAGTTTTAGGGGAAAGAAAAGAAACAGAAACGCAAAGATCGAGCTCTTCCTGCTGCTGCTGCTGATTCTCCACTGTTCAGCCAATCACAGGTGAGGCCACCGCTGACGAACGCCTCTGAAATAATTATAATTAACAACACGGACATTTAAACGTGTCCAATAAACACCATCAGCTCCGATTTCCATCAAAGAGCTGACGTGTGTGGGGACGTCCAGCTCCCAGTGCCTGCTGGGAAAAATATTTGGGGGGCTGGTTAGAGACGAAGAATAACAGTCAGTGTGGAAGAGCTGAATGACTTTTTTTAGACTAAAAAAAACAAACTCAAATAATTATTGACTCTCCTGCTGAGTTGTGTAACTTGGGAAAGACGGTGTGAAATGTTTTGGTTAAAGGAAGGCGGTTAAACCAGGTGAGCCTGGGCTAAACCTCAACACTTAAAATCACTAACTCACCCATACTAACTTAACACTAACCTGTATTTTCAAGTCACACTCACATCTAAATCATTGTGTGTGAAAAAGCTGATTCAAAACTCACCAAAATGAAAGCAAGCAAATAAGCAGAGTTGAGATTGAGCCCAGTTAAAGGGTCAGTTCACTCAATGATGACATGTTGGTTTCCGTTGTCTCAATAATGACCCTGATGATGTCACTGATGTTTGAAAATCTTAAACACAGTGGAGTTGCACGATGGGATGTTTGGAGCAAAATGTGAAGACTTAATTTCAGTGATGAGCTTCACAAATCTCAACTTGACCGTAAAGGTGTGAATGTGTGTGTGTGTGTGGCCCTGTGATGGACTGGTGACCTGTCATTACCATTTCAAAATAAGAGCACACTACATGTGCTGGGATTGGGTGCAGCTCCCTGTGACCGTCATATGGAGAATAAAGTGGATGGAAGTCATCTTACAGAAAACTATTTTGGTTCCATGTTCTTTTTTTAAAGCTTTTTAAGTGATGGAGAACATCATAGTTGCAGCCATAATTTAATTCACCTCCACTGTGCTGGGACGGCAACAGAAATCTGATGAGATCCGGAAGTATTTGGGTGAACTGACCCTTTTCGCTTCTTCCTAAACAACAAATCCAGACATTTGTGATGCTCAGAGACTTTCTCGTGAATCACGGAGGTTTTCCTGCTCTTGATCGTACATGTTGTGGAGAAATGAAGAGAAGCAAAGGAAGTGTGTTCAGTGAACCAGAGTCCTCCAAGAGACTTCAAAGTGAGACGACCTTCTCTGCCTGCCTGGTTTAAGGCACCAGGATGTCCATTCTCACCCCTCTGGCCTCAGAGTGCAGTCCAATCACTGCCGTTGATGCTCTGTGTGGCCAGTGTGCAATTTCTCCTCTAACACACACACACACACACACACACACCCACAACTCAGAGCACTCAGCATCTGGCAAACACTTCATTCAGCTCCGCTGCCACGTCATCCTCAGTATATACAAATGTGCTGCACACACACACATACACAAAGTACATGGGACATTCTGTGTAGCTCCTGTGCTCTAACATCAGCAGTGCGTCTGTGTCAGTGGCTGTTCCACTCAGCCCGCTCCCCCCCCTCCCCATCGTTGCCCTCAGTTGGAGCTGGCTGCGATGGGTTTCTCCAGCTCCAGGTCAAGAGGAACCAAGCCGAGCTGGAGGTTGCCGTAGCAGCCCTTACAGACGCGGCTGGGCTCAAACAGCTGCTGGCTTGGCACTGGGATCTTCTGGTCACAGCAGTTGGCGCAGAACACGTTACCACAGTTCCTGCAAGAAGAACAGACAGAAGTCAGTGCTGGACTCTCTCTCACACACACACACATACTCTTCACACCTACAAGTGACACGTGTCTCCTTTTCAGATCATGTTTACATGCAAACCAAGGCTCTGTTCTTCATGTGTAAGGAACTCATTTAGCTTAAATTTATTATAGAGGATTTAGGTGAGAAGATTAAGTTATGGTTTTCACAAATACTTCTATTTTTCTCTCTCATCTCATTTGCAAAATGTTTGTATTTATTGTTTTTTGTGGTAAAGAAAAAACTCAGTCTTTAAATCTCATACATTTTATCATTATGTCTAATGATTTATATCATAATAAAAAAGATCTTTTGACCATACTGCCCAGTATTGCATATATATATAAAAAAAGACTCGACTATATTAGTATCAATTGGACTATAGTCTGTGTCTGACACTGGAAACCAGGAAGTCAATTGTCCCAAACTTGTAATTTTAACACTAAACTTTATGAAATGTAATACAGCATCATGCATGGAAATAATATTCCTAATCATGAGGTCAAAGATACATGGACTGCATGTTACTGAATAATGACTGGTCACATTATTACTACCAGCTCCATAACGATAACAATATTGATTATTATTGTTATTATCATTAATTCCATCTCTCTATGGGAACCTTTAACTGTATGAATCAACGTACATAGATCATGCTGCTTTTATTTCAAAATAAGAGCACACTGAATATAAAGACTAATGAATCAAATCTGAGTGTTTAAAGACGGATGATTGCTGGCGTGGATTAGTAAGCACACTTTGAAGAACAGGACCCTGATATAAACATGTCTGCTTACAGAATTAACATTGTTTTCTTATACAAACTGTCTTAGCCGTGTTTTGATAACAATGATCACAATGATTTATCAGTGACACATGATAAAACATGAGAGACAAGCAGGTTTGAGTGAATCATCCAGAGCTTTGCACTAGAGGTCTTCACAGTTCCACAGTTCAGACACACTGATGCTGGATCCAGATTCTGAGTCCTGTTTTACTGCGGCCGGACTCAGCTCTCAGTGTCTGCAGCCAAACACCGTTATCAACTCTGATCACACTGTCTTTTTGTCAAAAGTCTGTCTTGGCATAAAACAAATCACTTCCTGTGTGCAACGTGGGAATGTCAGCGGGCGAAACAGAGACGGACGTGTGGAGTCGACAAGTCTTAATCAGCATTATGTGAACACATCTGATGATGGATCTATTGGATATTTGTTTATATTTAAATGTTATATATTACTGTTAATTTGATTTGAAGACATGAAAAAAAGATCAAGCCTTCAAATCAGTCTTATTATCACTGCCCAAAATGTTTTATTATTGGACTTTTAACTTGGCTTTACACATGTACAGCAAATGATTCCATTTTCTTGGGACATTTTCACTGTTAATATGTAACAAATGCACTATTTCTCACTGATGAAATTAAATGATGATGCATCACGGTGCTCTCAATGTTTGCATTCTCATGCGTGTCTCTCTTTTATGAAACCTATTGATTTGATGTTTGGACCCATGAAGACCTCTACTTTACACACGGCTCCTGTTTACAATTCTAGTTTCCTGTGAAGTTTCACTTAACGTTGGGTTAGCAGAGGTGCTCTTACACTCGGCAATGCTCAGCCTGTTAAAAACACAAGTTACCATCAGAGAACAGGAAGGCTTCAGAGACCCATGCTCAGACTCAGCTGTAAGGCCATGCTCACACTCTTACACTTTTATGCACACAGTGCTGGCTTCTAGCTGTCTGTACTCACCCTCAGCACAACATGAAAAACATGTCATTTAATTCTCTGAGAATTTTCTAGCCGTCTACACCACGAGTGGCATTCAGTACCATGCTACGATGCAGGGGGGGTGGTTTGGGGCCGCATGCTGCCAGGGTGAAGGGAGGGTGGGCTGCTGATGTGGAGCTATGCCAGGAAGTCAATGTTAAGGATGCTTTTTTATTTTAATTCAGATTTTTCAGGAGAAATAATAGAGGTGGGAAAGAAATGCCCCAATGCATCGTTTTTCTCAACCAAAGCTCAACTGTCTGTATCGACCTGGCTCTGCTCTCTCTCGCTCTCTCTGTCAATGTTTTTGTTGTTGTCAATATTTTAAAGAAACAACAAAACAGAATAAAATACAAGTACAGCTTTACTGCTAGAATTAATTCTGTATTAAAAGCTGCTTTTCTTGTAACCTTTTTCCACCCCTAAATATTGTAAATGGAAGTTATTATTTCATAATCTTTCAATAATGAATCTTTGCCCTCTGATTCATAATCAAATCAAATTGTGAGGTACCCACAGATTCCCACTAGGGCTGCAACGATTCATCGATTACGAATTCATTTCTAAATGAATTGCCAAATATTTTGAAAATAATGAATTGTTAAGATTTTTTGTTGTTTTCTTTTTAAAAATTCAGATTTTTCAGCTTCTAAAATGTGAATATTTTCTATTTCTTGCTCCATGTAGCAAATGATATGCATTATATAACATTATATTGTATTCAAGCTGAAAAAAACAAGACATTTGAGAACATTACCATTTCAGAATGTATGGAAAACTGAGCAAAATCTGACATTTCATGGACAAAATGACTAATTGATTTATAGACAGCTTAGTGTTAGTTGCAGCCCTAAAAACCACCCATAAAATAATCAGCCCTCGACCGAACACAGCCAACCCACTGGCAGCATCCTGCTCACAGTCACGGCCAATTAAAAACAGCTGAATGAAAACACAGTAAAGTCAATGCATCTGAGAAATGGAGAACAATTTCCCTGAGAATAAGCCAAAAACTAAAACACAAAAGAAAACCAGACACAATCATGGCCAGGTGGGATGGGGGAGGCGAGGTGGGGTAAGGATTAGGGGGAAAGGGATGCAGTGAATTGTGATATCTGGTTACAGAGGTGGAGGGTGGGTGGATTTTGGGAGAGGAGCCGGATCTCACCACAGCTCCTGGACAGTCTCTCTGCCACTGTGGAGGAGGAAAGGGACAGACAATGGATAAGAACTGTCTGGACAGACGAGACAATTTAAAGGGGCTACATGTAAGAAATGTATTTCATTAAGTAATAAAATTAACATGATATGTAATTGAAAGGATCAAATTAAATTGAAATACTGGCTTCACTGATAACAATGGTGTAGCTAGGGCTGGGCGACATATCGGTAGTTAGAGTTATACCGGTATATCGTTGAAAGAGATATGTAGTTCAATATTGCCATACCAGTATATTAGATATTATTTTTATGTTGCCTTGCGAACGCTATTTAATGAGGGGCCGACTGCTTCTCTCTGAGCCTACAAGCCTAGTTCAGCTGCTCAATCACGCCCCTTACATGTATGTACTACGTAGTGTTCTCCCACCCACGCTACGCATCACAACAGACATTTGAACGAAAACGTGGCGGACACGGTGCAGGTGGAGAGTGAGCAGTTGGTGGCTAAGATAAAAGAAAAATGGCGCTGTTATTTTCCGCAATAAAATATGTACTTTTACGCCGATACATTTCCCTTAACCATCTTCGTTACTCGTTACTATAAAATGAAAGTTGAGCTGGTGATGCCTGTTTGTTGATGCTGCTGCATTTCAGCCGCTCAGCTGTTACCCACAGATTTAGGCTCCAAGTGAACACATTAGTGGCTCGTTGTTTACCGTGTACGAAACCAAGGCTCTGGTTTCTGGGTTCTTGGTCTCCTGTTTCTGGGTTTCTGTTGTACACTCCGGACGCCGGGTTTCAGCTCTAAGCTGAGAGCTGAGCGGCTAACCGGTGAGCTAACAAGCTCACTCAGATAAACAGTGTGATGTCTAGAAGCTCCACAGACTGCAAAGGTCACCATTCATGACAGAAGGTTAATAATTTCAATAAATGTCATATTCAAAATTGTAATTGCTCACTTTGTTTAAATACTTTTACTTCTAATACTTAGAGGTGTAGGTTATTACTATAGATTTTATTTTATAATACTTTACATGTTTCAAACAGGCAACACTATTGTTTATATATGAACAGCTGTGCTTTGTTGAGCAAAAAAACAAAACTAAACCTAAATGGTTGATGGTGATTCGTTAAAAGTACACACTTTACATGTTTTGTTCAAAATATCATTATAATATCGCATATCGCCATTCGAACAAAAAATATCGAGATGAGTTTTGATCCATATCGCCCAGCCCTAGGTGCAGCCAGTTTATACACAATTCAAATTTTCATTAGTGTGTCACAAACACACACGATTGGTTTGGGTCTGTTGTGCCAAACACAGCGAGCTGCAACTGTGCATTAAAAAAGTCAAATGGCGTATTTCCACCGGCTCTACTCGCCTCGCCACGGCATGGTTTAAGTAGCGTTTCCACTAGCTTAGTCTCCACTAGATTAGTACCTGCTCCGGCGAGGTTCCAAAAGTGTGCCGAGTAGATACTATGCGATGATTTGTTAGGCAGCCACTGACTGGCTAAAGTGCCGTCGCAGGAAGAGACGTCCAACACACAAATCAAGCTGAACAGTACCGAACTGTAGATCTGTTAAAACTACTTAACAATCCTAAAAATGTGGGTTAATCTCCACCAATACCAGGTAAATCTCTATATTTAACAGAGGAGTCTGGTGTATTTAGGGACAGCACCGCCAATCGCGAGCAGCATCACAGATCCTGCCGCTGTAGTCTGTGCTCTGGAGACGTGTGGACAGAAATCAAGCCGAACAGTAGATCAGTTAAAACTATTTAACAATCCTAAAAACATGGGTTAATCTCCAACAACTACCAGGAGTCTGGTGTTAAGTCACTAGTCACTTGTTTGTGTGTGTGTGTCACGTATAAAATGAAATCACCGCAGTTTCACGCAGCCGTGCAGTGATGACACGCCCACGTTGAGTAGGTACTTTTTTTGTAGTGGAGATGCAACCTAAACCGTGCCTTGCCGTGCCGTGCCGTGCCGAGGCGAGGCGAATAGAGCTGGTGGAAATACGCCAAAAGAGGCTCACTACCCCTCTCAAAACCATCTCAACCAGAGGAGACACAAAGCAAGGGTCAACAGTGGAGATGAGATAAAATATAGACGGCTGAAAAATGTAGAAGAATATTGGATATTTATATACAGTATATAAATATATATATATATATATATATATAAAACAAGGAGCTTCAGCCAAGGTTAGCTAACACTCTCTCTCCCCCTCTCATATTTAACATACATAATGTTATTTCAGCATGTTAATGTCGTCTCCTCTCATCATGTGGTTATATAGAGCAGACACTCACTCTCTACTCTCTATGAAATCAAACTAAACAAGTTGGGACAGTTATGTATGTGCATGTGGATGAACGATGTAACGCTGGTTTTTAACTGCAGCTGCTTGCTTCCATGTTTCGGAAACTTTAGCAACAAATGCTCTACAGTGGTTGAATCGAAAAGGTCACCATTACATATATCCCCTTTAAAATATATACAACACACTGTAACACAATTCCTATTTAAGATGTATGTTTCGTTTTACATTCAGCATTAGATAAAAATGACAAAATCCAAAATAGCTACAAGTGTGACACATCTGTAACATTCTACAATGAAAAGGAAACCTACAGATTACTGTTGACATCTGTCTACAGTCCAGACCATGGTGGAAATCCAAAACTGACACACAGTGATTAACTTGACCCAACCCAAGCAGCATAAAGGGTTAAAAACAAAACAATGATATGAGGAAGTGATAACAACAGAGGAAATATCAGCTGCTTATAATAAGAGACAGCAAACCAACTGAAGCACCTATTGATATATTGAAGATTTCAGGTAAACTAAATGGACATTGTTCAGTCTAGTTGTTTATTCTAGAAGCACTATCTAACAAACCCTGAAGGAACAAATGATGGACACTTCTGTTATGAATAACAGATGTTGCGTTATTTAATCAATAAGAATGGCAACTCCCTGCAAGAAGACAAAATCAATCAATAGTCCGATTTTAACGTTAGGTCTGCTAGTGAAGTTCCCTCATAATGAGACAAATTTAGTGTGAACTGAAAGCTGCCTGAGCTGAACTTAGTTTGAACCTGTATGTACAGTATCCAAACACAAAACATCACGCTTATACTCCGTAAGCCTGAACAGGAGAGGAGGAGTTGTGACTGACAGTTGTCAAGTCTTTACCTGCAGTGATGCCTTCTTGTGGCGAGCCAGAACCGGCTCTCACAGCCATAACACTGAGCTGCCAAATGGTCAGGGTACCAGCGAGTGACCTGTAATGTACAGAGCACTGCGGTCAGTGAAGGCAACCTCCAAAAGAAAACACCAATCTGCTATGAGAGCTTTGCTCCTTCCCACCATTATAAAAGGAGGATTTAGGTTAGTCCAGCTGCTCACCTCAGTGTCCTGCTTGTCCACCTGTTCCCAGCTGGCCTCAGAGAACATCTCTGTGCTGCAACGTGACAAACAGTTGGGGTCCAGGTTGCACTCAGAGTCCATCATTGAGGTCTACATAGAGGGAGACAAAGAATGAGCAAATAGGAGTCCCTCTGGCAGCAGTTACATGTCCCAAAGGTAAAGCTGTGCCACATCATGTCATTCATGGTAATCCAGATATAATTTTTTATGGGATGAGAATGATAGAAACAATTTAACTGTGATGACACAGTGTTTGCCATACAATCATTCATACATCCATGACCCAGTAGCTTTGCAAAGCAAAGGCAGATGAAGTGCAAGTCTTGTAATGGATGCTACTAAAACTAAAGCTGGACAAATTTCAAATCCAATATAGAAATCAGCCCAAAAATATCAGCTCTGCTGCTGATGCAAGAGGCTCCATCTATGAACCGTACAGGACAGGACGACAAGCTTTGGCCCACCTGGGCTGTTGTTCACCACAAAAACAGGTAAGGATTGGTGTAAACAGAAATTTAAACCTACAATGACTCCATACTCTGGCACTGAGACAATATTATACTTAATATTTTGCTACCAATTGGTTTGCTACCAATTGGCTGAAAAAGTGAAAGGTATTTTTAAGAGTATATGTAAGTATAATATATGTATTATATATGTAAATAAATATATATATATACACACACACACAGTTTAGTTTAGTGTGAAGGGGGTTTAATTACAACTGAGGACAGGTTATGTATTTATTTATTGATTTATTCAACATTTGGAATTCTGATTTAAATATTATATCACACACCCCTGCCCGGGGGTTCATCAATGATCAACCTGTCAACATCTTACCACTTCATCTCCAATGTCGCCGTTGATCCTGTGGGAGCCTGTGTGATGCTGATTCTCCAAGCGGCTCCACAGCTCCTGTACCTGCTTCTTCAGAGTCTCCACCTCCATCTGGTGGCCCGCCTCGATCTGCCTCAGCCTCTGCTGGATGGCATCAGTGTGCAGTGTCAGCCCGTCATCATCTAGGTGACTGCGTGACGGCTGCTCCGGGCTGATGACGGCTCGGCCAACCAAGGCGTGGCAACAGCGATGCTGAGAGCAACTGCCCCGTTGATGAAGGAACAGGGAGTTACAGCTTACCAGGGACATCTGTCGACTCAGAGGGGCCCGCTCCCCGTTCACTTTGGCCCAGTGAGGACCTGCGCAAGGCTCGCCGTCAGAGCTGTCGCCGTCCCTGCTTAGGTCAGCACTCACTGACTGAGAGGCACTGACTGAGGGTTGCTTCATCCCCCCGTTTAAAGTTCTGATTAAGCTGTGCTCGCCTGCCTCAAACCCTTTCTCTTTCCTGGAACAGGGCGGCTGGCTCATGCCGTCAGCACACGGCTGTCTGATGAGACAAATGGGCGGCTGTGTGGGGGGTTCCAACCTGCCACAGGCCTCTTCAGTTAAAGTTTCTGTTGAACTCTCCAAAAGCGAGGCTCTCTTATCCACCAGCTCCACTGGAGCAGATACATCGTGGTCAGATTCATAGTCAGGACATGTCTCCTCATCCTCACTTGGCTCTTCAGGTGAGCTATTCATAAAGCCATTATTTAAAGTTCTGTGAGCTGCAGGCTGCTCGGGCTCACTTGAGCCAGACTCACTGAGTTCATGTGCAACCTCCTCTTTCACACAAGATTCCTCAACATCCTGCGTTACAACTTCCTCTGATGCCTGAGTCACCTCAGGTGCCTGTTGATCCTGCTCCTCTGCCTCTTCTGTGGACAGAGGAGACTCACTATCCTCCTGAGCCTCTATCATGCCATTTTTGTGATGGTGATCATTATCAGAGGCTTCTGTCAGGATCTCAGTCCCATTGACTTTAGCACACTCATCTTCATCTCCAACGTTTGCTACTCTCTCTGACTCTGTGTCAACAGTGTTCATAACTTGAGCAACAGCAGTGCTTCCCTCTTTCTGATCTGCTCCTACCTCCTCCTTTGTGGCTTCTTGGAGAATATTCTCCATTTGGCCTTCGGCCACACCCACTGCCACAGAGAGCTCAGCCTCCTCCACTTCCTCTCCTGTGGCTGCAGGCCTCTCGAAGACTCCCTGTTCAAGGTCAGCACTTGAGGCCCGCAGGTGTGAGCTGTCTTCCGGCTCTGAGTCCGCATCATCTGGGTATGGCTCCATTGCATTAGACAGCACCTCCTGATCCTGATTGCCCCCTCCCTCAGGCCCTGCTGCCATATTGAGCTCGAGAGAGCACCGGTGGTCCTGCCACTTCTCATTGAGGTTCGGGTCACTAGAGCGGCGGTTAGGAGCAAGGGTGCTTCCTAGCTCACATGCACTGGGCAAGTTGTCAAAGGAGCGAGTCTTAGTACATCTGAAGAAAAAAACAAGAATTACACACAGGAAAAGTATTTTATTTTACACAACAGCTTAATGTGCTTGATTTGTGTAACAAATAAATCACAAATAAATCACATGGTGGCCTCATCCAAACAAGAAAAACGCAGCACCAAAATTAACAAGTAAATTCTCAGGTAAAGTCTCTTTAACTCTGCAAGCACTCAAACAATGTCAACATTAATATGAAGCAACTTCCTGTTGTTCTTCCATCATGGTAAAGCTGTAATGACGCATGAGAATAGTAAGAGCATAAAACAGGCTCACCTGCCCAGTGGTGTATCCTCCGGGTTGGTACCAGGTACGGGGTAGGGGGCGCACGAGTCATCTGAGGGGGTGGTGGGGGAGGAGCTGGGCAGATAGACTGCCGTCCACAGCATCAGGTTGCGCACATGGCACACTGGGTGGAGAACCTGCAACAACAAATGGATGAATGAGTAAGATTTGACGAGAATATCTGAATGCACTTGTGGCAGATTAGTTTTCTTGGTAAGTCAACAACACTTCATAGCCCTGACGCCTACGCACATAAATTAAAAGACAAAAGCAGCACTAACCACAAAATGCAACTCTCAGAAGGCAAGAGACTTCTAAATTAGGCTTAAGACCACAACAATTAACAATAAATCTAAAAGACATTATGGAATACACTATGCTCCGAGGTTCATCTATCCTATAATGTATTTTGAAGACTTGGGAAAATCCTGAAATAAGAGGGCTGGACTTCATTTGTTCTCAATTATTTCCAGTGACACATTTTATTTCATCCTTTGCCAAGCTGGACTTGGCAAAAGCTGGACTCAGCTTTGTGGTTTGTACCAAAACCCATTTTTCAACATGCTTCAGAAACAATGGACGTACGGTCTCAGAGTGTGAAGAGTAAAGCATGTTCCTCAGTGTGCGGTTGGCCGGTCTCTGCAGTGACCAGACGGAGCAGGTCCTCTCCTGAACATGGCGATCCTCCCTCTCCTTGCCGCTGTTGCACAGGAATGTGCCAAACAGGCAGGAGTAGGTGTGCTGTACCAGCTTCACCTGCATTCACACACGAGCAAACATGTAAAGGCTTGTACAGATACCACAGAAGAAGAACAGAAATGACAGGAGGTTCCTTGTTTGATTCATGAACACACCCTAACTGCATATTAGTGTCTCACAACCGGAAACTCAGTATAATGACACTGAAATTAGAGGCATTAACACGTAGATGAAAACATTCTGCAGCATCTAATCTCAGAATCTGAGAAAAGGACTTCACAACTGTGGTGTTTGATTTCCACCACTTGTGCTCACCAGAAAGGCCTCATTAAACTCAAAGGAGCATGGAAACTGCCTCTGTAGCTGATGCACACAGTCCAGCCACTGCAGGAAGACAGGGCAGCGCTCATTCAGATCCTCTGAGTTTTCACCATGGCCACAGCGGTCTGCAAACTTATGGCCAAAGTCCAGCCATTCAGTCTCCACCAAAACCTGGAAACCCTGCATAAAGATCAAAACAACTGTCAATTGTAAACAGATTAATTGTTACTACTATTCATAAGTTTTAACACGAATATGTGTTAAAATAATACCAAAATAGCTAATTAAGACCAGGGAGTCCTGAGACCCGAGGTCTTCATATGTACCTCAATGGTGCGGTAATAAGGGTCCAGTAGCAATTTGGACAAAGCAACGATCTGAGGTGTGCGGTCCCAGCCATCGGAGCAGTGCACCAGGACAGGCCTTTGGTCTCGATCAACGGCGTTGACAGCAAGCAGCGCCGCTTTCAGCAGCAGGGACAGATGCTGCAGCCACTTGGTGCCCTCCAGTGCAGAAAGCCAGCTGCACGCATAGACACAGCAGAAGAGCAAAAGAAAAGAAAAGAAAATTCACATGATCTTATATGCCTGTGATAATGTGTCATACATGGGCATCATACAGTAAAAGGATCAGATCTGCTTTGTCCATGATGTCCTCAATTTGTTTTTCCTCAAAGGAAAAACACTAACCCCCAGAAATCAATACAAGCAGCATTAGGAACCAAAGGTTCCTTGATCATGCATGCCACCATTGGTGCACAGCAGCACGACCAGTTACTGATTATGCTGGATTTAAGACGAGATGATGCTCAGTATCTATAGAGCAGTATATTGCTCTATATGTTGCTGAAAGTGCAGACTGAATGTTTCTGTTTTTTTTACTGCTGCAGATTAAAAGTGTTAAACTGAATAAACAAAGCTGGTCTTTTATTTTTCTTTATAATGTAGTAGAATCAGTGTCTTTCCCAATTACCACTAACTGGTATTTCCTTCTGTCCATTTGTGTGGGTGACACAAGTAATACAGTAATACATTTCATGGGCGACCAGAGTGAGACATAATGTTATACATTTTTGACCTACTTCAATGATGAGTAAATGTTTCACTAGTCTTATCTTATCTAGGTTAGTGTTACAAGCATTATTGGTATGTTTATCTTGGAGTCTGTGGTCATGCTTAGCAGACGGTCATACTCAGTTTATAACTGACATCATGCTTGACATCATAAATTCTGTGCACAAGACTTCAATTAATGAATATAACAGCACATGGACAGGAATTGTATGGCCTATGAATGCACAACCCTGTGCATTCATAGGCCATACAATTCCTGAGTCCATTTTGTCTGATTTGCTCTTCTGAGCACTTGCACCCTCTAAAGCCAGCACAGAGCATTTCAATTACACATTGTTGTGGCATCGAGTCTGGGAGAGCAGATAGAGAAAGGGATCCTCCACTTGGGGTTGGGCCAGGCTTTCTAAATCAGGCACAGATGTATGGCCAAGGCCAAAACACAGCTGTGATTACCAGTTACCAACAATTATACCAGCAAAGCATGAGAGCTTTGGATTTTATAGTTTGAGCCAGCAAAGCTGTGGAGTAATGACTAGGGGAAATTAGAGACACTGCAGGAGGCATAGAAGAAAAACATACTTGGCTGGATCAGGCATCTGGGTGCAGAGGAAACGTAGAGACTGGAAACTCTTGCGAATAGAGTGGATGTTGGCCATGCCCATAAACACAACCTCACAGTTGGGATAGTACTCTGGAACAGGAAGAAAGCAATAGTATTAGAAGTATAGCGTTAGAAAACAAAAACATTTTAATATTAGCACAGACAAAAAACTGCACTTGTAACAGAGAAGCTAAACTTACCTTACACTCATACATGTTACTACATTTGTATTTGGAAATTACATTTTCAATTTACAAGATATGCACCCTTGCAAGAAATTCAGCTTCTTATCCGAAGTAATCTGTATCCAAATCAGCGAGAAAACCATAGGGAAATCCAAACCGGTGCGTTTTTGGACTGACGAGTCACCTTAAAGAATTAAATGGTGTGATCAAGCTACTATAGTAGCTTGAATTAACTGTGCATGGTAATGTACCGTGTGTCCTAATTCCGTCTGTAATCTGATACTGTGCTGAGAGCACCTACCTGGGCATTCACAGCCTCCCCCCTTGGCCCTGTTCGCTACAGCAGCAGCATAGGACCTGGCATCCAGGATAAGTAACTTGTGGGCCTGGATGACCAGCGTCTCCACCTCTGAGCTGTTGGTCATGGAAGATTCTAATAGAGACACAAAACAAACAAATGGAAAAAGTTAAAATCATTTAAACTGAGACGAGTGCTGAAGGTTTTGGCAGAGATCTTTATCTCGACCAAAGAAAAGTGTAAACAACCTATAAAGACGTGAGTAAGCCATAGGTAGACTAATTCATCACAATCTGTCTGACATCAGAGGTTACTATGATCTGAGTGAACCCACTGCCTCAGACATGCTATGACATGCCAGATTGCACAACACTGTCTGCTACAGTTGCATGCAAATAGCAAGACCTTTGCATGGAAATATTCTGTGTGAGTGTCAAGTTAGGTGTTTGGGTGTGTGCTCAGCTGGAGGTGTGACTGAAAGTGTACACAGTATGTCAGTTTTGAGGGTGACTGAGGCTGATTGAGTGTGAACTCACCAAAGTCGGTGTCAGGCAGGTCTGAGCCGTTGGTGTAAGTGCCGTTGGGGATGTGTTTGCGGGAGTTGCTGTCCATAGCACAGGACTTGGCAATGGACTGGACCAGATGTTCGTCATCTGCGTTCCTCCAGCCCCACCAGCTAACCTCGGGCTGACCACAGCGTGCGATCACAGCACCTGTGCTGAGGTGCCTGTGTGACAAACAAATTAGGTTTGTTTCGTACATTCAGGATTGTTATGGACCAATGTGACTGGTGATTGAAATTTGTCTTTTACAATGGCAATTATCAGGATAATAGAAATTGTTGCTTAAAGTGTTTTTGCTCATCAAAAAATTGGAAAAGTTAAAAAGCTGTCATCACTGGTTTCACTACTTTTTCAGTTTCTGTAAAGCACAGATTTTAGATTCAAGTGACTGAAGGCAAAAAATAAAAGTCATTAAGTAAAGTCAATAGTGTGGGTGGAAGTCACACTGTGAATACTAGCAGACAGAGAAATGCAGCCCAATGAGGCTGTTATTAGAAATTGTAACTCTGTCCATAGTGGCACTATTATAGGAAATTAGAAAAAAAGGTTTTGATTGATTTCGCAAACAATAAAGCCAATCACCACATGATTATGTTCTTCATCTGTGTATGGCGGTGACACGTTATGCTGCTGGTTTGAGGAGCTCAGGGAGAAACAAACACACCAACCTATAAACCACAGCAGGAAACCTCTTCCAGGAGCGGAAGGCCGCCACATTTTCCAACTCCTTGTCTGTGATCCAAGCTGGCACCAGGAGCTGCTGAGGATAGCTGGGGCATAGTCTGGCAGAGCAGAGAGAAAGAGAGAGCAATGGTTAAACAAAGAGAGAGAGAGAGTGGAAACAGGGGTGGGGGCCTGATGGCTCAACAAAAGTCTCTGTCTATGGACACCTTATCCCAGGCCTGGCCTTTTTCTGCCCAGGGTGCAGCATCAGTGGCGTACAATAACACAACCTCCCACTGTCTTAAACACAAAAACACACATACACTGCGCTGTGATGTCAGCCAATGAAAGCAAAGCTGAGAGTGATGGAAATCAACACAGCACATTTTGTATCCTGCATGAGAAGCTGTTTTTACCTGAACTTGCTGTTAATGTCAGATATTCTCCAGGCGTTTTGAGTGTCAAAGCCCATCCTCTCCACCTCGTTCTTGAACCAGGAGGTCACATGTTCACCTACAGAGAGAGCAGAGATGTTTGATAAGATGAGAAGAGAGCAGTGATAAGGTTCTGCTGGGGTAACATGGGGAAAGACAAGTAGTTTACCTGGCCTGCACAGTTCGCCGTGCTGCTCCTTCTCACCAGCATACACATCCATGCACCAGGCATGAAAGGCAAAGGAGAAGAGGTCCTCCAGGCGAGAGGGAGGACGTACTACAACATTCAGGCGTTTTAGCCATTCTTGACACTGTTCAAATGTAGAGAACTGACACCTGGAAATGCAACAAGGGAATGCAAAGGCATGTGTTACCCTTATCAGGCTACAAAGTATTATAAGGTTGCAAGAGTGGTGCTTAAAAAGAGCCTTTTAATAACAATATATACAACACAGATATTTGAGAGTCAAGTAAAAACATGACTGAATTGTTAACATTAGTTGAAAGCACATTTTCCAACCAAAGAGTAAATTACTGCCTGTGTTAGCTCGATAAATGGCAGCTGTAGACTCTGACAGTAGTCACATCAAAGATAATTTTCCAAAAACCGGATGCTCAAGAAACGGACTTGTCTAAAAGGGTGTTAATTATGAACGTGGTCATTAGAGAAACTTCCAACATGTTTGTGTCTCCTCAAAGTGTGTGTGTATGGCCGTGAATACGTTCAGAGAATATTTGGCAAAGGGAGTATTGTAAGAACTGAACTCAAAACAAACTGAACTGGTAAACAGTTTTGTTCAGAGCATTTAAATTAAACTTTACATTACATTACATGTCATTTAGCAGACGCTTTTATCCAAAGCGACTTACAATGGAATTGAGTACAATCAGCCAGGGGTGGAGTCAAACTTGCAACCATTGCGACCATGATGTCTTTCGCACACAGGGTTCCGGTCTTAACCACTGAGCCACTCCACCCCCCAAACTAGATTTGTTTCTCTGGGCTGAAAAAATTTAAATCTTATACACCATTCCAACTGGTCAAAACCTGTTAAATCCAGGGCTTAAATTAATTTTTGACCAGTGATAACGTGTTTAACTGTGCAGTACACACAGATTTTTAAATCAGTTTCATCTCCTAATGGCATAATTTCTTCTTCATCTTATTTATTTTTGTTACCAGGACATTTGTTTGATTTCACATTTCACACACAGGTGAAAATCAGCCCATCCACTGGTGTTAATTGCCTTTTTTGACGTTGAGCTGGTTTCACAAATTGCAGGTATTATACCAGCTTTTTTAAGTGTGAAAGACACTTTAGCAACCTTAAATCTGCCTTCTAGATTTCCGTGAGAATAGTCAGAAAAAAACTATTTAAAAGGGTGGGACCTACCTCACCACTTTGCAGTCCTTACAGGTGACATGGAGCTGAAACATATCCCGACACTCCACACTCTCTATAAGCTGAAGAGGGACCTGCAAAGTAAAAGAGAGGAAACATCAACTCTACAAACTCGTACAGATTAATTGAGGCTACATCCACACCAATATAAGGTGTTTTAAAAACGTGTTACATTTACCTTGACAGTTCCCAGTACTAAAGCTGCAGTCATAGGAAATGCTACTTACCCGTTATTATTTGAAAACTGAGGTTTTGTTTTAGTATGGACCAGGTTAAACCAAGACACCAAAGTTCAGACTAAGATTTAACAGTCAGGAGAAAGAAATCATAAGTGTTGTTACAATTACTAACAATAACAATTCATTGTCTTTCCAAGAAAAACCTCTTCTCACTTTTGCTATAGCACTTCCTTTCTTGAAGCATTTTCTGCAACTAAGCAACCAACTGCAGAGTACACGGTCTACATCCTGTTTACACTAGTGCACACATGATAAGTGTATTGGTGATATGCTGAAACAAGATACATTTTGCTTTAAATGTATAAGCATGGATGTATCTTAAATAGTATAGCAACCAAATCCATGTAGTCAGTATATACAGTGTGACAGACTGGAAAACCCCTCCATGCTGAGATTGTCATCACATTCTTAATTAATTTATTTCTTTGCATAACCAAAGCCATTCAGCCACACTGTGCCACAGATATCTCGTCCAAGGTGAACTTCCATTAACTTTTAACATTGCATCCGCGTGAGTTGAGTTAATATAGATCGTCTTACATTTGCATTGGAGAGCACAAAAACAATAGATCATGCAGAGCTAAAATTTGTCCCAGTGCTACATTCTTATCTTTTCATAGGCAAACACTATCCAAAGTACAGAAGAGTCATGTGCTCATGACTTCAGCGCATACTCACTAAATACTGCAGGGAAATACTTGTGCTGCTTTTGACTAAGCTCTGTGAGAGCTTACAGTAGCTAAACTAAGAGCATTTCCAGCAGTGAAGTGTGTTCAATGTGCTGTTCACACACAGTCTGGAGACATGCACCATCAATAGACAGTCATCAGTGGCTCACGCTCCCACTACATTAATGCAAAGACAGTGAAACAGCCTGGTTAATATTTTGATTTATTAGAGGTTTGGTAGTATGAATTATTTGTGTAAATTGATTCCCCCCCCCACATATTTTTCCATCACATCCGCTTTAATCCAGTACCTGGTGTTAAACAAACAGGCACAAACAACATGTATATATATATATAACACAATTAACCACTCCACACCATGCAGCTCTGCTGGTACTTACTGACACCTCGCAACAACAACTCTATCCAAAACAAAACAGAGAGGACAATAGTCAAAAAAGTACATGCTGATTGGGGAATATTTTCTGTCTCTACAGGGGTGAGCACATTCTGGATGTTGCTGCCGCAACTGGATTCCTGACTTTTAATCGACATACCAAATCTGGCCACTATCAAAATTCCTGAAGTGCTTGTCAACAGCCTCCCACTCTCTTTCTGCACCTCCCACTCCTGATTTGTGAGCTCTGACGACTCTGGCATGTGAAGCAGATGCCTCATCGACACATCTAAATCTGTGTGAGGAGAACGCTGGCTCTGTACGATGTGAACACAGTGAGGTGGTTTGTGAGCCAGTGACTAGAAGCACTGAGGTCGCAGTGAAGGCCAACCATACATGATGTGCAGCCAGTAGCAACAGGAAGCACTTTCATTAGAACCAATGAATAAACAAATTAACCTATTGCCAGTAATATAAATGAGCTCTGGTAACAAGCCAAAGTTCTCTGATGTGAAAAGCGTTAATTAGTGGGATGTTGATGTTGATTACTGAGGTTGTTTGATATTTTGAATATAATACATCAATACATCACTTCATCTTAATAGGCATTTCCTTGACTACACATTTTTCTAGTCTTATGGGCAACTTTAAGTATTACAGCTCATCTATACTCCTTTATATACCACAGTATATAATTCTAAAACACCAACATCACAGACTTCCTGGAGAAACTGGTGCTGTTAATTCACTTTTTTAATAAATCGAACAAATCAATGTGAAATCAACTCCGTGAGTATTGGTAGTTCAACTCTAACCCCTAACCCAATAGAATTAGTATTTTCTGCAGACAGAATAAATACTCCAACCACAAAGTGCTTCACACAAATGACGATAGTTAATAAGAGAAGGAAGTGAAACAAACCAAACTGTTTTCCTGTGGCACAGCATTTGTCATTACTCAACTTTCCTGCCCTCACATGTTTGCAATAGAGCAGCTTAGTGATCTAAACACACCATATTCCTTTCCTAAAGCATTTAAAAGAACACATTCTTATAAGAGAAGAGTGAATAGTTAATTTGAGATTTAAGAACCTTCAAAGAATTGCACGCAAGTAGAATATGAGTGGTGCATATAACAAAAGGGAATTTGCTAGGGAAAAATGGCTGTTTTTATGTAATGGCCACATGAAAGACAGAGGGACTGAAGTAGTTTGGTACAAAAACCCTTGTTTTTAACACGAAAACATAGTACAGAGAACATCGTCACACGTGCTAATGAAAACATAGACTTAGAGAGTGACCACATTTGGTCAAGAGAGCGAAGACTACTGTTATGCATCCCCTCTGGAACAACTGGAACCATGGCAACGGCAAATGCAGAGAGAAAGCAGCACAGACAGGCAAGGACGTGTAGAAATGGAGGTGATGGAAGAGTCACAAGGATCTGCTGCCAGTGCAGATCAGCTGTGAATAGCCTGGTCACGCCTGTGTTGGCACAATGGCCCCAGCTCTGCCCATTCACAAAACATTAACACCCTCACACAGCTTCCAATAGAGGCAATGTACTCCATTCCGCTGTTATTTTGAGTTTGTGACAATCATTCTCTGTCTGTATCTGACCTTGAAGCACATTGGTCCAAGATACTCACATTGACAACCGACTCTTTGAACTTGATGTGTAGGCGGTAGTTGGACACGGCGATGATGGCATCCTCTGCTCTCCCCACATACTCTGTGAACTCCCCATGCAACTCAGGAAAGGGCACCTGGAAATTGCAAGTGATATTATATTTATACATAAACTGCAGCCTCACATATAACACCTGTGATGTTAGCAATACATGACATAAATATGCGGTAAAATCAATGATTTCACTACAGCACTGTGGATATGGTTAACATGACGATAGTGTAACTATATAAGGTATTTATTGACCAAATATCATGTACCTAGGCTTGTATCTTGTAAAGCTTTTTAAACAGCTCATGTTATTAAATGTACACAACACTAAGTGATCCAATGCAAGATTTCCAAGTTATATAACTGCAAGTTTAAATATCAAAAGTACCATGACTAAAGCATACGAGAAATATCTTCACTGACCAGCTGAGAGCTGACAACAGCTGATAAAAAGAATTTGTCACATCATTATAATGTTTTTCAGAATTAGCTTTCACCGAATGACTGCGAATGTTAACGTTTATTTTCAGAGAGCACTTAACTTCTGACACTTTGTTTCTAAAACTGGTCAAACAGAGAGGGATTTAACGTCTCATGTTTGAGGGTGGTTATGTAACTGATTAAAGGGAAGCGCCTCACACATTTACACATAACTGTCACTTTACCCAATGTTTATTTATGACACAAACAGAGCAACTAGCAACATCCTGACCTGCATGTTTTCTTCCTCCAGGACGGGGGACTTCTTGGGGAATATCTGATTGGCCTGGATACACTCCAAGCTATTCTGCCCCTCCTCCTCCTGCAGAAAGAAGGCCTGTTAACTTTTTACTGAATGAGACTCAACTTTTACAGACACACACTCTGCTTTGGTTTGAATATGTTTTTTGATATTTCTTTCCTCCCTTTTCCTACTCCTTTCACAGATACATTTCCAGCTTTGATCCTGGATCTGTTTTGCAGATAAATCCCTGTATAAGACAAAAGTAGTCGTTTTCTGGGGGGAAAGTGTTAATGCTCAGTGTTACTGCCTAGCTTTTACTGCCACAACGTCACCTGATCATTATTCAAATGATGTGTTATGACATAGTTAAGCACAGTGATGAGAGGGACTAATGAAAGCCAGTTAGACATTGCTGCATTTAAAATAATTTGTGTGGCCATTTATATGTAGCATCTAAAACGAAGAAGCTTCTGCCAAGCCTGACTTTACTTAGCAACCACTACCTGGGAAGTGCAGAGATGACTGAAGTCGCTGCAGCCTCACTGAATTAATTAACACTGTGGTTCTCAAACTGTGGTACGTGAGCTTCCTCCGGATGGTACTGGGAGGAATGTCAAAAATACTGTTCCACTATATGTACCAGGGTATGTGATCAGAGTTCAGCTGAGGAATGTGGAGTAAAAAATTAAAATGCATAGAAAATGAAACAAATAGCGAAAAAAATAAATGAACTAAATGATAATAATTACAGTCACCTTATCCCTCACTCCTCCTTAATCTAATTTTGCTCGGTCTATTTACACCACTGTATTTTAACGTTGGTGCTAATGGTGTTACTTCAAGAGCTCACTATTTTCTCAGGTGGTACTTGGTGTAAAAAGTTTGAGAACCACTGAATTAATGCATCAAACTAGGAAAAAAGGACAACAGATTTCGAGTGATGATATTACCTCACCCCAAGTTTGCTGTTCAATATGTGTGTAGAGAACAAAGTGACCAACTGACTCAGGGACCTTGTCTGGATGATGGAGATTCAGAGTTTATTTCAGAGTAGACATAGACTAGTTGGACCTTCTTCTTTACCCCGCATATGAAAAGATGCACTTAAAGCTTGTTATGATGTGGATGTGCCCAGAAAGCAGGTGTGTCTCAACAGATGCGTTTTGCACCAGTGTCACTCTCATCTACATTGCAAATAAAGTTTGTACACACAAATGATGCTGCAGAACAACACCTTATGGTATGGCACTACTCATTTATGTTTACTTTAAAACTGGTCAATCACAAGGTGAAACTGAAAGTAACTTTTCATTCACATTGTGTGGATGAAGCCCTAATATTTGTGTCCACACTGAAACATACAATGCAGGCTAATTAAGTGTAATCACTGCTTGCACAATGAGCCATGCAATAACAGATGCTGATAACATACAGTGCTTTAAAACTGGAGTTGTCACCAGCAGTCAGTAGGCTTTCTTAGAGACAGAACGTGTGAATTGCCACAGTAGCCTTACACCAGATGAGCACATTTCACAGATGCCTAGCAGAGGGGAATGTGAAGCATGGACACACATGTGGGGTCAGGAATCTTTCCTCAAGGGAACTCTGGTGGGGGTAAAAATGTCTGGCCTTGTGCTGACATAAATCAGCAGGAATCTACAGCCTGTGTTTGGTCGGGACGAAAATGCAGTCTCAACACAATGCAAAGCAAGATTAAGGTGGTCGTCAATGATGTCAGTACGTCCGGTGGGACGCTGGCTCAGCATGAGCCGTGTTGGCTGATACACGGCCAACAATTGCTGGAGGAGCAGTGAGCTGAGGCCAACCAGGGGGCAGCCACCACAGAGTAGCATGCCAACCCAGAACAAAAAACAAGCACACGAGCAATGCATTCAATCTGATGGTTATGTCATAGTGAGACAGCACAGTGCAATTTCTGCTGTGTAAACTGGAAGCTGCTCTGCTTGGACAGCAGCCTTGGACAACCTGTGAAACTGCTCTAGCTGCTTTGACTGTCTGCTTTCCGGTAAACACAGCTGAATAATAATCAATGGAGAGTTTCCGATTTTGCCGACTGCACTCAGGTCACCCGACAGACAGCAGCTACTCCGAAAGCAAACATGCAGTAATGGTACTTTACCATGGCCCCTGTGAAGGAGAGCGGGTCACCCAATGAGAAACTCCGGCCTGGACCAGTCTGTGGAAGCACAACAAACAGATGACAGTTAATTCTAACACAATTCATGTAACTCATCAAAGTCCATAATAAATAATTGGGATATTTTTTAACCCATCCTCTATATTCACACAGGACCAATACAATTATGTGAATACATTTTAAGGACCAAAAAAGACGAAACTGAAGAAGAGAGAAAAGCTTGCTTGCTTCAGAAGCTTAAACTTAACCACTTCACTGCTTCAGGACTGACTTTAGGATGTCAGTCAGACACATAGATTTGAACAAGGTCACATTTGTTTGTAAACAGTGCCAGTTCTCCCAGAGTGTTTGCTTATTTGAATATTTTTGTCAGGTCATCAACAACACACATTAGAAATGGGTGGAAGTATACCTGTGGGAAGAGAAACTTTGAAAAAAAATCGACCTCGGCCCAAATAAATGTTGCTCAGTGAAATTCTGTCACCTATGTGAAAGCTCACATTGCCTGGATGCAGGTTTGAATAATGTATCATGTTTTGCCATATTTTTTTGATTGCCATCTCCTCCCACACTTTTCAGCCGATTATTTGTACATCAAAACGTTGAGGATATTCTGGTAACTATGTCTATTTATTTCTATTTTTAAACTTTATGAAATATCTCACTTATTCGTCATTATTTCTCCCACTGGAAATTAATTGAGAGGGCAGATCAAAGGCAGGCAAGGAAGATGGAAGACGCAGTAAAGGTGATGGCGTGAGTATTCCCTAGTGAACATAAACTTATAAGAAGTGATTTTATTTTTCAAGACATAGCCAAAGTGCTTTTTGGAAGAGATTATAAGTAATAGAATTTAAAATTGTATTTTCAAAATGTATTTAGGCAACCAGTCAACCACAAAGTGCAATGTCCCTACAGTTCATTTTGGCCAGGCACCTTTTTCTCCTTTTACTGAGTCATCCCTTTACAGTTCAATCCCAAATGAAGGCACAAAATGCCCCCAAAACGTATACTTTTCATTTGAACACTGTAATTTGGGTGTTTTCTTCTTTTGCTATATGCTCAGTCTAAAAGAATAAATGGCGAGTCTCATCTACAGGATCACTGAATTTTCACTACCTGAAATGACAGACCACATTAACGCCCTTGTTTCTGCATTAATTTGACGTTCTTTTTTTAGGTTTTTTTTGGAATGTATATAACAAGATGAGACAACAACTGGATTGTTTCACTCTGATATCGTGCCAAAGCATCAGAATGTACTGCTGAACTATGTTCTACGAGATTGATTGAAGGCAAAAAACTAATTGTAGCTCATGGTCGATGAGGAGACCGTAAGCTCTGGTCGGGCAATCGCATTCAACACATTCAATAGCAAATCAATTCAACACAAATTGACATTACAACAGAAAGACATAGTCAGCAGAAACATCCTACAGTGAAGCTTGTAGCTATTGCATAGTAAAGGGGAGCAGAAGCACTGGAGGCCAAATTAAACATCTTTTAAACTTACCAGAGGCAATCGGTGATGGACGATGAACAGTCCTAGTGATCCTTTTTTGGTAACTCAAAAGTAATGCATGAAAATCTGTAGAAAATATGGGGAAAAAACATGCAACTGAATAATGAGCAAATGAGTCTCCTTATGAACAGCAGACTTTTTCACTGAGACATTCAAGCTACAGAAGCTCTTTTGATTCCCTGGCAAATATAGCTGTACTGGTGGCCACAGTGGCTTGCATGTGAGCTCAGAGATACCACTTAAACTCCGTTGTGGAAAGAAGCAAAAAAATCCTGCTAGGTCTTGAAGCACTTAATTTCCTAGTCAGAATACAGGCATAGTTTGGTCAAATCAGTCGGTCATCTAATAGTCATTTTCAGAAACACACTAAATAATATTAAATTTGAACCCCCCCGACTCTGACATTTTGAGGTTAATAAAAGCAGCTGGTTACTAACCCAAATGTCTGTTCAGACAGACACATAAAACAGCCAGACATTTCACAGCACTTAGCTGGTGGGTAGTATTCATTTCCTGCAGTTTAAGGTCGACATATAAATGTCACTGACCACCAGATACCAACTTGTTTGTCCAGGTTTTGTTAAACTATCTTAAAGTGATATCACCTGACATCCAGGGCTATAGCAATTTGAAAAAAATGTGCAATTGTGATTTTTATTGATATATATATGTATATATTGCATTTTCAATTTGAGTTGCAATGTAATTTTTTTAAAAGTTAGGCTTCAAATTACTGTATTACAGAATTCTAAAGAAGACGCAGTTTTATCACATTAGACACCATCAAAACATTAACTATTATACTCTAATATATAGAGAACTTTAGGTTATAAATCGTTTTTTGACATTTATGTACTGCATTTTTAGAGTGACCGAGAACACAGAACATCTGAAAATGGAACAATTGAATTGCAGCCTTGGTGGTTTGCTAATTACACTATTTAAAATTGCAAATTTGATTTAAAAAAATGTCTTGTTCAGCACTACTATCTCTCTCCCAAATGGGCAACTTGTTGGCGATCTCTCCACATACAGGCTGAGTTGTAAAGGTCAGCTACTCTTGCAGAGACGGAAATATGATCTGAAGAGGTCAGTGAATGAGCTGCTCAGGACTTCCACACACCTCATGAACATTTAAAAATCCAAAAGGGCAGAGAAGACAAAAAAGCCTGCTGCACTTATGGTTGAAGAGGCCACCATCACTGCTGAACTGTCTGGTGTAAAGCAGCAAGGGGGATGTCGTTCCTTCACTCGGAAGTCCAGCCTTTACTGCTGGTGCTACCTGATAAAGCCTATCTGCCCTACACATATACACATGCCACTCTGTTTACCACAGCATGCTCGTGATCCGTGGATGCAGCCTAGCTCTGGGTTCAAAGTCACACAGGAAAGGCTAATAAGCCCCTTATAGCCTTAAAATTACTCCTATCCCGTGACCATCATTCACCATGCAACATTATATGAGCAAAAAACTTAAATAATTCACTGCTTTCTATTATCAAGTTATCTGTTCCTATTGAATGCATTTAAGTGTTTTTAAGTTAACTTTAATTATCTATTAAAAACTATGAATGGCAATAACCGACTTTTAGCTTTTAGTGGGTCTAAAAAATTCATCAAATACAATGCCAACAAATGTCTTGTCATAATCTGTCACACCAAATTGAATCATACACCAAACTTTCCAGTTTCCAAAGTGGCGGGCAATGGTCTTGATAAACACTGTAAAATATCTTGGGCATTACTCATGAAATGATGACGCCTGTGAAGATACATTTCGAATTTAAGTATATTGTTTACCTCTGTATAATGCACACTTGTGGACAAATGTCAAGAAATCTGGCGTGCACAGACTAAAGGTGGCAAATAATGATGTGCTGAAAATTCTACTAAAAGAGGCCTAGGTGTAACATTGCCCGTGAATTGTTTTGTCTGCATGCGTCATTACTCAATATTCAAGCTGTATTAAGAAATCTCATGTTCATTTGCTGACTTCATGCATTGTAAATTTGATAATTTTGGTAATGTCCAACATCAGATTCAGCACTGTTCATTATCAGCCCCAGCTACAGTACGGTTGTTAACATACATTTTTAGATACTGTATATTATGAATTTTATGCCTTAGAAATCTTGACTTACCAGACACTTTATTAGATATACATATTCAACTATTCATTACCTCAACATTATCAGTCAGCCAACAACATGGCAGCGACTCAAGGCATATACTGTAGGTATGTAGACATGGCCGTGATAAGCTGCTGAAGTTCATACCAACCATCAGAATGGGAAGAAAGGTGATTTAAGGGACTTTGGCATGGCCGTTGGTGCCATACAGGTTGGTCTGAGTGTTTCAGAAACTACTTATCAACTGGGACTTATCAACAAAAAAATTTGGAAAAAAAGAAAAAGAAAAAAGAAATAATCACTCTGACTGGATTAAAGTTCCAGTGTGTAACTTCTTTCACCAAATCCCTGCTCGTAGGGCTGCACTAAAAATCGTTAAAAAAAAAAAAAATTGCGATCTAGATTCACAACTACACGTTATCTCATTTCTAAATGACAACGATTCTTTTGCACTTTATTTCATGAGCTGCATCCCAAATAAACGATTTTCCTCTCTGAGTTTCTCACCCCAAAACGCAACCTTGTTGCTGCCTTCGCTCTCAACATATGAAGCCTTTACATCACGTGATTCAGTGGAGGCGGAAGCCCGTCTGCAGTTGAGCGTTTACAAGCTGAGTGAGTGCGGCACAGAACATAGGAGAAAGTGTGTGCAAATAAATACAAAATGGATGGTGAAAACCCAGGTGGTAGTGACGAGAATCACGCAAAAAAAAGTTTGCATTCAGCTCGCCATTGCAGGCTTTCAGAAGTGCTGTCACGAAATACACCGACTCCTCTGTTAAATGATGAGATTTTATACATTTCCTTGCTAAATGTTGGAGATTAACCCACGTTTTCAGGACTATTGAGTCTTTTTAACTGATCTACAGTTTGGCATTATTCGGTTTGATTATTGTGCCTCTTCCCATGACGGCACTCCGACCAATCAGTGCACAGCAGTCTGACAACGTCACACATTTTCCCTGGTTATGACATCACGAGTCGAGCTAGTTGAAACTAGAGCTGCAACTAATGATTATTTTCATAATCGATTAATCTGTCGATTATTTTCTTGATTAATCGTTTTGCCCATAAATATCACAAAACCTTAAAAAATGTTGATCGGTGTTTGTCAAACCTGGAAATGATGATGTTTGCAAATGTCTTGTTTTGTCCACAAACCAAAATGATTAACTTTTAATGATTTCTTTGTTATCCAGAGCAAAGAAATGAAGAAAATACTCACATTTAAGAAGCTTAAACCATCAGAAATCTTGTTTTAATCACAAAAAAAGCTTCAAAAATAGTTGTCGATTAATTTAGTAATCGATTCATCGATTAATTGTTTCAGCTCTAGCTGAAACACGCCATATGTCACTTAAGCCACTACAATAATTACAATAACAATAATAACAATTTTGCAGGGCCCTTGGCCCTGAATATAATTGAATGTTTCTAATCTATTAAAGTTTAAAAAAAAAAAAATCGTGATTCACATTTTTTCCAGAATCGTGCAGCTCTACCAGCTTGTGTCACTGTCCCCCAGACTTTCCCCACTTGTCAAGTGAGAATGCAGAGATTTCTGAAAAGAAAACTCATGGTCTGTATTACAATCATTAATTTCAGTAACTCACTTCCTCACTCATGTTTCAAAGAACCAGGGAGAATTCCATTATCTAAAATTTGCTGCCATTTCACTTTACTAGTGTGGCTGTTATGCTTCTACATTCCCTTCTTCACTCATGATGTGACATGCATCAGTCTGTGTAGCCACAGAACAATTAAAAAAAAAACTCTGCTACATTAAGGAACAGAGCGAGTCATGTGGAGCTGATATGCTTAACCAGCATTGTGTGAACTCATTTCACAATGTCCTGGGTGTAAAAGACATTTGCTTACACACCACTTCAATATACGCCTCAACAGCCATTGGGTGAAGGTTGTTTGATGCGTTCTATTATCAACTTATCTGTTCCTATTGAAGTGTTGTGCCGTTTTTTGTAAGACGTAAACTGATTTTAAGTTAATTTAAAAAAAGTATCTATTAAAAACTATGAATTGTAATAACCGACTTTTAGCTTAACGGCTTAACAACAGACCCAAAGGATTAGAGATCACATAGAAAGCTTTAAAAAACATTCTGCTAACGGAAAGTTCAGATGACGGTTTCACTTTGCACTTGTTATAATAGCTTGCTAAATGCCAGTAACATAAATGATCGTTACTGAGGCAAAATAAGTACACTGTCTGAATCGTCATATTACTACGAGTGCTAGCAAGCTAAGTGCTCTGCCACATTATTAAGGAGAACCCATGCACCGTTACTGTCGCTTGTGTTTGTTTGGTCCATAAGATAACTGCCCGCGTACAGAGACAAATGTTATTTTGAAGCTACTTGTGAATTAAACTATTTTTCTCTGAAGGGAGCGTCTGTTTTGCAGTTAACGGTTATCAAATATAGCCGAAATCTATGCTAGCAAGCTAACCTCTGTCGGCAAGAAATTCAGTGAGTAAGGACCAAAAAGATTAATTTATGAGTATTGCGCTGCTGTGTTGTAATGTCACAGCACTCGGCATTTGACATTAGGAGCTGAAACAAACGCAGAACAGCCAGTTATCTGGCTCGACAACACTATTAGCTGCTCGAGCTAGCGCGGCTCTGTTTTTGTTGTTATGAGATGGAGGGCGGACCCCAAAACGGAGGCCTCTGTCAAAACACACACACCCGAGGAACGAGCACAACCGGGGGCGCTTACCTTTCAAAACGGCGATGAAAAGTCAGGTGCCGAAGATTCACCCGAATCCCGTGCAGTTGCTGAGCAGCAAATAAAACTCGACTGAATAAAAACGAGTCATATCCGAGTCCAGTACTCAGCCGTTGACGCCATCGCAGCGAATTCTCCAACCCAACAACCAACCTACGTGGTTCGTGACGTCACCGCGTCAGAGCGATAGTCGAAGCGGGGGGAGGGGCTCCGACGTACCACGCGCTACTATCATGTAAACAGTGCTGCGCCGTGGCTGTTAGATAGATAGATTGATAGATTGATAGACAGATTGACAGATAGATAGATAGATAGATAGATAGATAGATAGATAGATAGATAGATAGATAGATAGATAGATAGATAGATTTTGCAGAAACAGATTCCTGTTTCTTTGTTATTTATTTCTTGATTTAACTATTTCTCTTTGCTCCCTCCCACCCACATTTTGTAGCTTGTAGTTATTACAATGTCTTACCTCTCTGTTCCACTAGATGGTGTACTTGTCTAATACATATATTAAGCCCATAAATGATCAAATCTGAAAGATCATATGGAGGCTATAATGTGGAAACAACAGATATATGTGAGTATGAATGTTTGGAACGTACAAACCTATCTTTGTGAGGACATTTTTTCTGGGCCCCACAACTTTAAATTGCTTTTTCAGGGTTAAGACTTGGTTTTTAGGTTAGGGTTATGTTAAGCGTAAGGATTAGGCACTTCGCAATTGTGATGGTTAAGTTTAGGATAAGGGGTTAGGGAATACATAATGTCTATGACAAGTCCTCACTAAGAAGTGTGTGCATGTGTGTGTGTATTTGCTACTTCTTTAGGATCATTACTGCCATGAACACTGACCTTGTCAGGACCAGTCGTCCTCATGGAGACAAATTCTGTTCGTAATGAAGCAGAACCTCATTTCTGAGGAACTGGTTAAGTTGTGGTCTTGTGGCAAAACAAAAAGCTAGTCCCCATAATGTAAATTATTACATTTTACAGTGAAGGCATGTTGTATGTTGAGGATGAGGTTAAGGTTAAGCCTGTAGTAGTTGTGGTTAAGGTTAGAGTACATTTTCAATATAATGTAAGTCAATGTAATGTCCTATGAAGTCATGGAAACCAGACACTGTGTGTGTGCGTGTGTGTCAAGTTTATTATAGTTCACAAAAACGAAAGGGAAACTAAAACTGAAAAATCCTTTTGGGTTCATATTGAGTGTGTTTACTTTTTTGTCTGTTGGCAATTTTGAAACGTTGTATTTGAGACTCAGTACTTATCAGCTTTTTGAATCTTGCACCATGCAAATACTCCATATTACAAAAAACTCAAACTAAAACACTAAACAGTAACAAAAAATAAAGTAAAACTATTTACAAATTAACAAAAATTTACAAAAATAAAAACTAATAAAACTAGCAAACCCGCTCTAAAAACAAATTAAAACTAAATCATTTTAAAAACAAAACAAAATAGCTAAACTAAAACTAATGATAATCCAAAGCTATTATAACCTTGGTGTGTGTGTGTGTGTGTGTGTGCGTGCTCATTCCTCAGCATAAAGAAATAAAAACATAACACAGCAGGATCTTAAACAATTATGTATTGAATGATGGCTTACATACGCAAATTCAATTCCAAGACGCTTGGCATAATTTAGTCCATTCTTTAACATTTCATAGTGTGACACGTGAGGCATGTTGAACAGTTACCAAACCTGCAGGACACTTCTGTTTATTCACTCACCACTCACATCCCAAGAAAACATTTTCTTAGTGTGACAAACTCTCAATTCTGAATGCAGTCATTACAATTGTGTTGACCATGTACCTTTCTATTTAGTGACAAATGTCAGTTATAAAATAAAAGCCATCTAACGTGTAGGGCTATTGTTACAAAAAAAAAAGCTTTGCTTTTTCTCCAAAGTGGGTGAGATGAAGCCCTACACACTACACCACTCCTAAATCACATGTTACCACAAGGCATTTCTGCATGAGGCATAATGATATGGCACAAAATTAATTTTGAATTGAAATCTGCTGCAAGTAAAGTTCACCGGGTCATTTGGGGGTTCTGAATGGATTCATCATGGCTTTGTGAGAGCCACATTAATCAGCTGCATCATGCATGGACTTCACTAATGTAATAAAAAAAAAAAAAAAGACGAAAAAAGACTAAGTGCTGATTCAATCCCTGTGCAAGAACAACAACACAAAACCACAGTCTATCCCTTCCCTTGTCCTGTGACCAGAATGGATTTGCATGCAAAAACAATGAGGTGAGCTTTCACATGTAGAGATAATGGTTTGGGTAAATACATTTTCAATCTTTTTTCTTTTCTTTTTTTTTCAACATATGTTACCATGAAAGACAACGACATTTCAGTGAAAGAAATGCCTCATAAACTTCTAATCATATAGTATATTATGCACAAAAAAGGTGGTACGAAAAATCAGAGGAAAAAAAAACCGTTGGTGGCAAAGTCACTGATGTGGAAAAATGCAACCCATCAGCCTCGTCCTGGTAGCTTCAGTCTGCGCTGCACTTGGACACATCGTGTGTCATGAATTACAAAACAGCAACACACCACTGCTTTTTTTTCCCCAAAGTTCCAATTCTCATATACTGTACTTACAGCTCCCACAGGCCCGTCTAATATATAATGAAAGCCTTTCTCTACACCACATGTTTTTATATCATAGTCGGAATCACTGATGACAGCAACTGTTTCAGTAAAGCTTTAAAAAGCAAGACTACCCTGAGAGAAGGTCTAAAACGTGGGCAAGCTTGCCAGACCAGAACTGGCTTAAATGGGTTTGATTTATTAAATCTGTACACTCTATTTCAATAAAATCAGCACATTTTGTTCCAAGAATGTAAGATATTATTCATGTTTTTTTTTGTAAATGTGTAATATATATCTCTACATAATACAATCCAAGTCCTTTGAACTATGTAGACATGTGCAAGTGTTTACTACCAACTTCAACGATTACAGTAAAGGCAAAAAACGTGTGGACACTAAGTTAGGATAATGTTGATATTTGAAATTTCTCCTCACAATTATCAAAATCTAAGTGCTGTAAGTAGTTCATACACGAGGTATTGAATATCTAGTTAACTGTTCTGAGTATAAAATAGAGGCAAAATACAGAAAGAACATTTTTGCAAGCATGACAAAGAAACTTCTACGGACACAATACACAAGTGGTTAAAGATAAATATGAGGGGATACCTGTAACCTTCAGTGTACTTACAGACTGAATGTTTTCATGTGGATGAGAGGTCACACTGTGTGTATCATGCTCTCACATGCTGAGCTTTGAGCCCCAGGTGAGGTCACATCTCAGCACTGGAGTATCACTCTCAGACTGCCCATCTTAAAGCTGCAGTGCGTAACTTCTGTTGTCGTTGACGTTAAGATTCTGTCGAGCAAAACTATCAGACCTGACTGAGGGAGCGTTTGTGTGTATACTCCAGCAGAGCGGGGACGGGCGGGGACAAGAAGCCATAATACTGGCAAACTGCGACCATGTTATCTGAGCAGTGCAATTCAACTCTGAAACACATTTCCATGGTCTTTGAATTTTCCGTCATACGCTGACCTAACCGTAACATGCCGATGTTCCTTTTAAACACCGTTATACTGAGAAACAGAGATAGTGAACCAAAGCTCCACCAAACGTCATCAACGCAGGAAGTAAAGATGAGTGAGAGTCTCCCGAAGACCCACTCATGTTCTGATAAGTGATAACATGATGGTTCACGAGGGAAAAACCAGGTAGTCTTTGGTTTCCACAAGTGAACGACTGACTTTACAGTGTTAAGCTCGCTGGTTAAAATCCTGGTGCAGGTTCCTGAAGTGTGCCAGAGCTGTACCAGACCAGACCCAGACCCCTTAGAGCTGATGTGTGACGTGATCTGACATAGCGGACCTTCGTTTGTATTTAAAAGTTACGCACTACAGTTTTAACTGTACTTAGAGGTTGAATTGTTTGGTCAAGTACATGTTATTGTAGCTACAGTAAAAGATGCACTTTAAGAAAGTGCACTCAGTCAGGTTGAGGAGGAGCATAACACGCAGGAATCATGAGCGCTCCATCTCTTCAAACAGCAGCATATTCTTTGTAAAAAAACAAAAAAAAACAAGACTGGTGTAGCTTTCTATCTCGTGATCACAGGAGAGTACGTTCTCCTCCACTGATTCAAATATGCGTGGGTCGTGTCTGTGTGTACGAATGAAACACATGGTCACAGCTTGATGTGTGTCAACATAATCTGAGGTAAAACAGGTGTTACAGTCTGAGAACCAGTGCCTTAAGAGGGTCAGAGAGGTAAAGTCTGAAAGAAAGCGTGTAAACGGTGCCGCCAGAAGCACAAGGGCCTTAAACTGTAAACCTCCAGGATTATTCAAAACAAGAAAAAGGAAAGTAAAACACTAAAAGTACTCTACGTATCAGATTTGAACGTTTACTTTTTTCTTATTTTTCGCAAGGGTTTTCAACTTTTTTTTTCTTCTTGTTTTCGCTCAAGTATAATCACAGGTGACTAACTACAGAGGATAACAGGGTCAGGTGAGTACCATGCTACATCAGGTTTAGAGAAGGCTATTGCAGACAATTCTACAACATGTACAACCACATTTTATACGTGTGAGTTACAAATATTTCAAAACATATCACCGAGAAACCAATACATACAGGATGTTGAATATTTAGAGTCTTAAAGGACTATCCCTCAGTCAGTAATAGGATTTCATGTTACTTGACTTAAACTGTCCAGTCTTACAGACAAAATCTGAAAAATTGCTATTCAAAAAGTAGCAAATTTGGTCAATGTCTCTTTTCAAATAGTTATAGTGCTTTTAATGGCTTAAGACAGGGGTCTTTTTTTAATCTCACCCAGTGGCAATCTACAGAACTTCAGTGTACATTTGATGACACCATAGCTGCAAAAGTCTTCATGTCGAGTCCAAAAGGTAAAACAACAGCTAATGCTGTCACATATATTTCAAAGGAGTATGCATTATCAAAAACAAATACACATTTATAAATTCTTCTTTTTTTCCCCCCCCTCCCGACTTTTTAGTTCTTGCAGGGAGTTTAGCCGCATGTTTAGCTACTTGTTCCTGTTTCCTATCGAGTGGTGAGTCATGAGGACAGACCTTCAGGAGCCACGCTCCGTTCAGAGTCTTCAGGAAGATTCTAGACTCTCCAGTGTGCCGCGAGGGTCATCAGGACTAAATACAAGGAAAGGCGGGGCTTAAAACTCCCATTCCAGTGTTTCTTCTCTATTGGCTGCCCTCTCTAGCCTGTGGATGATGTTATTGAGGTTGGCCATTTTCTCATTGCGTCTCTGGCTGCTTCTATTGAGTTTGGGGCTTTGGAAGGGAGGGCTCTGGTTGGGGTCCAGGCTGTGGTTGGTGCTCGTTGAGGGCGGGTTGGGCAGTGAGGGCGATATGGGGGCAGAGGAGGAAGGGACAGGGGAGACTGACATCATGAGGCCGGGTGAGGATGCAGCAGAGGGGGAGTTCAGGGACACTTCCAGGCTACTGCGGCATGGCTCTGACGAGGCCTTGAAGCTGACTGGGTCCACGGGGGATTTTCCAGCGTCTTCCCCCTCGTGCCTGGACTGACTGGCTCTTTGTGGTCCGTCCATGGAGGCCGAGCCAGAGTAGAACCCTTGAGCTTGGCTGCTCATACCATCTTCGTGCCTCAGGCCCTGGCCGGCCAAGTGGGGCTCACGACAGGCGGCGATGGAGTCCTCTTGCTCGCTTTTAAGCTGCGGGAACTGAACTGCCATAGAAAAACACTGAACCCTCGACTCTTTCACGGAGCCCTCCTTTCCGTGCCCCTCCTCTTCTTCCCTGTCCATCGCCTCCTGTTTGACATGAGGCAGAGCAGTGTTGGCTCTGAGAGGAAGGCTGGAGTGGATGTGTCCTGAGGTCTTCTGCAGCCTCCTCTCCTCTCCGTCAGAGTGGGGGCTCCGCGTCGCTGAGGGGGAGTAACTGTGGTGCTCAGGGTCGGTGTCATTGTCTGGCAGACCCTCCATCAGCACCTCCCGTCGCATCCTGGACCTGCACACAAACACTGCTCATTAGAGGGCAACATACAGGTAGGATAAGGATGACCTTTATGTCAAGGTCAGACTACATCACCACCTGACAGCGTGTGTCATAGTGAATGAAAAGTATGCCTCAGTGAATTTACAAGGAAAACTTCTACTAAAGGTCATAAAGTTCACTGGACTGGCCTGTAGTTGTGGAACCAGTTGATGACGGTGTTGGTTTTGAGGTTGAGTCGAGAGGCCAGCATCTCGATGGTGTTCTGAGACGGGTACGGCTCCAGCAGGTAGGCCCGCCTCAGCGCTTCCTTCTCCTCTGCTCCCAGCACCACCCGGGGCTTCTTCACCTGGCTGAATGGGCACAGGTCCAACGAGACCAGGGACGGACTCACACACTCGGAGCGAGTGCTGGGGGAGTCGCTGTCTGAGCCGGTGCTCAGCAGCCCGTAGCGCCTTTTCAGATAGGCTGGAGGGAAGACAGTGATATCTGCTATAAAGAGATCAACAATATACACTCAAAGCTCAACTCAACACATTATTATTACTGGTATTTTTATTAGTGTTACATATTAATATTACTGCAGTGCAATCCCCCTGGTGGGCTGCAATGGTACTGCAGGCAAGCCACTATTTATATCATAATTATATTAAAATGTGGTATCTGTAACACCTTCATTAAGACTGATATATGATATTTACTTTTTAAAAATAAATCAAACGTATAATTTTACAGTTTTGCAGAGGTCTTATGTTCTGTTTAATTAATAATAAAATTAATTAGTTAATTAAAATTAATATACATGTTATTATATTATTAATTTAAAATTATTCAAATAAATGATAATAGGACGCATATTCTTTATTTTTGTCCTTTAGAGCACTGTGAGGTGAGTTGTGATTATATTTACTATAATAACTATAATAATTTTGAAGTAAAAACTGTAGTAAAATTATTACTTTTTTAAGGAGAAAAATTTATTCAGTAACTCATTACACTTCCTGAGTAACTTGTCCGACACTAGTATTATTATTATTATTATTATTATTGTTGTTATTTGTGCCCACCTTTCTTCTCCATCTTCTTCATGGCCCTCAGCTTGTCAACATTGTGAGGGTCATTGAGCCACAGCTGCATGCGGACAAACGGTTCCCTGCCTTTCAGGCTGAGTTTGTGCCAGGGTTTGGGCCGGGAGAGCAGGTCCGACACCGAACCTTGCGTCAGACCCAGGACGGTTTCCCCGAACAGGCGCTGGCCTGTGATGACACAAAGACGCAGTCAGTGACAGACTTACCGCACGCGTTTGCATCAGCTTCATCCCACACCAGCTAGTTTTCCATCTGATTAAATAAACAAAAATTCTGTGGAGCTAAAAATACGAATCAAGTTGCTCACGTGGAGGAATGTTGTGGTTTCATTATCACTCCACACAAACAGTTCCTCCACTCATGCGTCATTTCCACTTTTTTCCAGTGCAGTGAAATGAGGAAGCTGGAGTGATGTTCCAGTCACATTAAAAAAACACCAAGAACTATATGCACTATTTCCTTTTTTTAATGTGCAAATCTAAAATGAGCACATAAACTGTGAAGTGTGATGTCATACACACCTAGGTTGTTGTCCGTTAGCACCTCCTTGACCTTTTTTGTGATGGCAAAGGTGTCCAGCTCAGGAGACATGGCCACCAGCTCCTGGATGCCAAGAGGGTTTGTGGGCTGATGCAAAGCTATGAGGCTGGGAGTAGATTTGCCTCCGTCTGTGTGTGGGGGGAGGCCCAGCCCGAGGCTCTCAGGCTGCTGGTTCTCTTTGCTGCTCTCCAGAGAGAGACAGACAGGCTCGACCAGTGGACTCGGGTGGCTCTCTGCTGGACTAGAGGGTGGGGAGGGTGAGGAGTGGGCCGTCACTGGGCTTTTATCTGGAGGAGGGAAACAGTATGGGAAAACTGTAAGTGCTAGATACATCCACATTTCAATTCTCAGCAATTACTGTCCTTTTGAACTGAGGTCAGGTCTGATAGTACTGCCTGACAAAGCCTATGTTCAGATGAAGGACTCGACATAGAAAGCGTTTTTACATTGTTTCTGTTGATGAAGACCAACAAACAGACGCAGAATAATAACATCAACAAAAGTTATGCCCTGTAGCTATAAAATGACCATTTTAACGCTCTTAAATGTTAAAAACCAACACATTTGTTAGTGTTACACACTGCAGGCTTACCCTGAGCATGGCCCTGGTGTGGGGGTTGGTTAAGGCTCTGGCCGAGCTGGTCCAGTAACCACAGCTGCATACGGATGAAGGGCTCCCTGCCTTTCTGGGTCAGCTTGCTCCAGGGTTTAGGCCGTGACAGCATGTCACTCACGCTGCCCTGAGAAAGACCCAGCACCTGTGCCGGACCACAACAGGTTGATATGTGGTGAGCAAACATGGGAAATCATCAGCATTAATGAGAATAAATGTATAAATGAAACATAACTGATTGTACATGACTGGCTCCTACAATGACTTCCTTGATAAACTTTCCGAAAACAGCCACTAGAGGGAAGCAGAACGCCACAGATGTTTCTGTTGGCTCTGGTCACACAGAAAAGTGTCTTAATAAAAAAATCCATTCACGGATCATTTTAACAGCAACATCATCAATGATTGATGATGATATTATTTACTGAGAATTTAAGCATGGTGATAAATCAACAAAAAAGACAATGTCTATTTTCTTTTTCAAGACAAAGTTGGATACTTTAAACAATGAACTGCACCACTTGAACTAATTATCACAAAGTACACTAAGGAAATCCCACAGTGGGAGACACTGTATCTCCATGGAGAACACAATGGTAGGGTCAAATTGGCAGCAAGCTTCCAAAGCTGACCACTCAGCTAAGGACAATGCTAATGGCTACACAAAATAAGATGTTAAAAATAGTTTTGTATGGAGTGAGGCAAAGCAGAAAAATACTGCTCTCCCACATTTGTAGAAAAACATCTGAAAGGACTGAAGACACGGCTCGTTATAGAATAGCAAAAAGAGGAACATGTTCTAGTAGAGCTGATCCCAGCTGACACACGAGGCAATCATACACTCTCATACTCACACCTATGGTCAATTTAGAGAGTCCACTTAACCTCTGCATATTTTTGGACTGTGGGAGGAAACCGGAGAACCCGGAGAACACCCCCACACACACAGGGGCCACTGCCGTGTGGCCAGAGTCCACTCACCTGCCTACGAAATGTGTTATGGCACAAGATATAACACGAAAATCTAAACTACAAAGGTAGAATAAATGGCTTTGTCTACATTTGGCCTTAAACTCACCAAAGAGATGCAATCATGGAACTGGAGTAGTTTGTTCTAAACCCCTAAAGCACTTTTTTCAGGTTAAAACTAGTGTATATGGTTATCTAGTAATGTTATTAAGTGATCCAGGTCCAACTCTTGGTAGTTTTGTGTTAAAATAAGTGTATGTACCGCCTTCTCTGGATAAACACCTCCCATTACATTAGAATTTTCGTCTTAGCTGCCTCATCCCGGTGCTTCGTCACCAACCGTCCTCCTCTGGCCCCACACAGGGGGTCGGAATGTATACGCAGCACTTCTATTTCTGGCGGATGCGGCAGCAGAGCCGCATAAATTCAGCAGAATTCAGCACGAGCAGGAGAGGAAGTAGGAAAATGAAACATCCGGTTTAGTTCTGGTGCGAGAAGTACCCCCAAAAAACCGAGTGTGATGACTCCAGCTGTGCAGGCGTGCAGAAGCACGTGTGTCCGAGCTGTGGATCCATTCTGCAACCAGTGTTTTTACCCGGCAACACCAAATACTGTTCTCTGATTGGTTAATAGGTTGCTAATTCGAGACAGATGTATGAATGAACTACGCACAGCAATCTGCCTTCGCATCAACGATTCATAGATTACTCATTTATGTGCAGTGACTTTTATCACTTATCAGCGTGAGAACTGTCACGTGTGAGCGTGTGAACTCATTGAAATGCGTGTGATGGAGAGCTCTGCTCACTCGCCCACAACGTACAGACTTTGGATGATAACTGCTGGCTACACCGGCTCCTCAACACACCTGGAAGGGAAGTGTGAGGTGAGGGATATTCACAGCTGCAACATAAATATGACACGCTGTACTGACCCTGCGCCCATTTCGCCACAATTTCGATGGTTGCTGTGGCCACGCCCCTTTTAAACCTGAGAGACCTATAGATAACTTCTCATCTTTGATGTGTCTCGTACAAATTGGGGCATTTTTTTTATGTTAATGTTGCACGATTAACGATGAGTGTTTTCATTTTTATGAAACTGCCAATCGCCAAGATGGACGCCAAATTGAAAGTAGCCGACTTCCTGTTGAGTTGAGGCAATGAAATTTGGTGCCACTGGGTTCCAGCTTTGGGGACATTTTATAACCTTAACTCATAACATTTTTCATGTTCTGTTTCAGTTCTGATTTGGATGCAAATTTTGGTCCAATTCCAGGGGTAGGGTCGTCGCACCGCTGTGTGAGTGCTCAGGCCCTAATTATTATTTTTTACATAAACAGCAGAAGAGGTGGGAAATGATGGGACCCATAATTAGGGTTCAAGGAGACAATTCACTTTGAATATATGTGAATAGTCTGAGTGTTTTTTTGTGTATCGCAGTATGCATGAATTAAGAGATAATAGCAACATCTGACCTTTTCACCAAAGATCCTCTGACAGATGCCGTTCTTTGCCAGCTTCTCCTTCACCTGCCGGGTCAGCTCAATGGTGTCCACCTCTCGATACATGTACATCTCATACTGCTCTGGAGTCAGTGGCGGGACGGTGGGCTTGAGGGCACGAGGGATGTACGCCGGGTAGTAGGACAGGCGTCCTGTGCCGGGTCCTGGAGACTCGCCGCTGACTGATGTGTCCGACTCCACCTTTACCTCCACCGGCCTGCTGAGCACCAGCTCGTCCTCGGCGGCAGAGGCCTCCTCACTGTTGGGGAGACACTCTCCGTTCTCCAGACGGGGCCATGGCCGGGGCAACGCAGAGGGCCCAGAGGAGGAGGAAGACAAGGAGGGAGAGACTGAATTGAAGGGTCGGGAGCTGCCTCCGATACTGAGGCCCAGCGAGCTCCGCTCCTGTGACCAGTGCTGATCAAAGTAGGTGCCCGCTTCTCCGATCTCCGACTTGACTTTACGAATGATGTTCTGGACAAAAGCGGCCGGGGAGAGCACACTGAGAGGTGTTTGCGGGCTGCTGATGGTGTTAGCCATACACACGGAAACACAGCCCCCTTCCTCCTGTTTGATGGAGACTGGTAAAGACAGGCTCCTGGAGCGCTCCGGGGGTCCTAGATGTTCCATTTGTGCTCCTGAACTGGCAGTGGAAGCTCTCCCACAGGCCTCCATCTCCATCAGGGCCTGCTGCTGGGCCTCCATCTCCCTCCTGGCCTGTTCTAGAATGCTCTTTATGGTTTCATCTGAGCTGCTGCCTGCTCCATTACTGCTTCTGCCTGATGAGCTGTTCAGAGATGACTTGCAATCACCTGAACAAGAAAGAGCCACAAATTGACAGTGATAAACAACTCAGAAATCACTTTTCCACATTATATGCATTTAATTGCTGAGCCCTATTTCCAGAAAAGTTCAGGCACTCTATAAAATTGCAATAAAAGCGAAAATCTGTCATTTCTTGAATTACTCTAACCTTTTATTTAACATATAAAAGTACAAAGTTAGTGTGTGCAGGCAGGAAATGGGTCGTGCTTTGCTATTTTGTAAGAAACGTCTTGAGAGAATTATCAGGTTAGGTTTGTGCATTATGCTAAATATGCATGGTGGATTAGTGGTTAACACTGTTGCCTCACAGCAAGAAGGTGGTGGGTTTGATTTGTCTGTTAAATAAAGGTTTGAGTGAATGACCGACTGATATATTTGAGTATTTATTGCGTTCTTAGAAAGCCTCCTAACTTTTGTAGCAGGTGAGTAAAATGTTTCATAAAAATATTCATTATCGTTGGTAATTTAAACATAAATCAATCAGCATGTCTTTCAGCGATGACTTATGACTCGCAGCTCCATCCTCACCTCCCCTCTGGGACTGGATCTCCTTCTTGGCCTGCTCCAGGATATTCCTTATGGCTTCGTCTGACCCAGTTTCAGGAGTTCGGATGCGCGGAGTGATGCTCCCTGCCACAGAGGGTAACAGAAAGAGATAGAGACAGAGGGAGGGGAGAGAGGAGGAGAGGGGGGTGAGTGGGATGGTTGATCAGAGAGCAGTTCCAAAGCTTTGCTTTTGACTGGTAGATCAATGGCTGCCTTTGAGCGCGTGCTGTCTGAGGTTGCAGTATACGGGAAGCTCAACTTTCAAACGCTGCGAATCTAGGGAGAAAACAAAGTTTAAAAGTAACATGGCAGAGGAAGCCGTGAAGAAGTCACGGATGAGGTCCAAGAAGATTAGACGATTCAAAACGTACACAGGTCCATGAGCAATTCTCAAAAGACCCTTTCTAAAACTACACGGTTCTTGTAAGGGTAGTTTAGGCCATCACCTTGTTTGCCAGGTTATTTAAAGCCTTACTGAACACACGAAACAAGGCTGCAGGATGAAGGTAATCTCTAAAACCCCCAGATTTGTATTTAATAAATGCAAAGATTCATGTTTTGACTGAATTTCCTAAAACAGCAGGGTGCTGTACTGCAACAAAATAACACATACTGGATTTTCTTAAAGTCAACGGCAAAGAAAATGGTGAAATGCATCATCATGACAGCTACATCAAAAACTTTCCATGTTTTAAACAGCAAGTAGTTATTTAAGGATTCACAGATGTAGACATGTATACAGGATTGGCATGTTTTCTGTACGTGCTTCCATACATAAGAACATTTTATTTCCCTTAAAGGTCCAGTGTGTGACAGAAACTCCATATACTATCCATAAGAATGTTTGAATAAATGAGAATAAGTCTTTTAAATGTACATGAGCAAAGGCCTTGCTTTACAGAAGCATCTTCTTTAAAATTGCCGTTTCCACTCACCTCTCTGGCGGACCTGGATGGTCCTAAGTGCCAAGATGTTCTGTTCATCAGAGAGGAACTGCTTCATCTTAATAAAAGGTTCTTTGCCTTTCACCGTCAGCTTCCTCCAGGGTTTGGGTCTCGCTAGGATCTCACTGACCGAGCCCTGAGAGAGGCCCAGCACATAGTGGCCAAACACACGCTGGCCAATGTTATGCTTGAGCAGCTGCTCCTTCACCTGGAAGGCAATCTCGGCCGTGTCCAGCTGGTCATCGTCTCCTGCCGTTGAGCTACCGCTTTCTGACTGGTCGCTGGGCAAACCCGCGTCGCCGCTGCCTGCTGCCGCAGACGCGTGGGTCGCTGACATGAGGGCAGCTTTGGCGGCGTAGAGGGCCGTGGGAAAAGCCATGAGGCCCTCCTTTTTAAAGTGTGGGGAAAGGAGCTGCTTGTGGAGGACGTGGTCCCCCGAGTGTCGGTCCAAGGAGCACGGCGACACGGAGAATGGACGCAGGAGGTCATGGCTGGAGGAGGAACCATCCAGGGTGGGGAGGCCTGGACTGGCGGAGCCACGGCCATCCACCTGAGAGGAGGACGAGTGGGAGCCTGGTGGTCTGCCTGTCTCCTTGACTGCATCATCAGACTGGTCATCATCTAGTGACAGAAAGCAAACTCTAATAGTAAACCTGGCTTATAACTCACAGGTCCAGTTTAGATTTAAAGATTTAAATGCACAGTAATGAATGGAATTTCATGATTCAGTTTTTTTTGTCTTAAATATGAATTGTGATTCAAGATGTTACTTCTTTACAATGTAGTTGCAACTTTTACCAGTTTACACATTTCATTTATAGAAACTAATAGAAAGTGCATCAAGATGCATCGATGACCGTTTTATAGACGAAAAGTGGCCCCTTAATCGAATCTACTTTGAAAAGTGACTCATATCTGATATCCACATTTACGCTGGTTAACTCTTGGGGACACAAACCAAGGAGTGGGCGGGGCTAATGACTTGAAAATGAATAGTAGGCCCGAAAACAAATGAAAGTGGTGTTAATTAGAAATTTAGAAATCCTGAAAAAGCTTGAATCCTCGGCATGAGTCTGCTGGTTTGAGTCATGTGATTGAAGATAGTGTAGCCTTTACTGCTTTAGCAATGCTAAAGGTAATCAGCTATGCTATGCTAACCGGCCTGATCACCAACTCTTCAAAACCAACTTCACAGCCGTACCAAATCTAAGTGGACAGAATTGCAGCAATTGTTTGTGAAGTTTTAATTATGGACAAGTGTTAAAACTCCTTATGTCTGGCATTAAATGGGTCATGTTTCGTTTAAAGAGGAAAAAAAGGAGTGAATCCCCACTGAATAAAGACATCAAGCCTGATTTCCACATAAGGAGATTTGGTTTGGGGTGGTAGGATTTTTTATTTAGTTTTCTTATTTTTTTATTTATTTTTATTGCAGAATGAAAGACTTAGGCTACCAATAATACACAAATTGTATATTGTGGATTGCACAATTGAATCAGAATTGAAATTGATTTAGTGTGTGTCACATCTACTCAAAGAGAGTTCTTGCTGGCAAATAACTTCAAAACAAGCTGTGCTGAAATAACGTTTGTTTTTTTTAATCAAAGGATCCATTTTTATTTTCCATTTGTGTGTCGTTTCTAGAATTGACCACCGTCAGAAAGCCATTTGACAAAACTCACAAACTCTTAAAACTCCACAACCTTGAGATATAAACTATTTAAACAGACTGGAGAGAAACAGACAGAGAATGAAACATGACAGATATTTATTTTACCATTGCTGTGCAAAATTCGAGCCTTCTCCATCAGGTACTTGTGAGATGGAAGAAACGCCTCTTTATCCAGTAAAAGAGCCTCTGCAGCCTTGGCAGACTCCTATACACACACACACACACACAACGCACACAAAAGCTGTTAATGGTCATTAATGGTTTACTGTAGCTTTACATATCGCTATTATTGTTGTTGTTTACCTGAGACGAGCTGCCATTAGCTGAGGCCAGCTTCATTACCCTTAGGATACTACAGACAGAACACACACACACACACACACACAGAGACTCAAGGCTTTTGAATTTAAATTCACATCGTTATGAATGAACGTCACATTCCGCGTGCCCCAAATTACTCACCTGAGTTCAGTTTTAATCTCTTCATAATCAATCTGGGATTGCAGTTTAGCTTCTAATCTCTGAAACGGAAAAAAAACCCAGAAACATTCAGCGTTAATTGTCGGAGCCACTGAGGGCTGAGTGACTGCTCGTCGCGTTCTCTCACTTGTCATGTGTCGCAGCCTCTCACCTCAATAGCTTCTGTCTTGTATGCCAACTGGCGCTCCAGCTCCAGGATCTGATTGGCCGACGTCTCCTGAACTTCCTGCAGTGTGAACTGCAGCCGCTGAATGTTCTCAAGGAGCCGGAGGATTTCGCGGTCTTTAGCCAGCAAGGCGGCCTCCAACTGTGATGGTAACACCTCGCCCTTTGCATTCTTCTCCTGACACACACACACACACACACACACACACACACACACACACAGAGAAGTGAAGAGAGAAGTGAGGAGGTGAGAGAATGTTTGAGGACAGCCAGCGAATTACTGCGTCTGTGAGCGGCGCTGATGTTATTCAGGCAGACGGGAAGTGAGAGATTTGAACTTTTGCAAAGATGATAAGGTAACACTATTTTAATTAATGTCAATGGATCTGATAATGACCTATCTGGAACAATACTTCCATACCAATTAAAAACTATATGACACTTCTCTTCACAGGTTTGTCTGCCAAAGTTAAGATAACGTTTTTAAAGCCTTTGTCCATAACTAAAAGACTGAATTAGTCCAGATCTGGCAGATGTGGCTCGCATTGTTGGCACTCCTGGTTGTTTTTTTCAGGTCCGAAGTAATGTTTTGGCGTTGGAGCGAGAATGGAAAAGTGTCTTACTTAAACACTTAAAAACATCCAAGAGGAGAAAATACGACGCATATCCGACAGAATCGTAAGACTGCGTATCTCAGTCTTGGATTCACGGCGAATGTGGCCGGAGATGAAGACGACAGACTTCTGTGTGTGGACAGAGACACTCCAGTCACGTCAGTAAGCCACTCGACTTTTTCAAGAAGAAACTTTTTGAATGCCGTAAAAGCAGGAAAAATGGGGTCCGGAATTTTTTTTTCCTTCAAAGGGGGGCCCAACAGAAAAGGTTTGAGAACCACTGGGTTAATTGGGAACTTTAAACTGACCATAGGTATGTTATCCCTGTAATAGACGGCCAACCTGTCCAGGATGTACCCTGCCTTTCACCCTGTGTCAGATAAGCAGCCTTGTCAGTGACATGCACCCTATAGATGCCTCTCCTGTGACCACATGAGACCTGATCTGGCTCCCCCTGCTGTTAATTCAAACACGCGCTGATGTCATGACGACAAAATTATGTTATTGAAGTGTCTGACTGTACAGAAGTGTTTGTGTGTTCATCTGTGTGTTTGCATGAGTGACAGGACCAGAGAGAGACAAAGAAACACTCAGGAGAAGCTTGACTCAAAGCTCTACTCACGCTGCTGCAACATGAAATTGTGAAGCTCAAAAGTTAATAGTGTGAATTAGTGTATGAGCACTGAATATGTTAAAATCCTGATCCTTCCTGAGGACGGTTGTGTACATGCATGAACAGGAATGCAGCCACGTGTCCTCAAACCACCTCCTAACCAGGGTCTTGTGATCGGATCAAGACGGATTTCTACTATCTACCGTCAGGATATATGTTTTTATAGTGTCCAAAGCACCTTCTGAGTAAATACTGTATTTCACTGGAGGAGTACGTATTACACACAGGACACCACATCATCCTTACCCTGCGTGTGCCCTCTGTTGGATGGCAGGTCCCCGTGCTGGCACTATGGCTGCTGGCTAACTGCTCCTTTAGCCTCTCCACTTCCCTCTGAGCCATTTCCGCTCTCTGTGCACAAAAATGGAATCACAGTGTTACAATTTCCAAACACCAGCCACATCAATTGGCTAATGAGATGATCAAGGTGAGCGCTTATACTGTACATTAATCAAAGGAGGCGCCTGTGCACGGGAAATTCAGAGCCGAGCGGGAAAAAAAACAGAGCGCAGACAAGCGCAGCCGCCGGTTTATTCTGCTGAGGGTGCTGCTTAGTCGGCCCACTTTATTCCCAAAAACTGTTTACCTGCTCTGTCACACCCAGTCTGCTAATTAATGATTCGTTTTGAGGACATTTATCTAGGAGCTGCTGGCAGACATCAGCGGAGTGAGGCAAAGAGAGAGAGAAGCAGAGGGGAGAAGAAAGGAGCAGAGGAGAAGAGGTATCACCAGGATAGGAAGCAATCAAGGCAATGAGATAACTAAGAACCCCGGCGTTCGACGCTCCAGCATCAATCGCGCACGGTAGCCTCCTGTTCTCTGCTGAGTGGAGCCATGCTGCCATAGCGTGCCCAGCGACAGGGGATCAAGTTTACACTCACTAATCACACATTCATTGGAGGGAGGTGTGAGGGGGAGGAAGTGGGAAGAGGAGGGGTGGGTGGGGGGGGGTGCACAGGACGGAGAGAGTCTAATTAAAGCCAAGGCTTGATTACAGGAGTGATTACCTCAGCGAAGGAGCATCTCAATCAGAGAGAGGTGCAGGAGGCGACTGTACTCACCTGGTTTGCTTTCTCAAGATTTGCCATGATGGCGTCGACCTCCACTGCCCTGGAACACACACACACAGACACACGCAGGGTTAGTGAGAGGAAACACTCACGACTCTCCAGTGACCAACACACACATACACACAGGTCCATTACTGCTGCCGCACATCTCTTTAATTACATCATTCATCCTAAAATGAAGTTCACACATGACCGCCGCTTTAATGGCGTACTTTAAACGCTCCGAGACACACGGCCATTTTTATTTCCTCAACGTATACAGGAACATTCACATGTAACTAAAGCAGTCAGCCGTGACGTATATGAGTATATGATACCAAATGCAGAGAAAGAAACAGCTAAATATTTGTTTGCTAAGGGACACTGGAGCTCTACAGCAGCAGTTTTTTGTTGTCTCTGAGCAGCTGTTATTTTAGCGTTGCCACTATATACGTATAACATGTATATAATTAGAACATGCTTGGTCACTACATTGTAATACTACAAGAAACAAAAGCCATTATATTTAAGCAACGTTTTGCTAACGTTTTCACATTAGCAATGTCATTTCACTTCCCACCTTTATTTAAACAGGCAGCAAATACTAAACACTAGCTCATCATCGCTAGACAACACCGCCACCCGTTTCTTCCTAACCCCCTGGGACCTCTACAAATGAGCAGCTACTGTCACCTAGCAATGATCAAAACACTGAGTAACGCCGTAATCCCGTAATCCCAGTCAGAAGACAGTGTGACAAGTGAAAGACTGCTGCAGTACGCCTGTAGCGCGGATAACGTTGCGGTGACCGATATGATAAACTCACACGCATGCAACTGAGCGTGTAGCTTAGCCTGTAGCCGGCTAACGCTAATGCTAAACGACAAAACAAGCACACAAAAGGCAGTTTTACGGTTTGTAAAAATTGTAATATACGTATTGTTGGCACTGCTCCTTCCTTTAGGTGAAGTTTGGTGCTGTGTGCTGCTTTATATTGCTACTTTCAACCGTAAAAGAAGAAGAAGAACTACTTTCGTTGTAGCTGCTGAGCGAGTAGTCCTTCTTCTACGGTTGAAAGTACGTCACTGGGTGTGCCTGGACTAGGAGGCGCTGCTGTTTAGAGGAGTAGTGAAATTCGCCAGTGACGTTATTAGTCAACGGAAGTGCATTTCCGCATCATAGAGCTCAGGAAAACAATCAAACCCCAGTGGCAGAACTGATTGTTATGGACTATGGCTTCATAGACGAGGTAATGACGCAGATACACATAAAAACGCAGCATTAATTGGCACTTCCGGGCTATAGCCTCTTTAAATACTGTCATCTGTAATAAGAAAGAGTCACTAAGTTCACTAAAGCACTCAAAACATTTTGGTCTCATATATTTTAAAGTTCTGTTCATCAACTGTATCTTTAATGTGCCATTAACACCCACCTTGTATGTAAACCTCTGACGTACTTTAACCATTGACATGATCTCTACTCTAAGTTATTATTATTATTATTATTATTATTATAATCTCCAGGTCTTTATTCGTAGCTGTGCTCATTCATTGTTTGGGACAAAAAGAAAAAGCCCACTGCACATGCTCACACTGATTTTGTTTCCTCAGAAATCTTCTGCGGTTGAACTCCTGCTTTACTTCCCTCCACAGATCTAACAATTAGAGTCGTCTAATTTAAACAGAGACTCAGCGGGATTATTCATGAGGTGTGTTTGAAGTTCAACAGTTTCAATTTGCACACATGGGACCAGGTTTTCAAAAGGTAGATATGGATACGGAATTAACGAGGACGCTGTGATTGATTTACATACGCGCGGAGTTTCAGGACACAGCAGTCCTTTAAACCAAAGGAACAAAAATCTTCAATGAAAATATCGCTTACAAATCACAAATATATCACTTATTTTTTTTGCCCTGATTCACATTAAACTGAGCCGAGCAGTCGCTAACTTTCATGTTTACTCCTGACTGTACAAACTGCCTTAAAGCTGCGGTACGTAACGTAAGGTGATGTCTTATTCTGCCTCTGAACAAAAAATGACGCTACATTTATTTGTAGTGATAACACACTAGCACTTTCAGCGCGTCCTTTGATACTTGGGCCAAAGAAGTCAGTTAAACTGGTCTTTGTTCACTCTGAAAGTGGGGAAAGTATTCCTTGAGATCCTCCTTGAGGCTTTAATTCTCAGGCCTCCTGGGTTAAATTTAGATTTTATGGCTGTAGAATTGTCAAAAAATGTTCAGTGAGTGAGTTCTTTTGGTTTCCTGAGACGCTGGGACCCTGACTCAGCACTGTTATGCACTCCATCAGACATCCGCCTTCAGTCCTCTAATATTTCTACAGTGATTTGTGGAATCAGTCTGACTCAGACTAAAAGGATTTGTGTCAGTGTTGTGTGTTGCAGTCCTGGTTTCAGTGGGTCTTGCTCGTGGCCCCATCCCATCAATAAGGCCAGGATATACGGCGCCCCGCTGACAGCAAACACTAACAGGTGTCACATCCACGTTTAATGAACTTGTGCAGTACGGAAAATGTTTTGTATTGATTACCTGCTGGACTACTCAAGCCAAAGCAGACAAATAGTCTTTCTTATCAACATTGAGGAAACGGTCAGTGAGAGTAATTGAGAGGAGCTCCGTGTTCGGAGGCTCAGGGTCAGGGACGGACGACTGCAGCTGGAGCTCTGGGGGTCAGCGGTGCTGTGACCACAGCGGCGCACACGCACAGGAAGTGACAAACTGCACAGCAGAGATGCTCTTTCAAAGCGGCTGCTGCACATGAAAGGTAAGCCCAAACTGAAAAAGGTGTCCAACCCGACAAAATGGATGGCAGTGGGTCTAGAAACATCAGTTCAATTGCACCATGGATTAAGCCTGGGAGGAAAATCCATTAGCAGCGGCTGACTGTGCTCTGGAGCACAACCCAAACAAAAGAGTGTTTGCTTTGAATGTCTATCGACATCCTTCATACAAGCTCAGATTCATTTCAGGCGTGCGGTGGATACATTGCGCTCAAAGACCAGGACAAGGTAGAGTGTTTTCTGAAGCAATCTTTAAATGGAGCAATTCTTCTTGAGGGCTGTCAAGGCCCAGCTGCCAGTGAAGGCAAACACAGACTTCTCTCATCGACCCGCATTAGTGGCTGAGTCACTCTCACTCGCAGCCTTTACAATGGCATTCCTCAGCTCCACACTGGACTGGAGTTTAAGCGGCAACATTAGGAAAAGCAGCTTCTGCACCTGAAGCTCTAGATGATGTTCTTCAAGCACCGAGGCCCTTGTTGTGTGTGTGTGTGGGTTATACTAGTTAAAAGCATAACAGGGTTTTGCAGGGACTTTATTAAGGCTATAAAATAACGGTGTGACAGCGCTGTGTGTGATAAAGTCTGAAGCAGACTCTTACTTCTTCGTCATCTCTTGGTCATATTTACACCGCAGGTCCAGCAGCTCTGTCTGTGCAGTGTTCAAAGCTGGGGAGACAGACGGGGGATGAATTCATTACAGAAAAATCACACCAACACAAACACTGACCTTTCGCTTACAGTACACGACTAAATTCATCTCCTAATTCAATCTCAGTACACACATATTTAGAATATTTCATTCGATTGAACTCACAAATTACTATATAAATAATATGCAAATATGCAAATATTGTATATAATTAATATTGCTTGTAATATTGTAAAACTATACACTTATTCACTCAAATTATGTAATTGTGAATCTATTACCACTAGGTGGCAGCAGCAGACGTTGGTGAGTTCATATTTAGTGGAGTGTACTGTATAGTGTGTTTGCACAAGGGTCATTGAATGCATGTCGTATCTGCTCCTCTACACTCTGCACCTTTAAACTAACTAACTTCATAGTCAAGCATGGCTGAGTTTGAGTGTCTTTTCCTTGTTTTGCATTTGAATTAGTTGAAAATCATCCTTTCATATCGTGTTATTATCACATGTAAGGACTATTATAATAGTTAGAGAATGAATTGGAAAGTGATATTACATTGTTCCATTTGTGTAAACAATGCGACAGTGTTTCAGCAGGGGGCGCTGTATTGCAATTAAACGCGTGCGGCCTGTTTAACAGGCTTAAATTAAATTCAACAGAGACTGTACGAGCCATTGTTTTTAAAGCACTCACATGAATGCAGGCCCTTGATCTTCTCCTCGGCCTCTGATAGTCTGTCAGCCAAACTAACGTCAGCGCTCTCCTCCTCTTCCTCCCTGAAAGAGACAACTCTGTTAGTTCCTTCACTGCGTCATGGCCACATGCTGAACGCTACGATCTGTGAAGGGAGCACGTCTTCATCAGGAGAAACTAAACACAAGAGGAACTCCGTTTTTTTTATTTGTGAAGGTGTGGAGCCATATTAGGGCTCACTGTTCTTCTCTGTTGAACATTGAATGACTATAAGAACAAAAATTCCTCATAATTCCAAACAGTTACTTATGAATATTTTGGGGGGAAATACCTGGGACAAACTGGTTAAGAGATATAAATGGAACATTGACTGGTTCTCACCCTCGGTCCTCAGCTTGGTCCTGATAGTTGGGCTGTGGGGAACCTGGGGCCCCAGGAGCGGGTGTGCTGTTGGGAGTCATCAGAGAGGATGGAGAGCTGGAGTGGGCGGCTTCACCAGGACTGTCCTCTGTGAGCCCTGCATGGCAGGAAAAAGTCAAAGCCAACTTTTTAGCCTCACATCCACAAGATAACAAAGTTTCCTGTGCTGCAACCGAGGCTGCTGATAAAGCCCCACTTTTTGAATCTTTTGTAACAACTATGGGCTTAAATATGAAACATCTTATTACCTTTACGGCCTTTTATCGCAGCTGCAACTATCAATAATTTCCATTAGCGATTACGCTGTGGTTTTCATGATTGTTTGTTTAAGCGGTAAGTGATTCCCAAACTCAAAAATAATCAAAGATATTAAATTGTATTCTGGGTTCTTTGGTAAACAAGTTCAAAGAAACCAGAAAATTAAAATCATATGAACGATCCTGGAAATTCAGAGAACAAATTTGTATTCAAAAAACAAAGTGCTTATTTTTTTATTTAACTTCATTTCGTCAGTAGTTGAGGAACCACTGCACTCCAACTTTTCTTTTACACTGGAACATTTAAATGAACCTCTGAGCACTCGTCGACATACACAGCAGCAGCAACTTCAGCCCTGCATTAAAGGAACATTAGCATTTAAGTAGAGTTGCTCTGTGGTGAAAGTGCTTTTGACCTGACCTGTCTTTTCAAGGCACTCCAAGTGTTTCTTCCAGTGCCCGCTGATCTCTCGTACCAGGGCCTCGCCGTCTGGGGCCGAACTCTGAAGCTGCTGTAGCCTTTCCTCCAGGGCGTGTGAGGCCTCCAGCACGGGAGCTGGATCTGTGGGGAGAAAAAAACAACACATACACAGACACATCAACAAATCTATGAAGAAAAAAAAAACATCTACTGAGATCCACATGACATCCAGACACTCCTACTTTTCTGTTTTACTGTGTGTGAAGCACTTTACAGAGTTTTCTGCATCGCCGTTTCAACAGACTATTCCACTGAGACTTGTTTCCAAAGAATGACTCCAAGACTTTTCCCCACTCAGGCGCCTTTGAAATGTTCACAGGCTGGACCGAGTGACACAAGTGCTGTTCCGACCCCCGTCACATGTAGAGGCTTCACATCTAATGAGTCTGCTCACACGCTGATGAATGAGAGAGAAGACGTGAAGGAGAACTGTGACGCAGTCTTAATACCCAAGTATGCACCTAAGCAAAGTGTAGAAAAAGTCTGCTCCTGAAAAGGGAGCACAAAAAAAAAAGAAGAAGAAGAAAAAAGCGGGATTCTTTAACACAACAGAGGAGCTGTTTTGCAATGCATGCGCGGCAGCACCGGGCCCATGGGGCCAACTAGGAGGCTGTTTCTCAGCTAACAAGTCTCCTCTGTATCATTTGATCATTTAAATTATTATGCCAGGAATTCTCAGGAGGCAGCTCGGCACTCCACATCACAGCGCTGTTTTTAATCTTCCCCTTCCCTTTCTTCCCCTCCCGAAAAGTTCAACAGCTCAGAGAGAGAGAGAGAGAGAGAGAGGGAGAGAGGGAGGGAGAGAGGGAGCTGCTCCTGTTGTGTACCTGCCTGCTGAACACCAAAGGAGGTGACTTCTAGTGCCAAAGCAGAGAGAGGGAAGCTCAGGGGAGCTCCTTGACAAGGAGGGGGGGGATGTAGCTCCATGCATGCACAAAAATACACACACACACACACACACACTCTCTCACACACAGCCCTTCAAAACTCTAAAAGAGGAGGAAAATCGCTGCTTTGCTGCACAAACTTTTCTCCCGCAGCTTTCATCCACTCATCTTAGACTTCTGTGTGGAAACCCAATTGGATCCCTTCTTCAGTGCGGGCACCGACTGAAGTGGCTTTTTCAGAACAAGTTGGAGCCACACAGGCGTTTAAACTTTGCCACGCGTCGCGGGGAGAATGCAAAGTCGGAGGCGGCGGGGGCCACGGATAAATAAACGCTCATCAGAGAGCCGCAACTTCGGCAAAGTGCAATTTGTTGAAATCGTTGGCCTCGCATTGCAGCTCGCCACATCTGCATTTTCATCAGACAAAAACATTTTGGGCCATTTAATTGATTGAGCTATTTTTCCCAGGCCCGTTTACAGTGGAGCATTGTCGGCATTGGTTGTTACACCGAGCGTGGAGATATTGCATCAGTCACGAGGGACATCACTATTAAGAGCAGCGCTCTTCTAAGACAAACAGGATGACTTAAAGCACTGCTATTCCATCGACCCACTGTCACAGAAATCACTTTATCAGCCTCTTTCCCATATATCCTTTCAACTTTTAATGATCAAAGTGCAGAGATTATAGTAAGGGATCTCTCACACATGGGCAAGCCAGGATTATCAATCAGTAGCAGCGGAGTAAAGTCAAGTCAAATTTAAAGTGAAGGGATAGAACTTAAGACTGTATACAAAATTAACCCCATCAAAGTAGAGCAGCGGGGGGATGTTCTCCCAGGGCCTGGGATCTGCACTCACTGACGGAGGGAGAGTCCAGAAAGAGCTGAGAACTTTGGAAAACAGAGCTACTAATTGACGGAGATAATGAGGTCCACTTACTCCTCTTGCTTTCCTTTTTAGCACAGAGCTCTGAAGGAACGAGTGAAAGACTCCGAGGACACATGACCATTACACCGAGGAGAGAGTTGGTCTCCCTTTTGCAGCTTTAACAGACTTTCCTAAAGATTTTCATGTGTTTCTACAGGAATTTGTGTCCATTCATTCATTCTGTAGAGCATTCATGAGGTCAGGCACTGATGTTGGACGAGAAGACCTGGCTCACAATCTCTTTTCCAGTTCATCCCAAAGGTGCTTGATGGGGTTGAGGTCAGGGCTCTGTGCACCACGCCTTCCTCACACTGTTGGAAGCATGACATTGTCCAAAATGTCTTTGTATGCTGAAGTGTTAAAATTGTCCTTCATTGGAGACAAGAGGCCTAAAGCAGGGGTGTCAAACTCAAATGACCTGGGGGCCAATGAGCATCTAGTCTGGTCAAGAGGGGGCTGGTCTAGAGAAAAAAAGCGGTAGTGGGTGGGTAATATATGATATTCACTATTATATTAGACAGAATTGCAAAGTAAAAGTGCTTGTTTTGTTATAAAATGATGTACACTTAACAATAAAAACACATTTATGATGCACAAAAACAGAAATAAATAGAAAACTTAATTCAACTGTAATGTAAAACAGCTTAAATATATGTAATTTAATGTAATAATGATAATAATAATAATAATAATATTTTAGCAAATACATATAGTCTTATATTCTGTCTATATTCCATCACCTCAGTGGCAGATGTGCCACATGTGGCCCCTGGGCCACCAGTTTGGCCGAATGCTTGTCCATATAGTGAATACAGTAACCTATGCAGGTGATCACAGTAATAATATACGCTGGGTATTTTTGTATATATACATTATGCATTGCACCCTACAGCATGAATACATTTGGATCATTTCCATTGCAATTTTATCAAATCAGGGTGAAATCAAACAAAAATAAGACCCATTAATAAATCATTTAGCATTTTCAAAGTCACTGGAGAAAAGTTTGAGTATTACAATTATTCTATACTTCATAAACTTTTTAAAAGCCATTGTGGTTGCATGTTGTATATTTATTGTGCTAAGTTGAGAAGGAAGAATTTCATCAGTGGTTATGAAAATAAAGGATCTGGAGTCGTGAGATTCAAAACAACACAAGCTGATGGGCTTAATCCACCGTGCGTGAACTCTTCTGACAATACTTTGAATGTAATGGACATTTGTTTGTATTCAAAAGTGATCACTGCAGCTTTCAATCATCGGGCACGTTTCTTGTCATTTTTGCACTAAACTATGACAATAAATTGAATGTATGAGGAATTTCCTACAAACCAAAGTGGAAACTTGTCACAGTGTTCATCAGGAGACGAGCCGAGCTGACAGGGCAGCGTGCGAGTCACATAAACGCTTCCGTTCTTTTTTTTAATTCATCTCTTATCTTAATTATGGGTGATTGGATGTCTGCTCTGAGGTCATGATAACTGATTGGGCAACGGCGGCTCGTTTAAGCTAATAAATCACACCACACTTAATACATCATCTTCTCCAACTCTGGAGGGTACACACAGCTTCACATTCAATAACGTCATCGTGGAAATGTGAACGCATCGCTTCACACGCGCTCAGGAGCTGTGAGCTTATGGCTTATTACAACCTGGATGGTGTTTTTTGTAGCTTTGACTCTTTCTAAACAGTTATAATTAAGAACTCGCTGAGGTCTGGGAACGTAGAGACAGTCGAGTCCAACGAGGCAAGGAGAATTTTCCAGGATCATTTTCCGTTAACAGTGAATCCGTGTGCATGTGAAAGTGCAAAGGATCCATATGTGAAGTGTTTTTATTGTTTTATATGTCGCGAACGCCTCGCGGTGAAATGACATTCGGTTCCAAAAAGAAAAACAGCAACATTTGTAATGCTGACACAGAATCTGGACAAAAGTCTGAAGACTCTCTCTCTCTTTTTGTTTACTGTGAGGATGGTCTGACCGCTCTGTGACCACTAAATAAAACCCTCTGAAACGGGTCAGGGCTACTTCACTCCAGATATTCTGAGAAAAAAGGAAAATAATAAAAATAAACAAGCACAGAGAAGCAGTTTGTGTGTCCTTTTGAATCACTGTTGTGTTTTGTAAAAGGTTATTAAAAAGATGAAGGTAGAAAGGGTAAAGATACTTAAGTTTGCTTCAGCATTAGAGGTGTTTTCAGTTTTGTGTCTTAACCCTTTAACACCAAACCCTCAAAATGTTCATCTGGACTTTTTTTTTTATTTTAACCATAAAAGGATCAGAGAATGTCCCGTAATTTAGTGCTTTTGCCCATTTCTACAGAATAACTTTCAATATCTGGCATTATTTATTATTCAGACAAATGTAAAACATAATTTTTTTGAGTCTCTTAATGCTTCTTTGTCTCTCAATGTGCAAAAACAGGCCAAAAAATGGAAACTATGTCAGGTGACAAAGACGCTGATTCTCCGGCTTCCTGAAACAGTGCGAGTGAAATTACCGTATTAACCACACTTTGACGTGCAACTTCTAATCTTTCAGAAACCGCTGGAATTGTTTCCGATAGCACTTGTGTGCTGGTGCAAACATGCCGTCAGCGACACGCTCTGCGTTAAACGGTTCAAAGTAATAATTCAATAATTAATTCCATGTCAACAATGTAAAGCAACTCTTACCATTGAGTCTCTACAGGGAATCAAATGAATGCAAAGTTACATCAAGTCTGACGTGACAATATCTGTGACGTAGCTTTCACTTAGCATCAAAACTCAAAAGGTCTTAAGTTAGTCCATTGTGGGCTGCTGTAAAAACATGATAGTCCAGAATGGAATGAAGCGACTCATGATACAAATATTAAAGGCTCATTCCGGGGTAATGAAAAACAACAATTCATTCAATCAAGTTAATGTACAAACAAAAAAATGAAGAATTATCGTACATTTTTGTCACATTAATATAACCTAAATGTTACATACTGGACCTTTAATGCAACATTTGCTCTTTGCAGGAGTTCCAGTTTAGCTGTTTCATACAGGCTGTGTATGAAACAGCGTCTCTCGTTCATTTCTTTATTCATTTATTTCACTTCCTGACTTCCATCCAAAGTTGAAGTGTATTATTCCCAGGTTTTTGTAAGCTGCTAACGCCACATAATGATCATCATGCGACACAATAACAAAAATCAAAATTATGCTTAAACGTCGGCACATTAACGATGACAAGTGTAATGAAAATACAAAGAATCACCCACAAAAAGTTTCAGCAGTGAATTCTACTGCTCAAAAAAGCCAATGTTTGGCAGATAAAAGCTACTTGTCCCCACCCGCCCCTGCACTGCTGCTGTATACACACAAACGCTCCCTCAGTACTGCTTAACAGAGCCTGTTTTTCAGATGAAATATGGAGCATAAAAAATAATAATGTTGCGTGGTTTGTGTTCATGACGACCGACCTGAGGCGGAATAATGACATCAACAACAAAAAGTTACACACTGCAGCTTTAAGAAAACAGCCAAACTCCAAAAATAGGGCAGAGCTTGTGATGAACCCTAAGTTGCTAATAGCTAATAAAAGTTGAGCGTGAGTTTTAATTGTTTTTGCACAGTCCCAGCTCTGTTATTATTGAGTTTCATCAGCTGAGGGATAATGAGGCTGCCACCCTGTAGCGGCCGCCTTGTGGTCACGGTGTTGCCGCGTCTGTGATACTTGCTCCTCTCGAAGCAGGAGGCAGATACTGTAGAGAAGATGGGGAGAGTTTCAGACGCTGGACAGCTCCTGGGGAAGTGTGGGTGGAACTGAGAGGACACTGCGACGGTCCAGGATGTGTGTCTAGGTGGGAGGGGGTGGACCGGAGCGGTTTGCGCCAAGACAAGCAGGTGTGTCGGGGCGGTCCGTCTTGGCCCTGTCAGCGATACACCATCATTAGGCGGTGTGGGCGCAGCAGGGTGCACCATTATGTCTCCCTGGGCCCTGTGTAATTATGCTCTGACATAATTAACCCAGCAAGCCCATTAGCCAAGCATTGGCTGGCTGAAGAGCGAAAAAAAAAAGCTATAATTATTTGTTGTGCGCATGTTAATGAGGCCAGCTGTGTTCCCATCATACAACACGAACAAATTAATTTACAAGGCTGTGCTCCAAGGTTTTTTCTTTTCATTCAAAACAGTCTTGTTTTTTTTTTTTCCTCCGAGTGGACTCAAGGTCCATAAACATGCTCTGCTGCTGCCGCCGCTGCCACTGCTGCTGCAACAAACAGTAACACTGCTGTAATATTGTTGTCAAGGACCAAAACTAGGTTGAAAGAACACTTTACTTTCACCTCCATAGACAATGTAAGTGATATATGGAATGTAGGATAAATCAAGCTTTAGTTTCAAATACAAAAAAATAAATTCTTCCACAAATTCTTGAGCATGACTTCTCTGTTTAAACCAATAAGCATTTGGCATTCAGGCGGTGAACTGAAGTCTCACTTTACCTTGATGTGGCAGACAGAGTGAGAAGATAGGAATATAAAAAGGTAGGTGGAAGAAGGACGCCGCTGCCTTTTGTGTGTGAACAAAACAAACTTCTTAACCTGTTATTTTTCCACCGCGCTGCCACGTCTTTGTTTGACAGACTGAAGGACGGAGAAGGAGTGACATCAAAAAGGGAGACTTCTTTTTTTTTCCAAGCGTTTAAAATGAACAAAGTGGAGCTGATGACATCCAAAAAAACAGCTGAAATCATAGGAAAATCATAAAAAAAACACATTCTTACTTATGGCACATGAGAGACAAAATCAGTATAGATTAACACCGTCAAATACAGCAGTCTGCTCTCTTTACATACATGCATGAATCCCACACATTCCTACACTCGCACACACAGCTGCTGTCTCTTAAGAGCACACTCTCCTCCGGTTCCCTCTGGGGTCTCCTACTCCACAGGGATCAGTTGGAGAGGCCCGGGCTCTTTTATGAACATAATGCATTATTAAGCACCTCAAACATCTCCTGGGCCTTTGTTTATTACTGCTCTTATTAATCACTTGTGCATAATCGCGTCCCGCCCAGAGAGCTTTCATTTTCCATCACATTTTATACGCCCTTATTTTCCGACAGACTTCCACAAGCGTGCAGCAGCAGCAGCAGCAGCAGCAGTATTCTGACTGCAGGTACTTAGCCACACAATTACAATAAAACCAGCTCGCTTGTGCCTCGCAGGCATCTCTTTCTGGCACTTGCTTATGTATAAGGAAGGTTGAAAGAGGACAGCTATTCTTTATGCATTTGAAAGACTCTGGATTACTACGGTCAGAGTGTTCTGTTCACATAATCTCGTAGCCAAAGGAGACATCCGATGTGAATATGCGAGGCCCTCATAACGCGAGTGAAAGTGGTAAAAAAGGCTGCCTCTTTGAGTCCTCTGCTCTGCAGTACCGGTGGTCACCACTAGCAAGCACTGTTGCCATAACATTTCAACACTCACACACACCTCAGACATGCCTGAGGCCTGGCACACACACGACCATACACAACCCCACACACACTCTTGGAAGGGTGTATTCAGATGAGAATCTTCACAAAGTCTCTGTGAGCTCCACGCTCACACATAAAAGACGCCGCGTTCTCAAGGAGAGGGGGAGCGGGTGGATCCTGAGGGATGAGTGTGTGTGTGTGTGTGTGCGGCTGAGAGGAGGTGAGGAAGAGCAAACACCTGGAGCATCAGTCTCAGGGCTACGCCCCTGGCGACAGCGCCTCAACTGCTCTCGCGGAGGTGGCAACAAATCAGACGCTGAAGCGCGTCGCGCACGCACACACAAACACACACTCTGTGGCAGGGAGGAGACCTGGAAGGAGGAGAGGGAGAGACACGACGGGTGGATCACTGAGAACCTGACGGATCCGGGCGGAAGTTTCCACTTTTTCTAAAAAAGCGATGGAGAAGTGTGTTTATCTGCACTGATCAAAAGCGTGCGGAGGTGACATAAACATTGTTAGGGAAACAGTGTTAACAGCCTCTTTCAAGCTGCAGACAGGGTGGGAGTTACAGTACACAGCATGGGGAGATGTCACAGGCGGATCAAAATATAGAGCACTAATGAAACACTCGCGTGGATTGACATGTTGGCTTAGGGGCCTCACAAAAGGCAAAAGAAGAGAGAGGGGGGAAAAACACTCCAATCACTTGCATCAAAAAGTTATTCCTGTTTTGAGTTGACTGTTGTGTTAAAGTTGCTATTGAGCAGTAGAGTGATCGTATGTGGAACATTATCACACTGGAATCTGATCAGTAAACTGGATATGATGATATACAGCAAGAAGAGCCGGGTTTAAGCCCAGTCTTTCTGCATGGAGGTCACATGTTCTCCCTGTGTGTGTGTGTGTGTGTGTGTGGGGTGGGGGGGGGGGGTTCCCACAGTTGTGAAAGCAGCTAATTAATGGACAAAAAAACACAGAAATATTTTTGCAAATCTGAGACAGAACATTCATAGCAAATACTGTATGTGTGAACATGTGTATAAATATTATATTGATATATACAGTATACTAACTAAAAATAATATTATAATAATAATAATCATAGGCTGTCCTTGTTTCCTCTCACATGTCCAAAAACCTCCTGACCGTGGGTGTGAGTGTGAGAGTGAACGACCTGTCCATGTGACCCCTGTGACCTTTCACCCTGTGTCAGCTGGGATTGGCTCCAGCCATGACCCTCATGTGGAGGATAAAGCATTAGAAAATGAATGAATGAATGAAAAAATCACAGTATACAGTACACTGTTATTGAAATGATAGAGAGGAAACTCAGAGAAAGAGAAAAGAAAACACGTGGATCCTCCAGCACAGCAGACCCCAGCGGGGGCCACTTTAGTGAGTGTCCTTTGTACCTAATAAAGTGGCCAGTGAGTGTCTCTGCATTCAGTCGTGGGCAAAGCAAAGTGGATAACTGACATATGAGCAGATGTTAACGACAGTGCCGCACAACAGGTCACATCCCCCCCCCACACCCATGTTCCTCATTCACCTCTTACATTCATTAACTCCTTCATTGGCCTGATCTGATTGGCCCGACACACGCACACACACACACACACACACACACACACGCGCGCTTTCAAATGAAAACTTCCCACAATGAATAGTAATAACTGCATTAAGATGAACAAGCACGGCGCGTAAAGAATAATTGCATCTGTGAAAAGATTAAAAATACATGAGATGCAGCGGTTGTTTGGGTGGGGGGGGGTGCTCTCTGTTGTGTTTGAGGGCCAGAGAGAAATGCAGTCGGGCCGCAGCCAAATGACTGTCCTCCGGCATACCTGGACTCATCCATTCTAGTCGAGGGTTGGGGGTGTGTGTGTGTGTGGGGGGGGGGGCAGTCGTGACCTTGGACACCGGCAGCAAGACGCACAGTGACAAACAGGCACCGGATACTGTAATCCCGACCTCACACAGATGGCAGACTGACACTGTGAGTGCTGTGGCTGCAGACACTCAGAGGACGAACGGCACTCACACGTCCACTGTGCAAGATGTAGGCCAAATGATTTCCATACGGCAGAAATAATTATGTTTTTAAATGAATCACTTGAATGAATGTGTGAATTGAAGTGTTCATTACCACAGAATGAGCCTCGTGTACTTACATCAGGAGCAGTTCAGCTCAATGTAGCCAGACTGTGTTTTTAGCTGACGAACTAAACATCCAAGGGGCGTAGCTTTGTGTACGGACGGCGTCCCCACCAATATTTGGACAAAGCCAGTATATATATATATATATATATATATATATATATATATATATATATATATATATATATACATATACATATACTATATATATAGTTCAGCTTTTTCTGGGTTTCTTTGCTGCTCTATATCATAAGGCATGACATCATTTTGAGGTTCATGAAATATCAATCACCATTTTTTTTTGCACCATATTCTGACATTTTATGGACCAAAAACGATGGACGGATTGATCAATAATTAAAGTAATCGTTAGCCGCAGTCCTAATTTCATGTCACTTCAAAAATGACCTCAATCAGTCTCAGTTAATGGCGTCGTGTCCAATATTATGTCCGGTGTTTGAGTCGTAACAATAGCAGATGTGACACGGGGCAATAAAACTGGGAAGTCATTAACGGAGCAACTCGTCCATTCTTTCTATAAAAGATGATGCTCGAGACAAATTCACTCACTCACTCACATTTACCTGACATGTTTACAGTTGTTCTGCACTCCTGTGACTCAGTTTCAGAGACAGTAAAAAAGAACGTGACACATTAGTCATCAGGAGTATCATTGTAGTACTGAGTACTTCTTTCTTGTCATTGATTCAAAAAACTCTCCTTTTGTGCCTTTCCTGTCGTGCTCCATGTTGACATGACCACATCCCGTCATCTCTGCACATTTGTCAGCGGCACATCCGCGCTGCCAATCTCCTGCGCTACCACATCCCAGAGGTTTCCCCAGCAGAGCGATTGTTGTGACTGTGTGGAAGCCACTGAAGGGAAATCCACTCACTGTCATGTTCACGGAAATCACTTTGAGGTGAGTTTTACTTACGGAGAAGATGGTCGAGTGTGAACACGACACAGGTTCAAATCAAGACTAAGGACCAAAGTGTGACAAGAGAACTGATGACAAAAGGCAGAGCGGCTCCATGATGCTCGATTCTAAAATCTGCATATAAATGCAGCTGAAGCATAATACACCGTTATTATCAGTGAAGCCTGTATTTCAAATCTCTAATCTCTGATGACATATCAAGGTCATTTAATAACTTAATCCAATAACATTCTCAAACGGCACCTCTTGTGTGTCAGTACTTCATAAACCACACTTTAAAACCACCTCAACTATCCCTTTAATATAACTGCTTCTTCTGCTAAGTTTTTAATGAAGCAATTACTTTTTCTTGGATTATTTTTTTCCCCGACCATTATCACACTCATTTAATTCCATCAATAACAACTTATTATTCATTTATTACGTTGCTCAACATCCTTTGATAACAACTATAGCTTCACTTTGTGGACAGAGAGGCAGTGATGATTCCTATATACACGCTGTATGTAAAGAGGTATTAGAAAACAAATGTGTGATGGATAACGAGTGTCACTGACCTCTCTTTCTATTTCCAATTCTTTGTTCTGAAACATAGCGTGAGTTTACCCCTCTACTTGAGATGCGTCGAGTTTGTGACTTCCAGGGTAAATCCCAGAAGATGTTCGCGAAGCTTGAATTAAAGCCGTGATGTAAAATGTATAGGTCAGAAAATCAAACTGAAAACATCTTCAAAGACCCAGATTTTTTTTTTTTTTTTTTTACACTTTGAATGGATGTAAAAGTGTGTGTGTGTGTGTGTGTGTGTGTGCTGTGCAATATCAAGCAGGGGACTTCAAGGAAAAATGGAGACCTTTAAAAGTCAGTCGCTGCCGTCACTGTTTCTCTGATGCAGACTTTTATCTTGTATTCATTGAATCTGTAAACAGCATTCTCTACTCCTGCCACAAGTGTTTCTCTGATCTCGACGGAGATTGGGCTGCGTTTCGCTGCCGTCTCCCGCAACAAAGTGCAATACAGTACATCTGCCCTGGCACTGAAATAACAACTGAATAAACACACAATATGTCTCTCCTCTGCTTTGACTTACTGCCTTTGCCCCCTCTCCCTCTCCCTCTCCCTCTCTCTCCCTCTCTCTCTCTCGCTCTCGTTCCATGAAGCCAGGCTTCAGTTGGGATTTTAATTGGCCCTCCACAATCAACAGCAGTGTTCCTCAAGGATATGCTCGCTCCTCAGCCAGGCTACACTCAAGGACCAGTGCTGTGGTTTTGAAGTGGCCTCACGCAGAGTTTTGGAAACCATTCTGAGAGCACATACTTTTGAAAAATAGATAAGAGCCACAGGATACGCGGGCTTTATCTATCCTATATCCATGTGCCGGTGCACCATATCCATCAATGACAAGCGTACTTTCAGGGTGTTGTGTGCCTCGCTTTACATATACACATATACATTATGTGTGCTGCCGTTGTTTGTGGAGATGCACGTCTCTCTGGTCTTAGTGGGAGACTCACCTGGGGCCTGGATAAGCTGTTTGTAGATTCCAAGGAATGCAGACTCTGCCTCCTTACTGCGCTTGTTCAGAGCAACCACCTGCAGGGGAGGAGACACTGTTAGGGTAAACACTGACTGATAGAATGCCGGGAATTTTTATAACTCACAAAGCAGGTCATATTTTAAACATTAGATATAAATTGATGCTTTTAAACAGAGCAGAAGATGCTGGAAATCTTAAATAGCGGACTCTCGATCAATAGCAACATGAGCAAAGGTCAACCTCACAGTCTTCTGCCATTAAAGGAAACAAACACTCCTGCGTGCCTTGTATATTTACTATATTTTCAATATGTGTAACATACAGTAGAGTGCAGCTCCATTCAATAAACACAGACAGCTTCCAGATATAGAACGATGGCATTCTCCCGGTTTAAGCGCCAAGCGGCTGCGAGTAGCGACGTGACATTTGGCCTGTTAAATGTAGGTACCGGCGCGAACAGGGAGGCTTGCCAGTGACAGTGGCCTCCATCACCAGCAGCACATGGCACCTGCTATCCTCAGCTCAGTGGGTGACGCAAACCAATTAACGATTCATTAGGAGGGACAAAGAAAGCGAATTAGCCACCACCTGGCCCCCATGGAGAGGGCACCTGCACTGGTGGGTATGTGGGTTATCAGATCTCAGGCCTGATTATAAGTCAGAGGACGTCCTGCAACACTCAAGTGTGCTTACATGCATGTTAAAAGAAGGAATGTCACGTAAACACATTAGTCCAACTAACATCGAGCTAGCCTTAGTCAGACTAACATACCTGGATAATGCGAGTCATAGCCACGAGAGCCGTGCTCCATCTTATCACAATTAACACGCACAGCAGGTACGAAACATACTTTTTCTGTGACGTAAAAGTCTACAGGAAACTGATTCAACACGCAGAGAGATACAGCACCACCTACAGAGGCGGAGTCAGACGTAAACAGCCAATTAATGGAGTTTCTCTTCCACATGTGTATATTTCTGTATTTGTCTGTTTGATTCCAGCCTCTCCTGGACCGGCTCCATAGACTCCACAACAGAGGGTCAAGTGCGTGGTATGGCTGCTCCGCGATGGCATGACTGCACTTGAACAACATTCATTTTTTGCAAAAAGATGAAAACACTTAAGTGAACGGTGGTGGTTGAGGAGGATGGAGGTGGTGTGTCGGGGCTGTTTAGTGGGGTTATAAATAAGGTGTGTGGAAAACAGCGAGGGACAGAGAGCCGTTGATTTACTGGAAATGGCTGGCGTCTTCCCCAGGGGAAGCATAACGACAGCATCATGTTTAAAGAAATATCATAAAGATCAAGCAAATCCCCCCCATCACTCCCACTTGGAGCAGCTCGGAGGAGTTCATGGAAAATGGAAAAGGCTAGAGTCCAATCAATACAGATGCAATAGTCTGCAGCTCTTAGCCAGCTCCCTGCTACACTGGGCTGTTCTTTCACTCAAATAAACCCCAATTTAACCCCACCCCCACCCACAAATCTCAAACCTCTCGCTCACTCACTCACTCCCCCCTCTTGGTGTTAATTTTGCCGTGTTGGTCCTCCACAAACACACGAAAAATATCTACTGCACCGTGGCTCCATAAACAGCTTCAAGCGTGGGATTGGAGTACATGAAGAACTGGTGTTGGTTCAGCAAAGGTTTGTTTGATACCCACTGGTTTTATGTATTGCTTCGTTTTCACCACAAAGAGGAGCAATTTGGTCAGGCAGGGCCTCTGCTGCTCAGTGTGACAACGGGCAAACCTCCAACGGCACTCTGTGGCACCAAAACAAACCACTATCTCTGACTCTGTTCACGTCTGGCATGAACAGTCTTTCCTGAGTGATCCAATTCCATCCAGATTGCGTGTCGGTCCGTACCCTTCCAATCCACCTCTGAACGCGTCCTCATTCAGAGGTGGTCTGAGGACAAGACGCAATGTATGGATGTCTACCTGAGCCTACACCTGAACAACAACCAGGGTGAGTGAGCGTCTTCTGAAGCCCAGACGTCAAATGAGGGTACATATGTAAAAAAAAAAAAAAAAAGGCTGCGATCGTGTGAAGGCAACAGCCAGGGCTCCATTTTCTTGAGACACACAAGGTCTCCTGGCCCTCCATCATCCTTTAACGAGAGAACACGGAGATTACCTCCACAATCACACCATTAACCTGCCTACAGACGCAAGCAGAGACATCAATCACACGCCTGCCTGGTGCCTTCTCATGTTAGTGGTCGCTATGCGTGTATATACACACACACACACCCCCCCCCCACACACACACACACACACCCTTGCTATCGTCAAAGCACTGAGGTGTCGTGCATAATGTGGTCTGATCAGGGAGTCATTTTCATCTCCATGCTAATCCACCTTCAGCCCAGCACACGGGGTTGGTGTGCAGAAAGGTACGGCTCGAGGAACGACACAGACCTGGCACATCTTCTTCCTCTTCCTCTTCCTCCCCGGGCTGCACGATGTGGCTCTGGCCCAGGCTTTGGCTCACAGCACATTCTTTGTTTTCACCCCCGTTTTGTGATAGAGGATATGGCTACCAAGGGAACGGGCTTGGCCGCAGGTTGATTTTACAAGCAGAAGTAAAGCCTGGGGCAGGGTAGCGTGAGAAAGACAAAGGAAACCTGTTAACGCTCCTCCATAACTCTTCATGCCGCAACAGAGTGGGCAGAGCACAGCCTCTGGGACGAGGCTGCTGGGAAATACTTACTGATAAGCCTTTGAGAATACAGTACCCGGTAGTGAGTGTGTGCATCCAAGTGTGTGTTTGTGTGTCTTTGAGTGAGAACAAGCTAGCATGTGTTGAGGGGAGAGAGAAATAAATTAAGGAGGAGAGAACAAATCGAGAATGAAGTAGAGGAAGCAGAGTGAAGGGCTACTGAGTGACATACAGAGACAACGGAAAAGAGAGGTTCCCATAAAGAGCGCAATTAGCAATTATGCAGTCATCAATTACAATTATCACAACTGGTGATTATGCAATTATCACTCTAAATCATCTTTTCCCTCCTCTGCCTTACCAGTTTGCCACCCCCTGTGTTTTGGTTGTTGGAGGATGGGTTGTGATGATGCAGGTGATTAGAATGTGTGATGATGATGATGATGATGATGATGATGATGATGGTGGTGGTGGGGGTGTGGGGAGGGTGTCAACGCAGATCGTGTGATTCTGTCTGAGTAAAGTAAGTGTAGAGTGCTCGGTGCCTGTCTGCATATGCATCAAAATCGAATGCAAGTGTGCGTGGAATGGTTCCGCGCGTGTGTGCACATGCAGCGAATACACTGCCTTCATGTCAAGGTGAATGGGGCTGGGGCTGCTGCTGCTGCTGCTGCTGCTGCTGCTGCTGCTGCTGCTGCTGCTGCTGTGGGTGATTTGGGGACAGCAAATGTATGGCTGCACAGTCCCTGAGGCCTCTAAATTACCTGTCATCTACCCCATGATGCAAAGGTCAGTGCACAATCATAGGGAGTCCATCCTACTGTGGTGCTCACGGAGCGGCGGTCCAGCCCACAGGCTGACAGGATGTCACAACAACCCAGGTCCTGCTCCTTGCTTATTAGAACAAAACAGTGGGACGCCCACTACCACCACTACCACCACTACAGCGCACGTCACAACACCTCCCAGCAAAAGCTGCTGCATCCTGACAAACATTCAGGCTTTGGTGATAAAAGAAGCGTTCAGAAAATGAAGCAAAATGTGCTCAAAGTTGTCGGTTTACATACACTGATTTTTTTAAATTATCATTATTATTATTATTATTATTATTATTATTATTATTATTATTAATAATAATAATAACAACAATAATAATAATAATAATAATAGTAGCAGTAATAATACTAATAATAATAATAAAAATAATGATAATGATAATAATAATAATAATAATAATAATAATAATAATAATGATAATAATAATAGAATAGAAGAAAATAACACATTTTCCTGCTTCTTCTCCAACTATCAAAGTCTATAAACATAACATAAACATTACATTACATACATTTGAATCACTGGAACAGCCACACAATGGCTCATAGTGTTTTTTTTAAGTGACGAGGGATGTCATGTGGCCGTCAGAGTTCACTGTGCACTCTAAATCTACAGAGATGGAGCGATTTAGTGCAGAACTTGACAGACTGACTCTTCTAAAGCCCCCGGAGCATTTCATCAGCGTGGTTACAGCAGACAAACAGACCTGCAGTAACTCGTCATCTTGAACTTTCTGATAAACTTGACCTCATCCTATTCCAGAGAATTCTTCCCTATCGCAATATAAATATGCAAAATAAACTACATATTTAGGTGAATTAGCATTGGATTGTGTAGCTAATATGACTGTGGATTCCCATCACTCTTCTCCATACACTTGGGTAGAATATTCTGCCAATAAATCTCCCTAAGTTTCACTCTGGACCTTTAATGTCGTCATTTTTGATCCATGTGTAAAGTCCTTTTATTTCCTTGCACAAACATACATAATATACAGCACAGAGTATCATTGTTGGTCCAGTGCCATAAAGAACTCTGCATTTGAACATAGAGGTGTGACCAGTGTGTAGGGTATAGTGGCATCTAGGGGAGATGTTGCATATTGTAACCAATTCTGTTGCTAAATCCTGCTGAATTCTAAACAGTAGCAAGAGCAAGAAAGTAGTATAAAGTATTCTAAAAATAATAATACTACATTTATGGCTGCAAAACAATAGTGCGTGGAAACCCCACATCATGTCGTCAATAGTCTAATCAAGACCGCACGCGGGGAGCGTTTAGCATATTTGCTTGATGCGTGACTTAAACAAATTATTCACGATTAAAAATTTATTTCAGTCAGCTAATTCTTTCAGCTCTTCCAAAGCAAGCAAACAGAGATGCATTTTTAATACAGCCATCAATAACAGTTCATTGTGACAAGGCAAAGGTTCGTCTAAGCCAATAGCTTCTTTTTTTTCTCACTTTTTTCACTTCCTGTACAAATGTACATACATACAATAATACATTTAAAGTGATCACATTATGTGGTTTTGAAGAAGATTAAGAGATATTCTGTATTTTAATAGCTGAAGATACATGAAAAGCACATGCAATCATTATTTTCCCTTGACAATTGGGGGGGAAAGGATCATAATTTATCCATGCCACCCAGCGCTGGTGGAGCAGTGACTGCAGGCGTTTGTTTTGTGTGGAGTGTAGGTTCAAAGGAGAGGCAGGAGGAGAGAGATGAGTTTGTGTGGAGTGACTGATGAGTGTGTGGAGGAGAGGAGGGGCAGATGGAGACCCCATCGCAATAGAGTCTGGATGGTGAGAGGCCTGTGTGCACCCACTTATGCAAGTGCAACACACACACGGCATAGTCATGCAGACACACACACTACACACAGACTGCCTCTCAGGGGCAGATTTAATCAGGGTGACACCCATCTCGGAGCAGTAGCACAGCATGGCGGCGGCGGCGGTGGCCATCTCTCGATGCCCGGCGAGATGAGCAGTCGGAGCACACGTCTCGTCTCCATGTCAATTTCAATCAGCCGTGCCTGTCAGTCAACACACTGAGCTCACAAACAGAGCTGCTGTCTCAGCCAAATGAATGGCCCAAGCTGACCACGTCACAACTACTATATATATCCCTTCATGCAAAGTTGAATCATAGAGCTTTTATCGAAGAGGCCCACCTACTGTTCACAGCTTTTTATTTTTTGCCCCTCCTACAACTCCTTGTAGCATGAGTAGCAACACTAGCAGTGTTTTGATGAGTTTCAAGGGATGAGCGTTACTAGTATTTTCTGGCATTATTTGTCGAATATTCAAATGATGCTAAAGATAATGAGATGTTTGCATCATGGTACAGTACAGTACTGTCTGGAACTTTAAAGCCATAGGTCAGTTTCTACTGAAGAATAGACTGGTGGAGCTACACCGATCGCAAGGGAGGGATGTTTTTCTGTCGCCCAATCAGCTGGCTGTCGTGGGCGGAGCCGGGCTAGTTCCACCTGGACCGCACTGTAACATTTTACTCTGGTACCCTGGTTACTCTGGAAGGGTGCCAAAAAATAGAAGAGTTGGGGCCGGTTATTTTGGTGCTATATTTTGGAACCGTTGGACCAAGCGGGTTTTTAGTTATATAATATAATAATATAATGTAATATAATCAAATGTTTATGCTTAAGTTACACACTGGAGCTTTAAAATCTACTCCAACCATGTGGGACTCCCCTTCAAGAACCTGATACATCATCACGTGAGCAGACACAACATGTTCTTGTCAGAGATTCAAATGCCACGGTGCCAAAATAAGCCCCTGTCAGCTGTTGTGATATTGTTATCCTGGATTAGAGACATCATTATGAATCTAGTCCAAGAAGGCAATGAGTGAAATGTGAATAAGCCTTAATAGAATTTTTATAACCACCAGCGCTGAGATGTGGCAACCGCTATGAATACACTAGTCAAGCGACACACCTTACACTATGAAGGAATATCAGACCAAAATAAATGAGCAACAATTCAGGTCAATGCCACAGTGGTGCGTGCCAATAACGACCCAGACTGAGAAGAGAGCAGATCTCCACAGATCAAGGCGAAGGTGACGCAATCTAGTCCGATGCGGAACCAAGAGCAACATAAGAGACAGAACATGGCACGACATAAAACCCAGATCAAAGGGCCTGCTGTTTCCACCGCACAGCAGGTGCCTTGTGGGTCCCCCTCACCATCAACAGGCGGCACAAGCTGCCGTGTTCCCCGCCCTCTCGACAAAACTCAAAGCTCAACACCTCAAAGTCGCTGCAAAGTCAAAGTCGAGAGCCAGCGAGAGACAAAAGGAGGGAAGGAAACAAATCTTTGTCGTTCGTTGCCGTTTTCTTTGAGCTCGCGCTTCTCAAATGTTTGATGCAGCCGACGACCTAAACCTTGAGGAAAGTGTGCATCTGCTGGAGAAATAAAAAAAAACTATCTATCACGGCACGATGGGAGGGAGCGTGGGCGTGCTGAGGCTACGATAGCGGCAGTGGTTGATGTGCTGAGAGGGAGGGCTGCAATGAGTGTACCTGTGGTAGGAGAAGTGTTAAGAGGAGAGGAGAGAGGAGAAGTGGAGGTAAGGGCTAATTATAAAAATAAAGTGCCCCCATTATCCCGGTGTTGTACTGCCCTAGTGAACAAAGCTACAACAGATGGGGTGTCATGAGTAAGTGTGCCAATGTGCGCCAAAGCCCTGGAGTGGACGGACCCTGGCAGGCCGTTGTTGGAGCAGCTCTGGCAAGGGAGAGCCGCAGCTGCGTATCTTGCCCTCAGACACATGTTGACAGTGTTTCTCTAGCCCTGCCTACACTAGTCAAGGTGAGACAGCACGACACGAGAGAGAGGGAGAGAGAGAGGGAGGGTGCACAAGAGAGGGAGAGAGGGAGAGAGAGAGAGAGCGCTCCGCTATGATGGATAGCACTCTTCATCCACCTCTCCTCTCTCTCCCTCTTAGAAGGCTGGTGACTTTCCAGTGAGGCAATTATCATTGCGGAATGCATAATAGCCTAATTAATTACAGGTGTCAGCGCTGCCTTTGTTTCAGCGTGGAGGAACATCGTGCCAGAGCCGCATCCGTTAAAAAAGAACAACACTGATGAACGAGCCTCCAACCGCGGCTTAGAAGACCGCAGCTGACGGCGGAAAACTAAAGCGCTGTGGAGACGACTTGAAGGCTGCCAAACAGTCCCCGCATATGTCGCTCCTCGCACAAGACGGATCGGGAACACATGGTGCAAAAATGAGGTCCATTATTTGCTTGATAAATCTGCTGTTGTCACTCGCGGCGCTCTGAGGAAGATCTCCGGTAGGCCCCCGTGAAGAACGACGGCGAGTGTGATTTGGTTCTGAGGAACAGATACCGGCACGGTGGTTGGTGGCAGCACCATCAACAAAGAATAATCAGCCTCCTTCACGCGGCGTCGCTGACGAACATGGCACGGCATTTGTCCTGTCACATTTGCCAATTTCACTGTAGTGAGAAAGCAGAAACGCAGACAATTGCCTTGGAGAGAGAGAAAAAAACAGAGCCTGCAAAGGAGAGAAGTGAATGATGGGGTGACAAGAGAGGAGAGACAGCACCGAGACTCCTGTGATTCTCCTCGTCAGCTAAACACAAGCATACATTGGTGCACACCACGTTTAGTGTGTGTCTTTCTATGGTGGGGTCGTGGCAGTGGGCTGATAATCTCCCCACGCCTGCAGGCGATAGTGGCTCATTGTAAAGTACACTGAGTCTAATAGGAACGGGCGCTGCAGTTGTGTGCAGCTCTCCCTGCTCCCACTGTGAGAGGAGTTTTACATAATTAATGACTGTTGATGTTTCCCAGGTAGTCGCTCGGCAAATTCACTCCAGACTCGGGCTGCCACTGTCGCCAGTTGCGCGGAGAATGAGCGACACCAGAACAGACAGCTTACATTACAGGCATAAATAAGGCAATTTTGTACAGTGTCTTCAAACATTACTGTGAGGAGCGGTTCAGGGCCAATGATTCGACTTTGCTTCAGAGAAACACTCTGAAGAAAAAAGCTTTTCTGTGTCTTCAGTCTTCAGAGAGTTTGCACTTGATGCAAGCAGAACTGCTTCCTTTAGTGTATTTATAATTCTCTATGCTCTCAGAGGCTTGCAGACACAAGCGACGCACCTATTCAAGACAAACGTTGACGGCTACCGACAGATGATCATTCATATTTGCATTAATCTAAACTGAATGTTTCATATGTTGACGTCGTACTGGTGCAATGACATCAAACGCAACACAACAGACAACAAAGGAGGAAATCCAGCAGCTCGAGCGTTTGCCTAGACTTCCGTGGGATATTTTCCCCCGATCACAAGGGAGTTGTGTTTTCTGTCAGCTGACTGTGGTGGGCGGAGCTATACCACTCTACTCTGGCAACGCAAGGGAAGGGTGCCAAAGAAATGGAACAGATGGGGCCGGTTATTTTAATATTATTCCTAATGAAAACGCAAACAAAACACATACTGTAGTGTACCAAACCAAAGCACTCAGCGGCTTTAGTTTCTACGTTGCAGACCACGGACACTGGAGAGGCCTCGTCGCCCCCCCTGCACATACTGCGCACAAGCAGTCCATACTGGAGCATGTTGAATTAAACATTCAAACACGACACCAAGGGGAGGCTATTTTTTACGGCTCTCAGCACACCACTCATTATTAATTTGTAATAACCTTTAAGGCTTTTTGATGTCATACATATTTTACAGAGAGATATCACTCCCAGCCTGACGGAGAGCGCCTGTCGATGACAGATCACCCGCGTGCCACCGAAATGTGCCTTCGTCGGCTATAATTAGCACCAGGTGGAGGTTAAGAGATGATGCGGACGGTGTGTGTGTGTATCATCCAAGAACTCACCCACTAATGCATCAGCGGGACCACACGTCAACACCACGACATTACAAAGAGGGAAGCAGAGGCTGCACAGCACAGTCAGGATCTTCCCAAAATGATTTTGCCCCCCGTGCATAATGTCTTTCTGACAGCGACCTGACCGTCATTTTAAAACCTTTTTAGGTATTTATGAACGCACCGGTATAAAAGGAGTCCATTTCTGCTGCATAAATCAGCCGAGTGGCTGAACGATGGAGGGAAAGCGACGCATTAACACACACACACACACAGTCTGGTTTCCATGACTTCCGAGGACATTACATTGACTTTTCCTTGGAGACTTAATCTGACCTAACCCTAACCTTCACCTAACCACACAACATGCCACATCATTTCCCCATAATGTGACTGTGTAAACAAATGTAGGTCCCCACAGCATGAGTAATACTCGCACACACACACACACACTCCTTCATATAGCTCTGTTGAAGGGCTGGCCAAGGCCCATCTTGCTGTGGCTCTGCAGGGAGGCCCTCCACTGTGCCCGCTGGATGCCAGCCTAAAACTCATGTTCAGCGGCGCCAACGTGCCATTAAAGGCTGTAAAACACATGAGCTCTGTTGGGTTAATGCGCGCTGATTGACCTGTGCTGCCAGCCGTTTGATGTCATGATTGTAATGACCAGCTTTTCCTGCCGGATCACTCATATGCGATGTGACAGACGCGCCGCGGCATTTCAATTTGAGCGAATGACGGCTAATCAGAGGAGATGCCTGTCGCAGCAAGTGGTGCTTGCTTCAGACCCGTACACACTCACTGGTGGCCACTTTAATAGGTACACGGGACACTTGATAATGGGTCAGGGTGAGGTCTTCTGTTGGGTTAAAAAACACAACTTAAATATTGGGACTTGAATTGCGATATACATTTTTAAAGTCAAGCATCAGTTAAATATTGACTGTTTAAAACAAGATGGAGCATTACTAGATGAAACTGCAGTGGAACAATGAGACAAATCCCTTTAACATGAATCAGAGTGACTTGAATTAGAATAACATGAATAATACTTATTCATATAATGTAGTTGCATTGAACCTGCATCCCACTGAGATCACCTGATGCTTTTCCAGGCTTTCACTGCAGCCTCTCTCAGGTGTACCTAATAAAGTGGACAGTATAGCCTTTGGTAAATATGTGTCCTCTTCACTTACAGATTTAGAGAAGTATAACTTTCTCCATAACAGATTTCCGCTTCTGTCTCAATATGAAACGATGAATTTTGTGTAAATGCCGACGTGTCCTTGAGCAAAGACACTTAACCTCACTTCACTCTGTGCCAGCGCTGTATGAATGAGTGAATAAGTGTGAAGACGCTTCAAGTGGTCATCAAAACTAGAAAAGCGCCGTATAAACACAGACCATTTACTCGTTAGAAGTTACACAAGATTTCAGAAGAGCGACTATTAGAGAACAACGTTGTGTTTCTTCTCTCGGCAAAGCTTCACAGGGAGTCCTGACCTACAGGTTGGAAACCACTGAGCCACAGAACACGCTGTCATCACTTTTCAAAAGTGGTTTTTAGTTTTCAAGGGATAGTACACACAGTACAAAGTCTGTGGATTACCCTTAAAAAAACAGCACTTACAAGGCTTTAGGGACCATCATCTAAATTCCACTCACACCCACGGGTCAGGTGTGGAGGCAGGAGCGTCAGATACATATTCATACTCCAAGACCAGGACAAATAAAACTAAGTATCTAAATACTTCCACTCTCATTTGGGTGAAACCAACCCTTGAGAGAAATTGCTTCACAATTTCCCATTATTTTTGTTACATCATTGTAAAGTATACATTCAAGGGCACTAAATCAATTTAATGCAGCCTCAGAAACAACTCTTCAGCAAGCTTTATATATATATATATATATATATATACATATATATATATATATATATATATAGGATCTGACTTTAGTGGTTATCTATTGGATGCTGAGCATTACATAACCCTCCATATGCTCCGAGTGTAGGACAATTCCGTACGGGTTATAAATAAAGAAACCTGACGCACAGCTGCAGCCGCTGTGATTTAGGCAAGTTCTCACATGGGATGTCATCGTTCTGCAGTGCTAGCCCCACCGCTATTTCAGGCTCTGCCTCATTAGAACATCCGCCTTGAGTGAACAAAAAAAAAAACAGACTGTACAAAAGACTTTTCATTAGGGGAGAAAGAACATGAAGAAACTTTCGCCCTCCCAGTCACGGTGCGTTTAAAGCTAAAACTCCATGCATTCGCCGCATTACGAGGAGACGCTCTGTCGAGGTGCACAAAGCACTTTTACTTGTGATTGCCAGGTACGCGACAGTGCAGAGATCTGTGTCACAAGGTCCCACAAGGATGGGGGGGGTCTGGATGACAGGGGCACAAACAATGACTGCAATTACCCTACATCCACTGCTCCAACAGGGGAGCAGCTGCTGAAGGCAGAGCATAGAGGATGTAATGTTAGAGTGTGTGTGTGTGTGTGTGTGGGAAAAAAGGAAACATGACGGACAGGACATGAGATTATGCATGTGAGGTTTAGCATGAGACGGGGGGGACGGGAGGGGGGGGGCATTGTGTGACTGCTTGTACCTGCCTTGTGTGTGTGTGTGTGTGTGTGTGTGTGTGTGTGTATGAAGGCCCATCCCTCACACCAAAGCGTGTGGCTAATTTAGTTAGGGAATAGCTGGCTGTCCTTCAGGTGAATGGACGGAGATTGGTCTCAATATGAGATGTAATAAAACAAGCCCATCACTGGATCTCAACGCACCTTCGGCTGTCCTTCACATGTCTTGCCAGAAGAAGACACACACACACACACACACCCCAAGGAGGCCTTCAGTTTGCCATTTTGAAGAAAACCATGAAATATTGCTCTTCCAGTTATTATTAGATTGCCTGCATTCATTCCATCTATCCATCTATCTATCCATCTATCTATCTATCTATCTATCTATCTATCTATCTATCTATCTATCTATCTATCTACTTTATTTCACGTAATTGGTGTAACTTAGTGCTTCTATTTACCTTTACCTGCATGATAAAAAGTACAAAAACAAGTTAGAGTATTATTTCACATATATGTTCGGCGACAGGTGATTCAAGTTCCAAAATATTCAGCCTAGAAGCGCATTGGACCCTCCAGAGTAATCGCCCCGTGGACCAGCAGAGGGCACTGTGAGCGTAGCTTGACTGCAGATTAATTGTGAACGCCCTCTGGGCCCGTCAGATAAATAATATAGTGGTTTGCTGTGAAAATGGAGAACACAAGCGAGTTAAAGTGAGCAGATTTATTTCCGGATCAAATGTGCAGACTGTGCTGTGAGCTCCAGTATGTGATGTGGATCACTCCAGTATGGACCCGAGTGATCCACATCAGGTGATTAAAAGTAAAAGGTAATAAATACATGATGAAAGACACTGCGTCGCACATCCAGTGTTGCGTCACCGCTGACTGAGGAAAGGTGTAAGATAAAAAGCTAAAGTGAGACGACAGCTCGCGCTTGGAATCAGGGGTGTGTGATATCTCTATTTTTGGGGATTTTGACGATAACAATAATCAGTCGATTTCCTTTAAAAACTCCATCAGAAAGTTAGGTTCACAATTATATTATCTTAGATGATATATCTACTTGGAATACGGACCCAGAGTCGTCCTTTCAGAAAGCTGTGCAGGCTCAGGGGAGGAGTGAGGGACGTCTGATGTGGGTTTACATGAATGTTAAAAGTCTGATTTTAGTCGGACTAAGACAATAATAATTCGGTTTTCTTAATGTCATGTAAACACGTTAGTTCGACTAAAACCGAGCTAGTCTTAGTCAAACTAAGATTAACATTAACATAGTCCGATTACTATACGCTTAGTAGGACTGAAGTATATCCTCCCTGTAGGTATGAGACTTAAAGAACCAATAAAGCAAGTTTCAGAACTGCAGAAGCTCAGTTCATGTCACTTCTGCCTTTGATTAGCTCCGTGTGCTCCTCATTGAAAGCTTTTAAAGCATCAGTTGAGTCAAATCTATCAGTGCTGCAAAACATGAATTCCTTTCAAACAGTAAACCTCCATATTTCCTCGTGATACCCAGGTTTCCTGAGTAAGGGTGCTTGTGTTTGAGGACTCCCTGGCTCCACGTGTCCTCTCTGTTTGGCTACAGCCAACTCTTGCGGCTTCTTCACACCAGTGACAAGCATCCAACGCCAGTGGCTTTTTCCCCGTCGTCTGCCGTCCCCTTTAGCCCCACTCCTGGAGAAGAGCTCCAGCTTCAGCAGGAAATCCACTGAGACCCAATTACAGGGAGTGCAGGAGAAATCATGACAAGATGCAAAGTTACTTTGCTTTAATTGAGGATGTGTTTAACACTCTCCTCGGGCCACCGCGGCCACTTCATGTCTCAGATGAAACAGAGATCCCCACAGTGGGACTTTAAAACATACAGTATATCTGTGTGCGTGACAAAGGCAAAGGACGCACGGATCTGTGGGCTTGGATCGCCTTTTTTTAAGGGCAGCGTTGTTGAATTTTGAGTGTGAAGCGAGAACCGAAAAGCGTCTCTGAAAAGTGCAAAAAAACAAATTTTTTGATTTGTGATGAGGAAGCAACACTTTAATGTTGCCGTACATCAGAAGAGTTGCTCCCCACTGCGGTAAGAGAGGTGCTTTTACTTGCAGATACTTGTTTTAATTAGTATTGTAGTTAATCCCGTATTAAAGAGACCCAAACTGTCAGGTCATATTATAAACAATCAGTCCTTATGTTCGTGTATGTGACATTTGGAGCTGCTATCTCTTCTAGCAAAATGTTCCCTAGGTACTAATTGGCCTACTTTACGCCGTCTTTCTTTGAATTGCCAGTTTCTTTATCATTTAGGATATTAGCCGTGACAAGCATCATCTCATATACCATAGAAAAGAAGAGCTTCAGCTTTTTCTCCTCTTTTTTTTTTGTGCAAACGGACAGCAAAAATGGAAATAAATGATTTACACAAGCATGTAATAATGTGAGCTCTACCTTCATGGGATATTAAATACTATTTGAAAGAAGAATAAAAGTTCAAACACTTAGCCAGCAGCAAAGTAAGTGTAACTTTTCTGCGCTTGCATTATTTAAGACGGACTCCGTCATTTTATCAATCTATCGATCTTTCTCCAGAAAGATGAAAATGGAAAAATAATGAGGCCGATGAATACTGTGTAAAGAACATCAATGTGCAAAATTTAATTATCTGTGCTGGAAAGAGACGGAAAACGTGTCGACTGTTTTCTAAAACAAAAAGAAAAGTGGAAAAAAAAAAAAGGAGCTGTTAATATTTTTTTTCCCTCTCTGCATATTTTAATTACCAGATCAATCATAACTACGTGCTGCAGCACTGCAGAGAAAAGAAAATTGCAAGTCTAAATGAAAAACAATAGATTTGCTTTAAAGTCTTTGCTCTTTTGAAGTCTAAATTAAAATTTCAGGTACCTTTACAAGAGCCTTCTTCAGAAAGTTATGATATTTAATTAGTTTGTTTAGATTTTTTGCTGAAATTGAACTTCACAGCTGAGCATCATGTGTTCCCAGGCTTCGGCAAAGAGGAAACACCACTGACACACAGATGGAATTAACTCACTTCAGCACAGGGATACACTCTGTGTAGCCTCTGACAAAAGCTCATGTTCTTTCTGACTCGTGCTGCCACCGGCCTGATCTGAGGCAACGTCTCGCTGTTCGCTGGAGTGGAGAAACAACTTTTCCTCTCCGACTGTGCCGGCGCGGCTCTGATTCTGCGCTGTGGAATTGGCGGAGCGGCTCTGCCGTTCCAGCAGTTCCTCCTCACATGAGCTTTTCCTGGTTGTGCTGATGTTTATTTCTCCTGGCATGTCCTTGCCGGCGCCGAGCCACCGATTTCACACATTTTTATTGGCTAATTTGACTGTGCTCTTGCCAGCAGCTGAGAGTGAGCCAGGAGTCGGGGAATCTCAGAGACAGCACTGCTGCTGCTGCTGCTGCTGCTGCTGATGCTGATGCTGATGCTAGTGTTGTTGTTCTCTCACTTGAGGAGCCTACAGAGAGCAGACAAGGCGAGGGAGGCTCTCACCTGTCTCATAACAAGCAGTTGACCATGTTACACCGAGCAAGGTCTCAGGAACTGCCTATTAGATTAGTTACTGTGTGCTGCTGGTGAGTGTCTGTTTGGCGCGGGGGTCAGGCGGGGAATGTGATTGCCTGTCTCCAAAGGTGACAGGGGTTTAGAGGAGCGGATGTACACCCAGTCAGATGTCCAATAGGAGCAGTGCGCCCGGCGCTGTGCGTGCGTCCATCCTCAAACATGGCTAACATTTGCACAGCAGCGGCAGCCAGGCGTGACGTCTCCGGGCTCTGAGGTTTGTGCTGTCAGGACGGTAGAAATTAAACCTGGCACTGCAAAGCAGAATGTGCTGAAACTCATCAATTCCACATGGCTAGAGAGCCAAGTGCCTATTTATAACACACACACACACACACACTCCTCTTCACCTGGTGTTCATCCCCAGCTCTAAACACGCATCCATAATGATGAATACACCCAACCGGGACACTCCGACAGGGCATCAGTCAGGACAGGAAAACAAACATGCCATCAGATCACAGCACAAGAGGAATCCGACTGACACTGGGAAGCTGATGGAAAGGTTCAGGCTTCTCCGCAGCATCACGACAGTCAGTCTTCTTCTTCACGAGGCCCAGAGACTGGAGCTGAAATATGACGCTCCACCACCACTCAACTACCGGCTTTGTTTATGTAGTCATTTACTGACCTGATCATATTTCATTTTCAAACTTACTGTCTGAGCTCCTGAGAAACTCCTTCTTGTTACACATTTGTCTTCACCTTTGTGTTTTCCAACACTGCACAAAAACCTTCTATGTTATTGTTGTTTTGTTGCTCATTTTTCTTCACATTTCCACATAAAGCTTTAAAATAAAGATGTGGCTATTGTAAAATAAATGATACATTCTCCCTTTTACATATTAAATTAAGTTGATATAAGATTTGTCCTTTCTTAGTCCTGCAGTGGGGAAAAATCATTTGATTTTACCAATTTGTATCAATCATCATTTAAAAGATCCGACTCATAAAATCCTTCCATCTGTTTCTAAATTAACAGAGTACTTCACGATACGTTACGCAATACCAATAATATCACGATACAAAGACAATCAATATATTACAAGACAATCATATGGCGATACGTCACAATCTGTCTAAGTGAAGTCTGTGAGAAGTTAACCCTTTACCGGGCAAATAACTATATTTGGTGAATTCTGCCAATCAGCAGAGAACTTTCTGCTAGTTTAATCAAGTCTAGTTCATAGTAATATAATATTATAATATCGCTCAGTCTGATCCTGCATCTATGGTAACATCTTAAAAGGGAAAATGTCTTGTTATATCCTTCAATTACTTTGAAAATGTTGAATTTCAAAGTATGTCACTGAGTGCCCTGACAATTTGGTGATTACTTCAAACAGTCTGACGTGGTTGTAGGCTGGATAACAGGTCTATTTTTGCAGGTTTTAACAGTATGGTTGAGTTGCACTGTGTGGTCATATGGAACTACTACAGTTTATAATGATATATCAGGTTAGAGAGAGATCCAAATTTTATACACAGTAAGCAATACTGGTTAGAAAGATTCAATTGGAAGATTAAAACCAATCAAATAAAAACAAATCATATAATTGGGACCTTGTGCATTGGAATTTATGTACACATGCAAAGAAAGTCTGTCTGTGATTAACATGACAGAACTGTCCAATGCAGAACCAACTTGTAAATAAGGAAAAGTATTGAAATTCCTCATTAAGCTAAAGGAAGAACTTCAATTTTTTGCAGTTTTGTTTTAAAATGTTTTATTGCAGATTGAAAGACTGAGGCTACCAATAATACATGTATTGTAAATTGTGTATAGCATGATTGAATCAGATTTGAAATTGAAATTGATTTAGTGTTCTCGTCAAAATTGTTGCTGACAAATAACTTCAAAAGAAGTTATGTTGAAATAACTTCTGTTTTGAAAAAAATCAAAGCATACTTTTTTTTATTTTCCATTTGTTTAGTCTTTCTAGAATTTATTCCTTGAATATATTTCAAGTGTCAGATATGACATGTGTGTCATTTACTTTTCAACCAGTCCCATAGTCAAAGCTACACTAGTAGATTTTTAGTGGCTCTGTGTGTCTGTCTGTGTTTCCACACTTGCCAATATGACCAACAGAGGCCGCCAGTGTGTGCAGAGCTGACTGTGATGTCGTTTGGAGAAGAAATGCAAGAGATAGCGGGAGAAATGAAGAAATCCACCCCCTCAAAAACCAGGCACATTGAATGGCTACTTCACTAAAGTCTAATTAATTCAGGAGATACACAGCCATAGTGTCAACACACTTCAACATATAACACACAGAGTTACTTTAAATGTGACTGGGATTTCCAGCCCTTACTGTGTGCAATTGTCACACTTTAAACTTCTTGAGAGTAAACATTACTACTACAGTTAATTAACTGAATATAAAACAGGTCATTGTAATGGCTGAATAGTTTTGTGGTGTGACAGGAAATCAAGTTAAAACCAAAAAAAAAACCATCAAAAACCAAGAGACAAGAGAAAGGCCTCGACTATGCCATTCCTTCATTTATCAATACATGAGCTGTGGCATGACTATGAAAGGATAACATGGACAGTCGCATAATATTGGATCCAATATCCACATATAAGCGTGTTTGTCTTTGACAGGTCATAATCAATACAAGCAAACTTAAAAGGTAATAAAGCCTGAAACAGTGAGCGAAGTGCATTAAGAGCGGGTCAGAGCACCTTTTCTGCAGTGATGTGGTGAACAAGCATTCACCCTCAGGAGACGCAGAGGACGTCAACGATTCAACGAAGGAATTATCTAACTTCCAATTACAGCCCACACCCCGCCCTCTCCTCTCCTCTCCTCTCCTCTCCTTACCTTTCTCCCTCCCACTGTCTTTCCCTCTCCTTAGGATGAAGAGGACACAAGTGATAAAAGCAGGAGCAGAAGCAGAGAGCGGCTGGTTTACATGGCCCCAGAGCCCATTATGATCCCCACAATAGGCTGGAAGCCTGGACGTGCTGTGAATAGGTAATGGCCTGGAGATCCTGGGCCCCGGCCCACTACTGCTGCTCAATGAACCCAACACAGCTGAGCAGGAGACCCACATTAGAGACACCTCGTCAGCCCAGTATGAAGGAGCAGCATAGTCTTAGCCTGAGGGGTATAGTCCATTCCCACTGGTCTAAAAACCCTCTTAACCCCAAGTTTAAACGGGATTTTCACCAGTGAGAATGTGTTAAATCAGCATTCACTCTCAGGTCAAATGACTACTAATGCCAGCAAAGCACCAATTTCCAGCACAGCGCTAACCCGCACTCGTCCTCTCGGAGCGATCCTTACGCCCGGGTGCATCGCTGCTGTGCTGGGTCCAGCTTTTCACGCCGGATGAGTTTCACTTGCACAACAATGATTATGATTTTATAGTAAACCATTTTAAAGAGAAAGTTGCTGCGACGGGGAACTGGGTTCACAACAGGTCAGAACTGCATAGAGTCCGCATGTTCACCCCGCGTGTGTGTGGGTTATCTCCAAATTCTCCGGTTTCCTTCCATAGTCCAAATACGGATTTGGGGATTAGGCAAATTGGACACTCTAAATTGACCGTAGGTGTGAGAGTGAATTTGTTGTTGGTCTCTGTGCTGATGGAGCCCACCTTTCACCCTGTGAGTAAACTGGTAGACAACGGACGGACGGATGTATTCAGATTGAGCCGAGACACTAAAACTACAGCGAGAGGTGTCAGATTTATATAATCATGCTGGTAGAATGTCAATATCATTATCAACCACGTGTGTCGCACGGAAAGAATAGGCGAGATGCCGAACTGGAAAGTAGACACATGCAGTGTGAACACTCCACACTGTTAACACGGGCGCCCAAATTAAAAACTAACAGAATGCGGCAGCGGTGCCTCCAGTGTGAAACACTGGAAAAGTTGGAAAAATGCTCAATATTATTTATGTCAGCGATCATATCATCTAAACCAGTGGTTTTTAACTCACCTGAGAAAACACCAGTAAAAAAAGTAAAACCAGCTACAGACGTTTCACAGGAGGCAGATTTATTCCCTCATCCTCCTCCTCTTCCTCACATATACTTCACACACTGGTATAGAGAAACTAGATTAAGACGGAGCGAGAGAAAATACCTAAATACCCTGGTACATACAGTGGAACGGTATTTCCTCCGAGTACCACCGCAGGAAGCTCGTACCACAGTTTGAGAACCATGGAACCTAAAAAGATCAATTTAAAGATGCTAAATGCTAACCGCCATAACATCATCCCTGACAGCTGTAGAGATGTGATGTCACAATTCACGCACAGGTGAGAAAAAGACCACAGACAATGGTGTTAATCACCTTTTTTTTTTTAGCAGCTTCAACCGCATGGTTTAAAAAAATTCCCTGGTATAGTCATTATTTTGTGCGAAAGTGTGAAAGAGGCAATAAATGCCCTTTACATTAAGCAGAGTGTGAATAATAAGAAGTGTAAGGCAGGGCTCTGGACGAGCGCCATGAAAATATGGGCCAATGATGTGCTAAAAATACACACAATTGTTTACTCGCTTGATTTTATAAGCGTATGTGGTCAAGAGGCAGCTTTGTATGAAACCGCTCCTCACTTTCCTCCCGACCCGCACCTTCCCAAGTTAGCCATCCACTCGAGCAATCTGTCCCCTAATCACTGCAAGGCTTAGCCCGTGATGAAGATACGTCTTCATTGAGCTGGAAAAGCTGTAGTGTCGCCGAGCATTTTTCCTAACGGCGCAGTCCCTCATCTATGAAAGCGCCATAGAGCCCCCTCAGACAATTAGGCAGGGAAAAGCTTTATGGCCGTTAGACTCACTCAGTGAGCGGCAGTCTCACCGCCAGCATCGCCAGGAGCGCTGGCTCGTGCAGAAAGGTAATTACGGAGCCGCTCATAATGACACGGAGGAAGCTTGCGTCATAACACCCACAGCCTTTTATCATAGCGCTGTAATTAATTATCATCCTTTTACTCTTTGATTCGTCCCCACTATTCATAACATATTCATACATTCAAGAGAAATTATCATTTCCTTCAGGAATTAATCAAAAGGAGGAAGACCTGGTCCACTCTCGATGGATGATCAAAGACGGTGTTTGTCTACCTTGCTGCATTGCGGGCGAAACCTGGGGGGCGAGGTCTGAGACGAGACTCGAACTACTCCACGGCTCTGGACCGAACAGATAAATGATAAATGACGGGAAAATGCATATGGCAATCTGATGCTACGGCCTCTGTTGCACATAATCCCTTGTTTTCTTGATCTGTCCGACGAAGACGGATCGAGAAAAGCGTGCTACGCGAGCAGCTCGAGCGCTAACCCCAGCGAGTTTGCTTTGGACTCTCCTCTCCTCGATCGTAGGTGCGACGGAGCAGCCATTTTGAGATCTCTTGCTCTCTTTTAATGGCATTAGAAAAGCTGCATAGTCAAAAACAGGCAACAACAAACAACATACATAAAAATTACAGTCCTCCCCCACACATCATCACTTCCCAACCTCAGGGGAAGCAATGGCACAGTTAGACTCTTAAACAGGTGTCCACCGGCCCCCAGTTTGCAGCGCTTTAATAGCTGTTTGATGTTTTTGATGTCTAGTCAGCTCAATCGTACCTTGCTGCTTGATAATGAGGGCCAATAATGATTCCTGAGCTTGAGGGGTTAATGGTATGTAACCGGCAGAGCTGCTAATTACACGTTACAAACTATTTATCAGAATCTCCATCTGCGCATTGTGCACGCTAAATTACTCCGCGGATTATCATTGTAAAGCAAGTTTCAGTAATTAGGGAGCCATACTGCTGTTTTCTTTTTCCTGAGAGCACAAAACGACATCAGACGGAGGGGAGAAAAATAGAATGACTGGTTAATTTTGGTCTGATTTTCCAGACTTGTAGAAGCTGGGAGACAAAAAAAAAAAAAGAAAGGAAAGGGGGAAAAAAAGGCTACAAACATACAAGAAATCCGTCACTGTTCTTTTTTTTCCCACCTCACAAAGGTTTATCCTGAGGGGAGTTTACACTCTAAAGTGAGAGGGAGGTGTAAATTGCATTGAGAAGCCTTCATAGTCTTGGTGAGACTTGGTGAAGAATGTGATCGGTGTGTTCAGATGGCAGCGAGGGTTTGTGTGAAAGTTGTGTGTGAACAGTGTGGCCCAGTGGAACCGTCTCTCCAGCGATCAGTTATTTGAGAAATAACTGTCATATCCCTCAGCCCCAAAGGTGTGCCTGAGAACCGCCGAGACGCGTACCATCTCTTCTTCTTTGCCGTAAATTTTTATTAAAATTACCTTCATTATAAGACAGTGTTCATTATAAAACCAAAAACGCCAGTCTCCCAGGGCCCTGTGGATTAATAAGGACAGCGGTGTATTTTAAGCCGTAAACTCAGCTCCTCACTGTCCTTAATCTCCTTCCTACTTCACAAGGCCAAATTAACACCTCTCCTCAGCTCTGACGGGACCTCATTAGCAAACTTCCAGGGAAGGAAAGAGGAGAGCAGAACGAAAAAGAGGAGAAGAAGGAGGGAAGCGACCAATGACAGCCACCAGCTCTGGGATTAACCCTTTCTCCTCCTCCAGCTCCGCAGAAAAACTAGGTCGCCAACGTGTTTCTAATCAGTCGCCTGGTTAGCGATAATTAGAAGGCGAGATTGGACGGGAGAAGAGAGAGAAAGTGGGTGGGGAACATTGAAATGAAAAAGAAAAGAAAGAGAACCTGTCATGTCGCAAACACTTCAAAGGAGCCGACTTGTGCTTTAGAAGTGGAATGATGAGGGTCCAAATACAACAAGGCGCTCCTGTGGGCCTGCGATCCACGAGGAGGGGGGGCGTCGACGGCGAGGACCCACTTATTTCTCACATATCTTCACTATTCTACCGTTCGCCACCTGTACAGTGCAGCTGCAGGGGCGCTTTAGTTTACCCCAAACCACACTGACAAACAAGCCCATCCAGCTCCACCCTCTGCACACACACACTCCCCCCGCAGCGGCAGCAGGTCCAGGTCCCACAGCTTACACCGAGGTCGCGCCGACTACCGCTGGGTAAAGTTCACGAGCCTCCGCAAGCTGTTTGACATTACCAATAAGGTCAGAGTGTATCAGAAAACACCAGAGGATCATATTATTATGGTGTGCCGAGTTGTTCGCTGCTGCTCTTCACCAGCAATAATAAAAAAAAACTGCACGGCTGCTCACTTATCAACGTGCAGCTCATCCGTCTGTGGAGAGGAACCCACAGAGACCCACAGCTAACAAGAGCAAAAAAAATAAAAAAAATCATCGCTCATTATCAGCCATCTATTTTATCTACTATGAAGCATCTCCAGACTCCCAGTTGTCAGACATCAATGATGCTTAAATGAATCCTTTGGGTTCCTGTTTGCACAATAAAGATATGGAAGGGTGGCTCTGATATTTGGGGCGACTTTACAGTCAGGGTAATTGAATTAGCACACAAATCAACCACAGTGCATTGCAGAGTGCAGTGATAGCTGCTGCTGCTGCTGCTGCTGCTTGGACATAGTCAATTACAAAGCATTAAAAAGAAGCTGCCAATAATCACTTCCAAGAGAACTGAACAATCCATGCTGAGTGTTCTCATGTTTACCGATGATGGGGGGGGGGGGGGGGGGGGGGCTTTCAGGTTAGCGCCGGGCAGAGAGTGAGACTGGAAACATATTTGTGGTATCATTTCCATAAGCCTCTGCTTTGCGGACCATAACGCAGCACACAAATGTGATTTATGACCTTGGTTTAATGGCTGGAGCAGAGTCTTGGTAGGTATCAGATGACTTTTTCAATATGGCGACGTCAGGAGGGGGCATAGTGAATGCACCATCACAACAGGAAATGAGGGCTTGTCTCAGCCAAGAAAATATGAGAAGCCAGATATCTGATCATCTAATGGCAGATAGATGCTACTTCACTTTGACAGAAAAGGCATCAGTCAATAAGCAGCAGATGAGCAGGAACATGGAAACTATGCCAGGGATTCCTCCGCCCTATCTATCAGATCCTTCTTTGCAGGAGCACAGTGATCTGTAACAGGAATGTATCCCGTCCCAGTCTTACACACGAAAATGGATGATGTCCAGTTGTGAAGCCTTTAGACTTTCACCCACAGTAGTGTCCACTCATATGTGCTGTGCTTTAACGTCTATTTTACTCAATGAGAAAATAATTGTAATTGTAAACCACCATTAACTCCTCAGGAAAATGTTAAGTGACATTATAAATCAAGGGAGAGATAGAAGCTCATTTTTCCACAGACTTCCATTCAAAATGAGATATTTTTGCGACCTCCTGAGTCGCCCCCTGGTGGCTAACTGCTACTTCCGTCATGAAATCATTTCTTATCTTTAAAACCACATAAAACACAAGCTATTAAGCTTTCGTTTATCTATTGTCTTGACTAAGTCAACAGTTTCTTTATTCTGGTGAGGTCTAAGAAACCTGAAAAACTGTTATCCTGCATTGTTGAGGCAACAGGAAAAATAAAGTCATGTACACTTTAATTGTACAGATTATTATTATTATTTGTACAATCAAAAAATGTACTTCAAATGACTTGAAATTGCAAGTGAAAGTCATCTGGAAGTGTATGTTTGCGTGAATAGAACGTTTTTAGTTTGGTTTCCAGCGTGGATGATGTCAGTAGCCTACTTAGCAATTCCCAGACTGTGTATGTTTTATTCTGCCAGCTGTGTAGAAGCCTTCATAAAGCTGGGAAAACCAAAAGACGTGCGACTCACCTGAGCTTGGAAACTCTTGAGAACAGGTGCCACCATTTCCCGGACTTCCTATTAAGAGACAAAAAAAAAAAGGCAAACTCCGTCTCAGCGTTTTTCATTTGTGCAGATGTTCACGTGTTCATGAAGCACACTGAGCCCCAGGTGAGGCACAAACAGCACCAGAAGAAAGTGGACTGAAAATCTTTAATGTTAATGGATTCTCTCCGTGGCTCCTCTTACGCTGCATGAATGCGAGTGTTAGGTATGTTATTATGGGGTGTGGGTATTAGTGGTAAAACCTAAAGTGTTTGAGTGGGCATGTTTGAAAAGCGGGGCTTTCCAGTGGCTTGTGTTAGAGCTCAGTGCTTCAGACTTGTGCGAGCTCCCACAGCCTCAGGTAAAGGGATTGTGCTGCCACTGGTGACAGGCTGATCCTGTCTTAAACGCCTGTATTATACTGACAAGATTACAGCACGACACTGCATACGCAGGCTGAGAGGCAGCCAGCGTCGCCACAGCAAACAGCCACTGGGCTCATTTATAAAATATAAAAATATGCCACTAAATGATCGTTTCAAAGAGGAGGATGTAAAAAAAAAATGAAAAAGAAAAAAGGAAGGACAAACTCATATTGCTATCGTTCATGGAGTTTGCTTTTATGCATTCACTTCAATTCCTTAAGAGCCTTTTTCGCCTCACAAGAGTCAAGTGGAATGAGGTCTGGGCACATTTGAAACACGGGGCAGGTGAAAAGTGAAAGCTAGCAGCGATGCACAGATGGCAAATATGAGATAAAACCTCCTCAATATGGTTTTGAAAATGGAAGAGTACGTTAAATAACTCCTGCAAACGCGACTTATTCATTCATTCATTCATCAGTGTGAGGTTTATGATGTCAGCAGCAGTTTTAATGACTTGGCCAGTAAAAGAACTTGTCGGTTAAATTTGGTGTAAACATTGCTGAGAGAGTTGAAGGACAAACGAATGATTACACAAACATACAGTATATGTGTGTGTAATCATCATATATATATATATATATATATATATATATATATATATATATATATATATATATATATATATATATATATATATATATATATATATATACATACATTGATATACATACATATACACAAATACATATGTATATATTATATATTCTGTACATATAGTGATGCTATGAGTATGCAGAGAGACAGTCATCTTCGGCAACGAAGGACTACCAATAATACATATATATACAAACCTACATGTATATATATATACATATATACACAAACACACACATATATGTATATGTACACACATATACATCCATACATATATACATATATACACATATACACACACACATGTATATATATATATACACATATATACACACATATGTGTGTATATATGTATATAAGTATATATATATACACAGATATATATACACATATATACACAAATATATACATATATACACATATATACACATATGTATACATATGTGTGTATATATGTATATATGTATATATATATACATATATACACATATATACATATATACACACATATATACATATATACACACATATGTATACATATATACATATATACACATATATATGTATACATATATACATATAGTACATATCATAACACAAAGATGTGCGTAAGACAGGTGGGAAATATTAAAGGACAGATACACATGATGTTTTACATTGACTCATGGTTAATTCATAGTTTATTTTCACATGCCCATATAGTATATACGATTGACGACTTTAAGGATTGAGGACCATATTTCCCTGGCATCACATCAGACTGACCAGACAAAAGGTTTACTTTAGTTTATTCGGTTCATTTGTATCAATGTGAAAAGACGCAGTAGTTTGGAAGACGCAGTCAGAAACACAAATATAGAATAATGAAGGAGTTTTATTAAGTGTTACAGGTGAGGGTGTAATAATTAACCTGTTAGAAATCATGATCACTTATTTATAAAAAAAACAAAAACTAAATGCTCTATGAACCATTCAAAGTCCCATATTTTATTATCGTGAAATCGGTTTAAGCATTCTGCTAAAGCTAATGCTAAAGTTTTTTTTACTTTAAAGGTTTCTTGTCTGTCGAGATCTACTGGTTCACGTAGTCATCGCTTGCCGACAGCCTCTCAATGACGTAATTACAATGGACACAAGAAACCGACACGTCCACATATAATAGAAAAAGTATTTTGTGAGTTGCTGAAACATTTGTTTCCATGGCTTGTGTTCGCCAACTTCGTGGGAGGGGGAAGTGACAAGTGACACAAGGGGGCGCTCCTCAGGTGACAAAAGCTAGCAGACATGAAGAGATGAGTCTAAAGGTAGTTTTATTTTGATATCACAGGTTAGCGTGGGTCAGACAGGCTTCACTTTAAATGTAAAATGTCAAAGATGTTTATTCATACATTAGGCCTCAGGTTTTATCTAACTGTGCCAAAGTAAACACAACAGCAGGTTCTTAACTAACTGTCAACCTGAGGTGAGTTATTTAGTCACAAAATGAAAGAAAAGACACTGGATGATCTGGTCTTTTATAAAATATCTATTTGAAAGTATAAGCAGTAATAGATCTGGATCTCAGCTTGTTATTATAATTGTATTGCATCAACTTACTCCATGATAAAAAGTATCTTGCCTGAGTTGCATCGTGGTCATGTATCTATGGAGCAGTGGTGTTGATTTTCTGTCACCACTGCAGAGTGAAATCAGTCACAAAGCCAACAACCTGTCTAGTGCAGCTTTAACACACACACAAGCTTGAATTGCACCTTTAAACTTCCAGTATTTCCTCTTTCTTTCCCTTTCTTCTTTGGCCTGAATTTCCACGGTGCATTCATCTTCAATGAAACTATTTTTGAAAAGTAGCACAGGAAGTGTTTGTTGCAGTCATGTCGGAGAGCTGCTTCAGTGTGTGTGTGTGTGTGTGTGTGTTCAGTCAGAGTCCTGTTGCTTTTGCGGGTTTGGAGAGAGACACCTGTTCCCTGTTACATCACAGACATTTGGACAAAGTCTGCTGCCGACACTTTTCTTTTTCCTTTTGCCCACATTTTTGTAAATGAACCTGCTGTACTCTCACCCACCCAGGCCTCTGCATTTAAATATTAACTGTGCTCACTGGGAGGGAGGGAGGGAGGCAGAGGAGGAGGATGAGGAGAGGCGGGTATAGTAAAGCGCATGTTACCATATACTAATGCAGATTTTTATTGTTTTTTTAAGCACAAAGGTAAATGCGGGGGCTCGAGCAGCGTTGGCGATGCAGTACCTGCTGAGGTGAAGATGAGACAAACAACACATAAAAAGTGTGTGTGTGTGTGTGTGTGTGTGTGTGTGTGCGGGGGGGGGGGGGGGGGGGGGTAGCCAGACTCACCTCAGGGACATTTCTCTTGAACTCCCTGCTCAGCTCTACCAGGTGCTTGTGGGAATGTTCACTCTCCTCTTGTCGACCCGCCAGCTCAGATGCTACAGAGTTTAGCTCCCTCTATGAACACACAGAAGGAGAGAGAGGCAGTGAGCGAGAGAGCAAGAGAGAGAGAGAGCAAGAGAGAGAGAGAGAGACGGCACTTTGGGGAGCCAGCCTGCCAACGCTCATCCAGTAAAGCTTAGAGTGTACATAAATAAAAATACACTGCTGAATATTAACAATGTAATCCTTCATGATCTCACAGCAGTAATACTTACAGCTAGCCCTGGCCCATAAATAATTAAGCCAAAATAAATCCAATGCCTACAGTAGCAGAAGGCCTTTTAGATAATCAGTATTTGAAATAATCAATACTCTTGCAACGGCTATAGAGCGCCAGTGAGGGAGTGGGGCAAGAGGGGAGAGGGAGTAGAGAGACATAGAGTGGATGAGTGTGTGAGAGTGTGTGTGTGGGGGGGGGGGGGGGAGTCACGTGCAGAGACCCAATAACCTGACAAACAACCTCAGAAACAAATAAGCACTTCCTCCTGAAATGAAGGGCTGTTTTTTAAGCTCAGGCAAAGCCAATCTAAAACATCCAAACACCTCACATCTGATGTAATTACCACAGGTCACATCTATTTTCGGCTTCTCTTCCATCGCCTGCGCCGATCTTTATATTGATCCCACACTGATTTTCCATACATGACAGCCGCGCCCATAGCTTTAACCAAATCAGCCTTTTTGCTCCGACGACAGCGCCCCGATCACTATTCCATTAATGTCTGTTTGCATGGTTGTGCGATGCAGAATGAGAGCTCCACCCTGGCAAACATGTCTGACGCACTGTTCAGAGCCGGCCCCTTCATCAGAACCTTGCATTCACGCTGGACTCGGCTGCACCACATGCCATCCACAAATCCAATAATATCGATCAGGCGTCCAATTCCCGGCTCTTTCAGCAAACAGGAAGGCAAAAAAGAAAAAAAGGAAAACAGATTCAAACTCCACTCTCCTGTGCTGAGCAGAGCTGTTAACAGACAACGTTCACCTCCTCATCCGTTTGGACTGAGACTCCAGGTTATTGATGAGGATCTCCTCTTGTAGATGAGGGGTTACATTATAAAAGTGGAGCGGGGGATTCAATTACCCCTGTGAATTTATATATGACCGCGGGAAATTAAATTGACTGTGTTTTAATTAATCTGCAGTCTTACTTAAAGGCAATTTAATAAATCATCACACAAAAGAGGGAGAGAAAAAAAAAAGAGGGGGAGAAAATGGAAGGTTGAAAGTTGGGCAGCGGCCCTCGTGAGATGGCGGCAGTCTGTCGGTCAGGAGAAGGCAGCTAATTGAAGGGTCGCTGGTTCAAGTCCCTGGACTGACTGAAGATATGACAGTAACATTTATGCATTAAAATTAGGGCGGCCACTTGTTTGGTCCACAAGAGGTCAGAAATCAGGGGTGTTTAGGGGCCGGACCACACAACCAACAACAACATTTCTCCCTTTGTTTTACGTTTAATGAAGTATCTTTTTACAAAACATATGAACAACCTGAAACTTACAATATTATGCCTACGTTAACCATTTACAGACATCTGGAACTGAAAAATATGGTATTAGATTCTAATCACATTGTGATATTTTCACAAATTCATCCAGGGGGCCCAATTGGATGCACTGGTGGGCCAGTTCTGGACCACGGGCCGTATGTTTGACACCCCCCATGTTAAATGGTTTAATAAAAAAATTTAAAAAATTGTTCCTGTCTTATCTTTTGAAAATTTAATAAACATATATTTTTTTTTAAAAAATGGTTAAATTGAAATATAGTTGTTGTTTTTTTCTACAAAACAAAAGGAATGAATGTTACTTGGTCATTTTGATTCAGTAAATCATTACAGCCCTAATTTAGATACCTAAAAAAACAACTAACATATATAGGTTAGCCAAAATGATTCCACCTTATTCCATATTGAATAAATGGACTGTTAACGTTCAGTTTTGTTGCCTTTTCATAATTCAAATGACATAATTCAAGTTTAACATTTGACAGAAATCATAAATAATAACAGGCTCAGTCACTTAATTAGAAAGTGAGCTGAAGCTCAGGATCTTGCGCAGCTCCCCGATGTCATCAAATTGAGAGACCCCTAGTGGCAGAGATGACATGCTGTGCATTTAAGCAGCACTGAGTGCACGGTCTGTTGTTATAGATCCTTCACTTCAAAAATTACAACTTGCTAAATGTGTTCTATCAAGGTTTGTTGACACTCGTGGACATTTAACTTAGACAAGGGTGACACCGCGTTAGCCGAGTAAGTCACGGCTAATGCAATGTAATACAGTAAATCATAAGTTCAGAGAAAAGACCTCACAACACAATAAGTTATTAATCATTGCCACAAAAATTCATGCGCTACTTCACTTCTGAAGCTCCTCTCTGTCCATTATTTTTCCCGATTAATTGAGTACTTGGTTGGTCCCTAAAGTGTCAGAAAACGTGGGAAAATGCTGATCAGTGTTAACCAAACCTGTAAATAATGATGTTCTCGAATGTCTTGTTTTGTTATTTTGGGTTTTTTTCTTATGTGGAGCAAAGAAACCAAAGATATTCACATTCAAGAAGCAGAGAAATCAGAAAAAAACACTCTGATTATCAAAATAGTAGATGATTCATTTAGTAAATGATTAATAATCGATTCATCGAGTAATTGTTTCAGCCCTAGTGGAAAAATACAACACAAACTTGTAATGTAACGTAATTTCATTATAGCATGTACTACATGCAAGTATTAGGATTGTAGCTTGCACATACTCATATAGTCCAATAGTTGCTGGGAGTAAAATGTCATCACAGGCCTGAAAGATTTCATCTGTTTAAAGTCAAGTTTCAGTTCAATATTTACTGTGAAATGTTTATGAAAAAATGTGATGCAGCATCACTGACAAATTTAAAAAGAACGTATTAACACAAATTATTAAGGTCCATTCAAAGGTCTGCAAGTTAAATAAAGCACCATTTCATTTCCTTTTTCACATAATTGAAAGGTCATTCAAATTTAGTATAACTTGTTCAGTAATTGTAATAATTGATTCAGGTTTTAAACCATTTCCTTTCACAGTGTACCAGGAAATACTATCAAAATATTGACTGCTCTATGTCTCACTGCAAGGATGAGCACTTTAAAATAGGAAACACCATCACTGAGACTATTTACAGTAAAGTGCTGTTACGTATCATTATCATTATTTAATCAGCCAACTATTACAAGTGACACATTTTTGTTACCAAAACTTTTTTCATCCATTTTGTTTGTTTTTTTAATGACCTATTTCATGTATTTAATATTGAGTTTATGGATAATTGTAGTTGAAAATACTGCATATAGTTTCACTGCAGTGGTGATAGGAGATACTGACAATAATGTTGTTCAATAACTGGTCACTAAAGCGATTTTCTCTCTTGTGTGTTATCATTAAACAGTTATATCTAATATTATTTATTATAAAAAGAACTCTGATGTCTAAAACTTGGCATCTGCAGCCATAGAAAACCCCATATTGGTCAACCTCTAATTTAATTCCAATACGTGTCAGAAAAAAAACATACTAAAAGGCTGGTATTTTTTGGTGAGGACACTCTCTGCACTATTTCCTACTTGTTGCAAAGACATGAGATGGATTTAAATGTTTGTTTACCACAACTGCTCAGAATCCAAAATGTTTAGATTCCATTTTGGTTAGTGTGAAATATGTCATTCCTGGTGAAATGTACGGTCGCTGAAAAAGGCCATGGCAGAAGTGGATAAGGCGACAGGACTTTATAAATTCCCGTTAGTCCATCTGGGATGAGTCTTCCTTGAGATTAGAGAAAGTGCTTTCAGAAGCCGGCCAACCTCCGCGAGATTCAAATGACCCCAGACCAGCTAATCTTGCCAAGAGAAAATTCCTCTAGAAGTGGCTGAGTGGATTTTATAAGTACTTAAGATATAACAGTGTGGTGATTCAAGTTCACCAGCGCTTCAGTGGCCTCGACGCAGAGCTGGGCTCACTTCTTACTGCAGCTTAGCTGATGAGAGCAGCAACTGCTCGTGCTTTATAAGAGCCAAACAGTGCGATCATAATGGCGTGGTTATTTTTGAAAAGCACCCCAACAGTTCCTAGACCATTATGAGGGAGGGAAGCCTGAGCAACAGCCCATCGAAGGGAAACTACGAGTGACTTTTTGCTATTTTTGAGTGTCATGCTCAGACGGATGATGGAAAAAGTTCCATAATATAGAGTTTGTCAATGCCGTCGGGACACGAAAGACACTGAAGAGGACTTCTCTGATTCATTTCAACCAACGACTATGGCAACCTGAAGATGCCCGATAACATTAGTTGATCCACGTCCGTTATTATTTGCATTAACATGTGTTGCTTCTTATGTTTTAAACTCTTAAAGAGAGGAAAAAGACGAGTTCAAAAAGAAGCTTCTTGGTAATAATTTGACGGGACTTAAAAAGGACAACTGGGACCAAATTTTCAGTGTGTGGCAGTGCGGTCAATACAGGGCTCCTGTCATTAAGCCTCTGCCAGTCAAACATCCAGCCATAATTGATGAGTTTCCCCTGGGGAGGGTGAAGCTGTCACTGGGGCTGGAGGGACAGGAAAGAGGGATTTTATACATGGAACCAGTCCCGATGTGCTCAAGTCAATCTGTGAGGGGGGAAAAGCAATCTTGGGGACTTTTGACTCAAAAACAAAGAACCAAGAAACAAGAAGCTTATTGGTTTGAACAGGATAGACCTGCAGCCTTTTGGCAGTCAGTAAATGGACTTGAAGCTCAATGAACTGCTGAACAACAACCATGTTGTTTGGCTTACAAATGCAGGCACAACGCCTTTCTGACACAGTGCATCCAAACCTGATCAGTGGTCATGGTGAAGCTATCACCACTGATATAATTTAAAGGGCTCAGGTTTATGCCGAGTGTTTAGTTCAGGGTTTGGTCTCTGAAACTAGAACTGTCCCATCTTCACTGGTCCATGATTTGATTTGATGTCAACAATTTGGCCATGATCCTCCATTTTGACTACTTTTTCAGTAGAAGAATAAATCTGAATTTCTTTACAGATGAAATTGAAATGCACCACCCCCAAAAACAAAACCAGATAGACCTGCGGTTGTGTTGCAGCTTATAGCAACTGGAAACTCAACAAGCGATGTTCCACGGCTATAAATAATCATATGCTGTCACCGCAGCGATGCAGTATTGTCCATGTCCACATCACAATTCATCTTGGATACAATTATTTTCAACACCTCTATTCCAGACCCCTGTTGGATGGTGATTACAGAGTCCAGTGCAAAAAAAAGACGCAGCACTAAGGATTGTATAAAAGAAAAAAATAACAATTTCATTTAAATGACAGGTGGAAAGGTTGGTGTGTTTTAGGTAAAGGCAAAAAAATCTATAATCAAATCTAGCAAAGATGTACAAGGCACAAAAACAGAGCAGAAAGAGGTACTAGAACAATCTGTGCAAGTGTGAATGTTGTAGGTAAAAAGCAGGGCTCACTAATGTATTGTGCTGGAGTAGATTTGACATTGATTCATTAAACCTAGCTCATCTTGATTACATCTGTAGTGGTAAGCTATTTTCTAGCCTTTCACAAAGACAACCCAGGCTGGAAAATGTTGACAACTGGGGGGGGGAAGAAAAAAACTACCAAGGTACTGCAATGAGGTAGACTGAGTCAAAATCACTATTGTGTGTGTGCTGGGCTTGGACAGCACAAATTAAAGAGGGGAAAATAGGGAGGAGGAGGAGAAAGGGGAAAATGCAGATGGGGTATTATTTTTCTTTTTGTATCCCATCTAATTGCAATCATAGGCAGATGTCTGAAAGTGTGACAGCATCAGCAGAATTGCTGCTGAGAGCACAGAATCTTTGTCTAAAAATAATCAGACATTCTGTGTGCTGCTGTTTGTTATAATGGTAATCGATGCTGGAGGCTTTGAATTCCATCAATTTATAGATCCACTCTGTTCTGCCTGGTGACTGTACTGCCTCACATCCCCCCACCGCATTCGCACACCGACGCAAAAACACACACACACACACACACACAAGGTCTTGCACAAAAGAGCGGTTGGGCACGCACACACGCGCATACACTGAGACACATGTGTGCTGACGTCCACGCACCGGGGCTGCAGCAAGACAGAACAGGCACCGGCGTGTGATTAAGATAAGTGTAGTTTCCTTTCATACGTTTCTTATCGCCTCCCGTTCTCTGTGAGGCACAAGATTGTCTTTAGCTACCTCAGATTAGCCGCGCATCTCAGACGCCACATTTGAGAGAGGGGACTGATCAATAAATCAAATCACCACAATCAATGGTCCCAATCACTGCAGTCTAGTCTGGCCTCAACATTATTACTGGAACAACACCCCCCCCTCTTCCTCCTCCTCCTCTCCAGCCACTGGGGCAGGAAGGAGATGTTTGGTGGGGGGGATGGAGTGATGCGGGGAAGAGACGTTGGCGTCTGTCCATACATGTATAAAAGATCCAGAACTGAACCTTATCTGCCTGCTTGGTCTGAGCATCAGTTAAGAGACAAATAGGCAGTGTATGTGCGAGGCCTGTAATGTGTGTGTTAGCTGGACCGTGCAGAATGAGGGTGGGAGGAGCCACTGACCTCTCCATCCATCAGTACTGTGCAAAAGTCTTAGACCATTACATTTGTTGTTTAAGCAAAGATATAATGACCAAACAGTACAATTATTTCTTAATCACCAGGGCTGAAACCAACAATTATTTTCATAATCGATTAATCTGTTCATTATTTTCTCAATTAATTGAGTAATGGTTTGGAAAATGAATGTGAATGACGTTTCGTAAAAGTCTATTTTGTCCACAAAATAAAATTATTAAGTTTTAATGATTTATATGGAGCAAAGAATCCAGAAAATATTCTCTTACACTTGAACAATAGCATGACTCTGGCTCTCTTAAAGCTGGAGTGGAACCCTATAATGTTACTGGTAAAAAACCTGTGTATGTCCTCATGTCAAGAAGTCTTTTGTGAAAAGGTTTATTCAAGACTTGAGCATCAACATACACATGTATTATGAGTTAAACTCATTGACAGTTGGCAAATATATAAGACAAATGCCAATGATGGCAGAATTTGACGGACAGAAAACCAACAAAGCTGGTGGTGCCCTGTGACTTTAGCACTGGATTTACCACAAACTAATGCCCCTTCACTTTTACTCCCCATCGGCTTAACCAAAGCTCATTAAATCCACACCACTGTTGCACTGCTCTTAAACCACAGCACCATCACATCATCAAACCATCTGCATTTAGGAGTTTGTTTTGACTTGCTCCAAAGGTGAGATGAATGGAGTTAATGTCACTGTGAGGATTCAGAAGAGGTACCATGCCAGACTCTTTCACACCTGGCATTAACATGCGTCTCCAGTGTCCACATCACGATCCGATTGCTATCCGATGAGGAGGCGAGCGTGCAGTTGCTGTGGGTGGAGCGGACACGCATCGGATTAGAAAATGCATTCTGACTGCTAGGCTAATGCTAACAGCCAAGCTAATTACCTCCTTGCAGTGTAGATTCAGACTGGTATCCTTTCCTTTTTTTTTTTTTTTACATATACATACATAACTACTGTGAAGAAAGCAAATATGCATTTCTTTAAATGTCAAACTATTCCAAACAACATGTACTAGCAGCCAACTGTCAGTGACAGCATGTGACTATTGCTCACAGCCTATTCGGCTGAAAAGTAGTTATTTTAATGATGTTTATAAGGTCATGGAGGTAAAATGATTTCATATCGCAACACAAAAGTACTGCTACAATTAGCTCTTTTTCATGTCCATTCTCCTGTTTTGACTACACCCACTAATGAAGAAGAATATATAAAATATGTGGCAGAATAAACTAAACCCAAACTTTTAACAGCATGGGGGGCATTTTAATGAAATTATACCAATGAATTGTTGAATGCTGAATGACAAACTTCCTGTTGTGTTTGTAGGCCTGTGTGTAAGAGCTAAGCTAACGTAGCGCCAGCTAGCTTAGCTTATTGAAAAAGTCCCGGCTTTTCTACGGCACAGAAAAGTACATTTATTGTTGATAATGAACACCATCACTTTTTCTGTTCTGCGACTAATGGTTTTTGAACATAAATGAGTGACTTGAAGCGCACGCATACACTTTTCCCTCTGCGTTTGCGGCTAACAAGAAATTTAGCATACTAAGTCTCACTAATCTACCCACAATGAAACTTCCTTAAGGAAACAGGTTTGGCTTGTCACACCATGATAACGGTGATCTTCCTAACATTAGCCATTTACTCTGTGGGTTGTATATCATGAATTAATTGCTGAAATTATTTTACGGCATTAGCAAAATATTTAACTGTAAAATATTTAAGCAAATACATGGTTTGATTGCCATGGGGCAGTTCAACTAAGGATAACAGCTTTCTGTTTTATACTCATGGCTGTGAAACCAAGCACGTGGATGAGTCTGTCATGACCAAATGAAAGTCATCGACAAATAATATAAATCCAAATTGCATTAATTGAGTAATGGGGAAATAATTGCTGATCAACAAATAAGATTAATTGAAAAATGTGTCTCTGTAATAATAATTGCTGGATTAATCATTTAAAAAAAATCTTTTCAGAATGCCCTAAAACAGTCATCTTGAAAATGTTTTCCCTGCAGCAGTGATACCGAGCGCACTGTGCACAGAAATATGTAGGTAGTGTATAGATTGTGAAGACTTACCAACGAGGAAAATCACATTTCATTTTGACACCTCTCTAAACTCTGGACTGGTAAGTCTGATAAATCATCCAAAATAATTAATCCCCAGTCAGTCAGGCTGTCTTCAAACAGCATGCTAAATCTTACAAAAGGAAGGAGAAGCGTGTGAGCATTACAATCATCAGCAAAAGGTGTGACTGGTGTTGTCAGCCATTATTCGTCATACCCGGCTTCTTTTAGGGAGTTTTGGGCGCCTGATGCACCAGAGCACAGCCTACTTGTCAACACTTCTTTCACTGTAAATCCAGCATTCACACTTGGACACACACGCACACTTCCTACTCCTCACTGGTGTACCGGTGACAGATCTTCGGTTGATCACGGAGGCTCTTATTCTGCTTATTGGCGAGTCGCATGCAAAATGGTATGAAGTTGTTCCGTGAAAACATGTTGTTACAGCCCTTTCACACAATACTCTATCCACTGTGAATCCAAAGAATTACTTAAAATGTCCTCCAATTAAAAACTTCAAATTGCAATCCATGGCCGAACGCTCCATACGAAGGCCAATTACAACACCTTATTTATCATCATTAAGGCCGACCATTGTTCTGCTCCTTTCAAACTCTGTGGTTACAATCAGGGTGTCTATTGTCATTGTGCGGTACATGCAGGGTGACTAATTACACAGTCCTATGATTCATTAGCAGACTAGTGGGTTGAAACCTGAGAGAAGCCATGATAACCTCGATCGGCCACATGATCAAGTAAAATGGAGATGGGAATATGCGGGAGAAAAAGAGAGGCTTTTAAATGACCAAGGGCACAAATGAGCTGCTGTGGCTCCAAAGTTTTTGGAGAGGTGGGCGCTTTGATAAATTAGGAACCCTGACAGCGTTGATCCTGAATATTAAAATTGGGGACAATGTTTGTTTTTGTGCTTCTTTCAAACTGGGGAAAAAAAGAAGAGTGCACAGTGAGGGGACTCGTTTCTGTGAAGCTACACCACTGAGGTCAGTTAATAGGAGAGGAGGACGGCTCCACAGATGCACAGCCATCACCACAATGGCCCACTTTCACCTGAAACTGACGAGCTGCAGCACTGCAACACAGCAAACCTGCGATTCTTTATTCTCTCTTAAGAAATGTCAATCTGTTCCCTCTCAGGTGTGCTGCTCTTCCTCTTGTTTTTGTTGTTTTCTCCCCCTTACTCTCTCCGTTTTCCCATGTCGATTGCAGCGAGATCAAAGCGACGCTGCTGGAAGAATCTGAATATTTCAGGTGTGGAGAGAAGGCTGCGTTTCACACCACCTGTGTAGTGTTGAGAGATGTGTCCCTCCTCTCGCTCAGACTCAGTTAGCGGGGCCCCTGGGGCCAAGCGACATGAACCAGGGCCACCTGTCTGAGAGAGAGAGGCAGGGAACACTCCTTTACCCTCCTCCTTTCCGTCGCACTTTTATTTTACAGCATTTGAACCAAAAATAAACGGATCTAAATAGAGCGGTGAGAGTGGGAATAAAACCAATGTTGACAACAAGCAGCTGAGAGCTCGGAGAGGCGTCACAGAGGTTTGAAGATCGGGTAGAAGGCTTCTGTTGCCCCAGAATGGGAGCAAGCAGTTTACACATAAATCATTTTTTATAACGCGTGCTGTTTTGCAGAAGAAGAAGAAGATGGGTAGATCTCACGTGTTAAATGAGAAGCGTGGTGTTAGTTTCTGCTAAGACAGCACGCGGTGTCTGTGAGAAAATTCTCATCACCTCATCAGGGCTGCCATTTCTGACCCCAAGCAAATAAAAAGTATCCCTGATGTCCGCGCCAGCCTCACCAGTTTGATGTAGCAGCTCTCCTTGGAGGGCTGTGTGCCTTGACGTGTGTGCATGTGTAAGCACTTGTGCAGCCGTGTGTGTGTGTGTGTGTGTGGACATGTGGTCAGGGGGGCGTGGAGCAGGTTCCCCTCTACCAGTTCCCAGCCATGTCTCTCAAAAGGGCCGTAAAGTCTTTACAGCAAATTCCTTACATTCATCTGTGTCAGAGCACTCGGCACACATTAGGGGTTTACACGAGAGGAAACACAATCTATTTGATGCTACACTGCCCACACGTCCAGAGCCCTCCTCCCCGCACTGGAGATTCACAGTGTTTAACTTCCATTTCATATTATGAACAGGCAGGCAGGACAGGCAGTCGAGTGCGGGGGAATGGACTCCATCTTGCTGTAAATCAGCATTTAAACACCCGACTAAATGTAATCTGGAAAGAGTCAACAAGAGGCCCCCCCTCGCAGTATGCCGCACAAGATATTTGTTTTTATTTATTCTGGAATGTGCAATTGATTTTTGTTGTTCCCCCTAATGATGTATGCAAACAGTGAACTGAAAAAAGTCACACTTCATTTTTTTTTTCCGGCTGCTGCTGCTGCTGCTCCACATCTTTTAATATCAGTGGTGCTTATGAGAACAAGTGGAGGTTAATCTAGGGAGCGGGTCATAGCCAGCCGGCTCTTTGTAAATGTCAGCTGGGAGATCGGGGGCCTTTCTTATTACCACACTAAACCAACAAGGCTGATGGCACCAAGACGGATGTGTCTCACACACACACCTCCCAACAATCACAAACCAACCCCAGCTCGGAAAACTTTATTTATCAATTGATTTATCGCCATAAATCAGGCCAGGCTTTGATTGTATCAGCAAGTCATGCAATCAATCAATTAGTCTGGGCCTCGCGGCCCAATTTAGCAAAGAAAGATGAACGCTCCCCCACATCATCCATTTGGTTGTCCGTTTGCCCATCAAACACCGCTGCTGTTGACTCCCAGGCCCAACATGCATCCTTTTATTGATTTCTGCAGATTAAACTTGCAAAGGAATCAAAGGACACTTAACTGACTGGGAATAATTCTGCCTTTTTTAACCTTGTTCATTTGTGCTGTGCACATGTGTCTTTGAGTGTAAACATCAAACTGTTTACTGTGTGTTCATACTAAACGCATCTATCACATGTAACGCGTCGTGGGATCATTTGCGTCTGTCCCCTGAGTGACACAATCTTGTATTTCCACGGGTAAAGAGCAGCTATTTTATTCTAAGAACAATGTCATGATCAGTGGCGTTTGAAAAATCCCTTCACTTATTGGTCATTGCAGCGTGTCACATGATCTCATTATGCCCACTGTGATGTGATTAATGTGTTATAGCATTGACTTTTTTTTTTTTTGACACATTTTAAAGGTGTTCACAGACGTAAGTGACTGATAATAATTCTGCATGTTTTTCCTCAGTCAACCCTACACAGGTTTACATGGCAGGGCAAGAGGGAGAGGGTGTGGGGCTAAGCAAGGAAACAGATGGATGAACAAACGCGAGAAAACATATGTATAATGACATATTTGTTTCATATTTTATCCCAACTGTGAATTCCAATCCACATTGTGACACCAGCTGACTCGGTCCAATGCCTCCCATCTGCAACTCAGTGTCAGGGAGTCTCCCAGGGACGGGCTAGGAAACTTTGGGGACGACAAAAACCGTCAGGAGCAAGTAGAGCACAACAGAGTGGGTTGCCGGAGCCTCAGCGTGCTTCTCCCCCAGCGGCGGGCTAGAATGTGGCAAACTGCGGAGCTGCCATGGAGAGTAGAGAACACCAGTGGCTCCCCAGGGAGAATGTCTTTGGTGGGATTAGAGCCCCTACTAGACATGGTTCTGCTTCACACCCTCAGACACTGCTGTGGTACAACTAGGGGGGGACACAAAGATATCTTTGGGGGCTTTAAAGTTCTCCCCAAGCCCTACCGTGTAATTAGAGATAAAGACAAAAGGGCTCGGCGACTCAACCTCAATTCTCCTGGCTTCACACAAGGCTGCCCACCCATAGACCTCAGAGGAACCCCACACCGCCGGCACGACGACGGCCCCCCCATGTGCACTACCTAGTCACAAACCCTATCCCGCCAACTGTTCCATACTGACTAAATTTACACGATATGAGGTACGCTACATGATCATGATTGATTACCGTTCAAATGTGCAGTGTCTTGAAGTCACTACGCCATGATTCCCAACGGCAGCGTACTTTTTTTTGACTCTATATTTCACACATTATGCGTTTGGAAGAGGGCTCATATTGAGAAAATGTTCAGGTAAACAATAAGTATGGTAGAAAAGTAATTTTTCTTCATATCTACCTCCTCTTAAACATCATCCAGGCTGGGGGGCGGGGGGGATTTAGCGGATAAGGCGGAGGAGAAACACTCGACTATATTCAAGAAACACAAAATTATACTATGGAGGGATCCATTATTCATCTGAGATACATTTTTCATTTAAGAGTGGGCTGGATATGAGCAATGATGAATGCATTGCCCAGGATGCAATTTGTATGTAAAATAACAGAAGATTACAGAATATGTTTTAAGTGCAAATGCAGTTTGTTGCCATCTAAGTAGAAAATACAGCCCCACAAAAGAGGAATAAGACCTGAGACCCATGATGGTGCTCATAAAATCACTTAGCCCATAGCTACGACCCTGGCCATTTCTGATGCAGGGTCACAATGAAAGGCCGGATGATGAATGAGGAGACTGGAGTAGATTTCCATTCATATAATAAATGCTATCTCTTGGAACGCGGTTTAAAACGTGGTGGGATAACAGAGCCGACTAACTAAGGTTAATTCAGCTTATATCCAGCTTCACACTTCCATGAAATCCTTGGCAGTGAACACACATTGAGCATTCGCAGACACACCGTTAGATACGTGTCGACGCACAAGTGCACACAAACACAGCACAGTGTCTCCCTGCCTGCCAGGCATCCACGTGTTCCTCTCAGGACTCGCTCTCCCCTCATCAGCTTCACTCCGTGCACACCGTTTCAATTCAGTGCCTCTCAAAGACACACGGAGAGCCTTCCCCTCCATTCAGAGCACACACAAAAAAATTTAATACAACCTCCCTAACACAAGACCTGCCCACCACAGAGCATGTAATACAACTCATTACTGGACACGTAGAGTGCAGAGGGCTGTGATGGGAGAGACAAGCACAGCGGGGGGGGGGGGGGTGAACAGGGGGCCCACCCTCACACCAACATCTCCATTTTTCCTCAGAACCAGCAGAGCTCTAAAACCAGCCTTAATAACTAAAGCAGTCCAATTGATTTTTGGAGGTTCTCTGAAACAAGTGTTGCAGAAGTGGTTGAACTAAAGAGGGAAACTCTGTTTACCTTCTCAGTAAAAGTGCCACGGATGCTACACCAGTTACAACTTCCTTTCTTTTGTTTTGGGGATGACCCAATGCCGATCTCAAATATTGGATCCAAGACAATCAGGGCAATTGATCGGAGACGCACTATTGATGCCAGCTGCAGGGCTTATATTACCTGTATTTTACATAATTGCTCATACTTTAATGCTTCATTTTCTCTCTCCTGTAGGCTGCACTGTGCAGGAACTTGGATGCAAGTACAGTTTACAACAACAGTACTTATCACTTTGTATGGAATATAAACGACCTGCTCAACAAACATGTAGGAAAGCAATATTTTCTCCCTTTTGGAACCAGTTTACTGATTCTAACACAGTGCTAGTTTAGCAGTGAGCTGCTAGCTCCTCTTTCTCTACCAGTGGTCCCTGCAGCAGCAATTCAAACACATGACCAAAGAGTCTTTTCTTCTTTCTCTGTAAACTTTAGTTGTTTTTTTTTTTTAAATGTATTTATTATGAGGCAAACATGGTGTTTCGGTTATTTTTTGCACATTTATTTAAATAAAATACTTCAAATCTGAATGCATCCTTGTTCACAAATCATTCTCTTCCAAACGTCAAAACCAATCAGATAAACTTAAAAGTGCACTGTCATAAAATTGAAATAAATGATTTGGTTTTCAATAGCTGAACACTATTTTTATAGCATACTTCGTTAGATATATATTAATATCGCTACAAATACCGTTTGTTTGTTTTTCACTGGCACCTGAGGTGTTAGCGATATTTTCCTCGGGCACGACCCGCCCTACTCTGCCTCTGATTGGCTCATCGGTCCTCACGCCTAAAGTTAACCAATACCGGCGTATACCCTGGACTACACCACTGCTTATGCCACTCTAGAACTGTGATTGACCCACAAGCAAACTATGTCTAATCAAAAATAGATTGGGGGGAGACTGTATATGTGGGTCATATTGATCCCAGCTCTGTAGTGCCTGGCTCTGGGGTCAGGTTTTTGTATTCTGGTGCGAGGACGCTAGGTTCGGTTTGGTGCACATGGAGGCAGAGAGGGGAAGTAGGTAGAGGGAAGAGAGAGGACGGCAAATTGGCTAATCCACCGCTGCACAAGCCCCTGTGAACCTTCCTTAACCTCGGGGCAATCGCATGACCTGAGGCAAAAGCATTACACGCATTAAAAAGACATGAACTTCAGAGCATTGGAGTTTCAGGCACGCAATCAATGGGGCCACAGGTGCAAACGTTTTCTGCACAGCCAGTGGAATACCCTTCCCCCCCTCCCTCCGAACATCACAGTGGAACCTGTTTTTGCGCCGCGTGTTCATGTTAATGTCAGCGATAATAAAGACCTGCAGCACGAGAAACAATAAAAAATGAGCACGGGCTGGAGACAGCTTTTAGAGATGGGCTGGAAACAGCGTGGGGAGTTGGGGGAGAGAGGGCAGGATGTGAGGAGTCTGTCAACTTCTCCCTGTCTGCTCCAGTGTTTGCTTGCTTCAGACTGAGGGGAGCAAATGGGCCTAATTCACACTGGCTGTGTGAGAGTGTCTCTGCTGTCTAGCAGCGTGAGCGGGAATTAGATCTATGGTTTGTAGCCTTCATCCCTTCCCAGACAGACTTGTTCCGGCTCAGAGGCGCTGCCTAATCCGCACCTCTCTCCCGCTTGCACTCCCGGAAAATGACTTCACACAGCTGCCTCAAATGCCCAACGCAGCAATTCTCATCTGACTGAACTCCCCCGTACTCAAAAAAAAAAAAAAAAAAAACTCAGCAGACCTCCCATAGCTCATTTAACAAACCAATTCCTCCCAAAAACCCACCATCACCCCCTCCTCAGAGATGAAAACAACGAGGAAAACAACTACAGCACCACTTGATATTTTAAGGGCTCTGTTCTCCAGAGAGCTGTCAAAATCAAAAGCGCAGTAAAGGAATTCAAAGAGCAACAATGTGACCAGGCTCTGCTCTGGTGAGGGGTCGGCTTCCAGGTGTGTACAAAGTGTTTCTATCCACATCAGGCACCAGGTCTTCTGGCCCCATCCAGCTCTTCCACGATCCTCTCTCTTCCTGCATCCCACCAAGCAAATAATATGCGAATTAAAATGAATATCTGTTCACGGCGAGAAGTCTGGGAACACAAAGCCAAGAGAGTTCTCACATTAAATGCCAGATCTTGGCCAGGTGGTTTCTACTAGTTGTTGTCAAGGACACAATCAGACTAGATAGACCAGGCTGCAAGAGGACTGCTCCCAGGCACAAGAGGCCGATCCGGGTCATGGAGGGTAACTCCAGATAATGGCAAGGCCACTCTGACAAACACTCCAGCCTTGAGGACAGGAAATGGGAAGAGGTTTCTCTTCTAAACCAAGTGGCTTTCATGTGTTTCATAAAGACTCCATAGAAAAGTCCCAGCTACAATGAAGTACAGCTCCATGCTGATGGTAAACAACATCCAGAGTTCCCCTGGTGCCATTTCTGATCTCTAGATAAAGTTACAATAAGTGGATCTCATGAAGCAAAGCTAAAATACCGGCCTCTACACACTCACACTCTCAGCAGTGGAGTGAAATCCAGGTGCATTTCTTGAGAGCTTCTTGGGCAGCAGTTAAAAACAAGTGATATTACAAGAAAAGGAGAATGATTAAAGCCTAATATGGCATAGTAGAGAAGGGAGAGAGAGGTGATTTATCCCTTCATGGCCTTTTGACACTAAATTAAACTGTTGAGTCCATTCCCCCGTGCCAGCTAGTTATCTTTCCAGGCTAATTTAACACTATAATTTACATTCCATATAAAACACATCCTGATGTGGTGCTGTCAAGGCCGTACATCATTTGTAGAGAGTGCTCCAGTTTCCAGTGAAAAGGACAGAATTAGATCATATTCATGATGCAATTAAACACTTCAGTGGGAATCGATGTAAAACCGATGAGCCCTGAAAACAATGCATATGGCTGAGAACATTAGAACACATTACCTACCCTTGGATCCCTCGCTCTGCAGACGCAATTTAAAACCCCTCCGCCACTCTACCCACCATCTCTCCAGATTCAGAACGCACAGCGATAATAAATGAATTTTTCACAAAATTATTCAACTACTAAATTGCCCATGGTGACTGAGTATCAGATGAAAGTGATGTGAATTATTAAGTGGGGAAACAGTTTGTTCTCACCGTGGATGTAATAATTTGCCAAATGAGGAAAAGAAGGCGGCGCAGGTTACAGGTTACACTCGTGGAAGAGCTCCTAATAAACATCAACGTCGACGTAACAATCTTGAAAACTCTTGTCTGCTGCCTCGGCCTCCAGCTGGGTTGATGGTATCGACCACTTTCCCTTGGGTGGCAGTGTGGGTTTTCTTATGGACACAGACAAGAGCACATTACGAGGCGCTGTTGCACATTCACATGCAAAAACTGGCAAAAGGCCCTGTGGAGCTGGCAAACCACTGCAACAGTCAGCCAACGTTACACCACCTCACCACATTTTACATAATCAGACAGACAGTGCAGCAGACCACACACACACACACACACACAGAGACGCCGCTCCACTCCACATCACATCAACTACCTGACACACTCCTCTCCACAGCCATCAGGCTCACTTTGATTGGCCTAACCACTTATTCAAAATAACTGGAATATTACACAGCAAACTAAAATAGCTAAGTACAAAATTTGAAGTTTTATTTCCTTTCATTTTTTCTTTTCTAGTTCTCCTTTGGGGTTGGGGAAAAAAAAACATGGACGCAAATTAATCCCTGGTTAGCCACGTTTCAGCAGTACACATTATTTGGCAAACACCTTGGTTGGCATCAAATTCAAGGACTTTTCAAGGGATTTTCGAGGACCATTTTCTGCTAATTCAATGACTGAATGTCAATGTAAATAAAACACAGCTTACGATGGGAGAGCAAATTGTAAGAACCGCTTTTCCCACCGCATCAGGACAAGTGATTGTCCTCGGGATTTTGGGCAAGTCAGTCTTTGTCATTTCCTTTGTTCCCAGGACTACATTTACAAATACAGTTATATATATATATATATATATATATACACACACACACATACATATATATACAGAGCATGAAGCAGTAGGTGGCGTCGTAACTTAACTTCTTTCTAGCATAAAATTCAAGCACTTTCAATGACCCATGTCTATTTAGGGTGATTTTCAAAAACTTTCAAGGACCTTGGAAATTTTTATTTTTTATTTTTTAATTTTCATGAGGTCGCTCCGAGTTTTCCCAGACTTCCAAGTCTGTCTACAAATGTTAGTGTATTTTTTTTATTTTTAACACGGATGTTCATGTTTAGAGACCGACTGAGACTGTTGTGCTGCAGAGAGCATGTGCAGTTGATGCAGTCCCAAAACATGGAGGTGCTTCTATTTGTCTGCAAAGGGTCCACGAGCGCCTGATTGGAAATGATCAAATGACGAACTTTACATCATGGATGTCTTTACATCAGACCTCCCGCGGACACATGGACGTAGAAAGTATGACCCAGGCCTTAGCGAACACATTTTCAAAGTTGTTGATAGTAAGAAAGTAGAGAAATACAATATAATTCTGAATTTAAGAGTCATACTGGGGCAAAGTTGCAGCAATTTGTAACAGGTTCTGACAGGATGAGTTGGACTCTCCAACCGAAAGAGTAATTACGCTTAATGGCCCTTTAATCTGTCCATCAGACAGGAGGTGAGTACCCGGGTCAGCATAAAGTGCTCCAGTCGTCACAGTGTGTCAGGGTACAGTCGGAGGGGTGAAGTGCTCCGCGAGGAGTACGAGGGCCGCTGGCCTCAGCACAACATCAGCCTGTGTCCTGCCTCACATACACATACATTAGTCAACACAATCATACACCTACTGACCGCCTCCTGCATAAAAAACGCTTACAACAGGACTCCAGAGCAGAGGCAAGAGAGAAACACGCTCCCTGGACTAATGAGTGAGGCAGAGTGTGAATGCATGCAAGTGGTAATTGATGATGTTTGATGTAATTTGACAAAAAAAATCCTCATCGTCCCAGATTGAATGAGCGATGTGAAGATTTGTGCTGCGGTTAGACTTCTGAACCGTCGTGTCCAGCTGGTGCCCTGGCAGCATGCCGTCGACATTAATCTGTAACTCCTGAGGGATTTCTCCTTCTTTTTTTTTTTTGTTTGGCAGATCTTCACAGATCTAATCTAAAAGGTGAAGCGGAGCCTCGGCTAATTCCAGCTCCAGAAATCCCAGGTCATGTCCTGTACATACCTCAACAGTCACGTGTGTGTGTGTGTGTGTGTGTGAGCTCCCTGCACTCAGACAAAGCCGCAGCAGAGAGCGAGGGGGATTCTGAGCAGAGAGATGGCACAGGGTCAATCCCAACAGTAATAGCAAAGACACAGAGCCCATACCAAAACAAGGGTGAACAAATAGTACCTTTGTACCTAGAATCATTTGTACCCAGCTCAGGCGCCTGGCTATCTCAGAGCCAGGCAGATCGAGCTCCGAGTCCCGGCTATGCATCTGCACTGTATTTGTTATCTTGGACAAGCATTCTCCCTCACTGTTTCCCTGGCCAAATAGAGAGGGGGGAGAAAACGAATCACTCCTAGACCTACTCCTGTTGTTCCCTCGGCTGTCAACACTTCTCACAGACTTCACCCCCGCCTAGCCACATCGATACAGAGAAGTGACTGCCGTTTGCTTTATGATTGCCTTGTTTTATTCTCTCAGCCGGGCTTTTTCTCAGCCCTCACCGCTCTAATCAGACCGCCTTGCCCGGACAACAGAGCCATTGTCTCTTTAAGTGAAAGAGGCAGTGGATCAGTGAATCCCTTTCCATTTTTCCCGCTTTATTAGCCCAGCGGCACACAACTGTTTATACTAGTGGGCATTCTGTGTTTGCGGAGAACAATTACAGTATGACAAATGATCCATCAATGCCATCTATCAGGCAGGGGCTGACAGGAATCCTATAGACAGGGCAGCCATTCGTCCCCCGCTCCCCGTCCTCTGGGGTCCCATGCTTTGGTATCCATGACAACATGCAAGCCACTTGCCACGCTTGCCACTTCACAGTGAGAGATGAGCGCCCGTGAGTGGCTTTGAAAATTAGCCTTTGACACCCCACCCTCCTATCTTACTGTCCGGCCCCTTTGGGGGGCTCCAGGACAATCCTGAGCCTTTTTTTTTTTTTTAAATTCAGGCTCACACAAACACAAAAGGCAGACACAGAGCTAGGTGCTACCATAAACATTACCTCTCTGCGTCTCACTGTGTCAATTTTATAGAGCCTGGGCTATATGATTCTCAACATTAACCTCACAGCTACATTACCTATCCAGCATTGGAAGAGCGAGACGAGCCCCAACACGGCCATCGTCTATAAAATAGGGTGAAAAATAAAAAGGGTGGAATAAGAAAAGAAAGTTTGAGAAGAGCCTGAATGCACATGAGGCGCTGGCACATTAACAGAACGTCTGGCCCCTCCTTCTCGGTTTTCATTAATGTTTGTCTTGAAAAATTATAGAAGCATCCACAAAAAAAACAAAAAGAAACTTGCAAAAGTGCAAAAGAGGGGAGTCCACTAACTTTAAACTGGATAGTACAGGAAATTCTGCCCGATATTTGAGTATATCAGAGGGTTTATACTAGAAACATGCACAAGCAGAATTACTGTATTACCCACGAAGAAGTAGATGTCATGGACTTTGCTGTGGTTCCCCATTTAATGCCCAAACCTCACTGGGGAAATGTTTATGCCATAAACCAGGCTTGGCAGCTGAGGATCACATTACTACTGTGAGAGAAACAAACATAGCTGTGCAAACGCCGTGAACTGTCAGAAGCGCACATTTATGACTCGTGATTAATCATATTTGGAGAAACATTAAAGGGAGGAAACGGGCTCCAGCACCAGGAGGTAAGGGTGTCAAGTGATATAACCCACCACTGACATCAAGCAGAGCCAGCTCGCTCATTGATGTGGCAGCGTCTCATTTTCACCAGTTTGGAAGCAGACAGTTTTGCAGCGCCTTGCGGTTCTTAATTATCTTCCGACTTTGTCTAATTCAATCAACACAACTCAGATCTGGCTGCGAAATGGCACTCACATCCCCTCAAGCTCAGCAAGTCACAAAACACTGAATAAGTGGAACAGTCAAACTGACAAAATGGCATAGCACATGAGAAATAACTGCTATTTTATCTCCCGGGCTGAGACCTCATCCACCACAGAGGGGATGAGGGGAGGCTGAGAGAGCGGCCAATCAGCTTTTTTTTGTTTTAAGTTACAAGGCTGCATTCAGCTGTGGGATGTGGATGTGGGTGGGCGAGTGGGGTGGGGGGGGGGGAATACAGGAGTCAAGTCCTTTGATGACGCTGCAGATGCTACTTTGCTGAGCACTGTGAGGTCACTCAGTCAGCTGAAACTCTTAAGGTCCCATGCTCTGGTACTTCCTGGTGGACCTATAATGTCCAGAGTGTAACATTAAGGAGAGTTTAACAGTGAATACACTACCCATGTTTGTGTATGTGTAAGATAACTTTAAATGGTTTCCTAACCTTAGAATAAAACACTGTACCTTTTATACTCAATCTTTCAAAGCAGCTACATAAAGCGTGCATTTCACATTTAGAAGCAGAAGCTTACGACGCAAAAACAAAGAACATCCTCTCCGGTATGTGAAGGCCACTGCAGTTCACTGACATTTGAGAAATGGGGAGGTGGGGAGGGGGGGTCCTCCAGTTGTTACAATTTGCAGTCTCACTATTAAATGTCACAAAAGCCCTCATTTCCACCGAGTGCTACAGTTTGGTCTGTTACACAATTATTTGCATTTCCATTGACACAAATGTTGCAAAGTTTACGAAAATAACTGATCCATACCATCTCCATTTCTGGCGCCTTTACATTGGGGTACTCAGCAGCGGGGTCCAGCCTTTTAATGACTTTGGATGTATTTAACGCACCAAAGTCACAACAACTATATACACAACACCCCCACACAGACAACGTTAAAGTCTCTATGGTTGCAACTGTTCAAAGTTATTGACATAATAAGTGGGGATGGAGTGGCTGAATCCATCCATCCATCCCCCCCCCTCCCTCCACATCACCACTATTCCCACCCATTCACCTCCCATCTAATTCAAAGGGCCACACCATTATTAGATTGTGACATTATTAGCTCAAATAGCAGTGAGGCCTCGCTGTCATTATAAAGCCTTTACTTTAGCGCTGCTCGCTGCCAAATCTGTTTTGCACTAGCTACAGTCTGCCAAAGCCAACAATGGCAGATTAGTGAAGCCCTTCTCCTGTTGCAGCAGAGGTTAATATAAAGTGACAGGGCTAAGTCTGCTCCGATTAAGTATGCTGGGAGATATTACAGCAGTTTGTTACATCAGATCGTTATTGGATTAAACAGCATGCACAACAATGAAAGTTTAATTTTAATTTTCTGCAGGAATATAAAACAGGCTCTCAGAGCTCTCCTGTCAGAACAAAGGCAGTATTATAATACCTTCTTGTTTTTGTTGCCCCCCCCCTCCTCCCCCTCCTCCCCCTCCTCCCTTTGCCATTACTGGAGTGGCAGACATGAGGCAAAAATGATGGTAAGTGGGGTTGTCAAACCTTTGGATTTTTTCACCCTGAAGTTCATACATTATTTATGAACCGACTAAACTCAACTGCACTTCACAAACCAAGAAATGACAGGTCAAAAGAGAGGTATACAGTAGATACCGAAAGGTATAAGAGCAAATTCATTTTCCTGCCTGCTTCCCTTCCCTTTTCTTTTCTTTTTTTGTTTGCTAAATCTACCGCTGCACCTCGTTGACCACGTATTGTTAGTTCTGTCAGAGGTCAGCGAACCTGACCAATAAGCTGTTATCAATCTTTTCAGAAGTCGTCCATTAGCCCATCCAATTTTTACGAGCCTCTTCTTTATCAGCCGTCTAAATCTGGCAGAAATATGGGCTTTATCAGCCGGGTTCCAACTCTCCCCCTCTTCCCAGAAGGTGATGGCGTGGTGGACCAGGTAGCGTGGACCCGAGGAACGGTTAGAGGAGCAGACGGGGAGGGAGCTGAATCTGCCAGTCTCCTGGGGTATTCCCCACTGTCCCGTTACCTCCCATAAATCTCTGTGCTTTACGATTAGGTACATAAAATGAGTCATAGATCTGGACGGTAAATAAGAGCTTGTCAGTGGGGCTGACGCCAGGCACCGGCTCCTCCTCCACCTCCCTCTCTGCCAGAGAGTCCCTCTGTAACCCAGCCATCAGACTTCTGCTATTGAGCTGGGGCTAAAAAGGCTCCAATAAATAAGCCTGATATTTCCCTCAGGACGTCTACGATGCCACCCTGAAGCATGCTTGCATACTCTGAGCAAACAAAAACGCTTGGGTCTCAGGAACAGGAACTGTCTGGATACTTAGTTTTATTTCTTGTTTTTCCAAATCATCCTCAAAATGGTTTGTGCGCTCGTTGTTTTAATTACACCTCTCAGAAAAGAAGCCAGGAAGTCAATGGATCAATCCATCCCAAGTATATTCAAACTGTATGCTGGACGCCACGACACTGATGTCTTTTAATGGACCTGCAATCCATACTCGCAATTAAGCATGCAAAATCTCCCATTAAGTAACTCCACTTACAGCGTATTTACTCCAGTGCTGTTCGGGTGTTGTGTTTTTTTTATTTTTTTTTTTTTTTTTTTATTTTCTGTCTTCCACAAAGCTGAGAGAGCAGTGGTGAGATGAGCTGAGGGAGGAGTGATGGTCTCCGAATGCACTCACACAATGATGGACACTTCCTCTGCAGCGCCAGCTAATCATTGTTGCCGATTCGTTTACACTGGTCCAAAATGACTCCCTGAATGACCACCTTTGCATATTAAACAGACAAACAGACAATAGGGACACACTGTTGGAGGACATGAGAGCAGCGAAACACAGGCACTGTCATGACAGTCTGGGGAAGAGTAGACTCATAATACTTTATGTACTAATGGGAATTCGCCGGCTGATTGATAGCATATTAAACAGAACAGTGTTACTGCCTATCCACTGCACATTTTGACAAGGCACCTGCATAACTGTTTTCAACATACATCAGCACCTATTCAGCATAACTGTATATGAAGTGCACTGCATCCCCTCTGTAGCAGGAAAACAAAAAAAGAAAAGAAAAGAAAAGAAAAGCAGGCCATCAGGCGAAAGAGGTCTGGAGAGTGGAAGGCAGAGAATGTGCCGTGGCTGGAGGCAGGCAATCAGCTAAGAATTCAAAACCTCACCCAGTTAGTACAGTTCCATAATCACAGAGCGAAGAAGGAAAACAACGCCGATGGCACTGCAGCAAAGATATTCAACAAATTTTCATTAGTGAGCACAAAAATCAGTACTCCTTAGTGAAAGCATTGCTTCTTTTTCGCATAGGTTTGATGCTGGAGAGGGAAGATTAGACGGCGAACAGAGATTTTGTGTCGTGTCTGAAGTCTGACGCGTGTTTTATCATCACTCGTCTCCTGTCGTGAACAAACTGGCTCACCAAACGCGAAGAAAAGGTAAAGCTTCAGTATGTAATTATATTTGAACTTTAAATTGATTTATTATCTATTTGGGTTTCAATTTTTGCTGATTTGCCTCTTTACAAATAAACATGGTCATCGCCATTTATGAGTTTTTGATTTCATCAAAGACTTTTTTCAGGATGCTGCACTCGCAATAAAATCAATTAACGACCAAAGTATTTCCACTGAGCCAAGGAATACATTAGAATTAGTGCAAATAAATGAAGGACACCTACACTGACTCCTCCCTTTCCCAAGCAGGTCACAGACACACTAAAAGATATAGTTCTTCTTTATTTGCAGCAGTGTTGTTTTCATCAACGATGACGATGACGTCATTATTTTTGTTGACGCCCCTTTTTTTCATGACGATAACGAGACGGTGACGAAATGAACATTGATCTTCGATGACGAAAACATGACGAGACGTGTGTGAGTTTTCGTTGACGAGACGGAAATGGATGTAAATGTTAGTGGGTGGTCTGTGAGACGTTCAAAACGCACGACATTTCTGCTCATTGTGCGTTAATCTGTCAATTAAAACCTAAAAATTCCTTGGTGTTCCGCGTTTCAAGACGGGTCAGGTGGGCCAACCTAGAGTCAGTCGCGGCGCATCACCGGCGGAGGAAATTTCATTTTCACAACTTATGTGTGACACTTATGTGTGACACAAAAACCGAGATTAAAGGTTTCTGCCCAACAGCAATTGTTAAGACTATACTTCTTTTCTTTTTTTACTAAAACTAGACTCATACTTTTTGAGTTTTCGTTGACTAAAACTATCTATACATATAGAAATGACTAAAATATGACTAAACTAATAAGCATTTTAGTCCAAAAGACTAAAACTAAGACTAAATCTAGAATGGCTGCCAAAAACAACACTGATTTCCATTTTAAAAACACAAAACACATAATTTTCAATTCAGGCTGTTGTAGGAAGTAGAACCATTTACTTTACCTAAAGTAAATGGTCACAATATTCACTCACATTCACTCACAGTTTCACACAGCACATCCATGTGCAGCGCATCTTCTATCACTCATTTTTAGGGCTGTAAAATTAGTCGACGACTGATTTAGTAGTAGTAATATTCAAATATATTCTGATATTTTCCGGGTTATTATGTATTCATTCAAACTTATTTTGGGCAAAAGTTACATTAAGAGCCTTAAAACTCTATGGCTACGAAAACCATCCATCCATAAATCCATCCATCCATTACAGCTTTATGCTCCACTTGTGGTCTACAGGAGCCAATCCCAGCTGGCATAGGTAGACCCTAGACAGGTCGACAGTCCATCACAGGGTCAACATACAGAGACAAACATTCATACCTACAGTCCAATTAACCTCACGTGCATGTTTTTGGACTGGTAGAATCAGGATCCACACCAGTGACCTTCTCGCTATGAGGCAACAACGCTCGCCACTGCATCACCATGTGACCAAATCCAAGCATTATACAAACAGGTAGCATAATCAAATTACACCAGTAAACAAACACTGGACTATTAAACAAGAAATGAAGCAGAATATTATCTCAGCATGTAATGAAGCCCATATGTTATGTTGTCATTCTGCCTGTATACTATGATTCTAACGTGCTCTGTCACAACAACATGATTTCAGAGGTTCACATTGTTGTTATGACATGCTCATGTGCCATGTCTTTACAGTAATGGAACATCTACTGTCTCTATGTTACAACACTTCAGTCCATTTGCCAGGAGAGCAATTTCCTTTTACAGCCAAATCACTGTGTAGATGCTGTTTTAGTCAAAAGTGGTCAATGTGACATCAATATGCCAATAGGTCACAACGTCAATACACAAATATGTCACGCAGTCAATTCTCAAATAGGTCACAGCATCAATATCAAGCCAATATGTCACCATGTGACATCAATGCATCGACACACAAGTCATCGCACCATAGCATCACAACTTAATATCAGGGTTCAGCATCAATGACTTCAAAAACCTTCACAAATGTTTGGAGGAAATTTGATTGCACTCTATTTCACAGTCCCCCCTCCCAAATTGTTGATACCATTTGTATGCATTGCCTTTATGGTTAACACACTTCAGTACACAACCTTTAATCTCATATCAAACTCTCTTCAGTGAAATTATTCAGTGAAACAAACAATATATCGCTCCGTATTTATATTTAAAAGGTACAGTGTGTTATTTTGGAGCTGAAGATCGCTCCCCTCATTATTCCCTAAGTGTGTTAAAGAACTTATGTAGCCTTCAAACAAAACTCAAAAAGATTGTAAAAACATGGTGGTGACCTGGCTCCTGATATAAACATAAAAGGCTAATTCAAATAAATCATACAATCAGGTTATTAAATAAAAATAAAAAAATAACTATAATCCTATTTAAATTCTTCCAAATTAAAAGAATTGTGCCTAGATTTTACACACTGGGCCTTTAAATCAACTGCTCTCACAAATACTTCTGCTTTGAGGCACTGTTGCTTTTATAATTCATATATTTTAATGTGAGCAATTCCATTTGATGTCCATATTTATCTTTATGGTGTCGTATGTTGAAATATGATGGTTTTCTACAGCATCTCTAAGACTCGTCTTGAAAATGTCACCCAAACACTCCACTGTCTGCAGGTTCTTCAGCGAGATCTTCCCCTGCAGATGGCTCTGGAGTGGGACCACGCAAAGAATATTCTTTCGTCTTTAAGAACCAGATGTGCGCACTGAAGAGGGATTATCTCCTCATAATTCTGCCTTCGTATCAAGTCATAACTAGACGTCGTCAGCAGTTCCAGAGAGGTTCTGAACATTAAGTTTATGGGCTCCTCATTATTTAACATGTTAGGGTCTCCCCACAGCCCAATGAAAATTTGATGGCAGCATTACAGCTAGTTTGCCGGCTCCTCACTCCCACTCACTACTTATGCAGATGTGAGTGGTTAAGAGAAGTCTCTTTGGACACAGGAGAAGACATAATCCACCTTCCTGCTCTGATGTTAATAAATATTCTCCACTGATCTTCCAAAAAGGGCAATATGACCGAGTGTTGCTGTTGCAGAGGATGAAGAGGCCTGCAGTCTCCGGCCTGGACACTGCAGTGGCGCAGTGGTGATCTGAGCGAACAGTTTCCTGTCTCTCCATCTACATAAAGTAAAAAACAAACATTCCTGTAAATAAAGACGACTGTCCAGCAACCGTCTTCCCAGCGACAATGGTATTGACCGTAGTCAGATGCTCCGCTGATTAAAAATTGATCCATTTTGAAAAATCTAATCAACTGAACAGGATTCTTTCATATGTGGGGTGGGGTTGTGTGCATTTTTCTGGGGGGTGGGGGGGCTGAGCAGCTGCTGACACAGAGAGGCAGACCTGTTATTAACCCCTGAACCTCCACGCAGCCCCCTGCACCCAACTCCCCAGTTCACTTCCCCCTGCGCCCCGGGACTAGACACGGCCCAGACGGTTTGAATTATTCAACAGTCTGAGAGAGGCTCCGGCCACTTGGCCTATTAAAGCCTGTGAGTAGAGGCTGGTGGCTCTAATAGCCAGTCCGACGGAGCCCCAGTTCCCAGTGGACAAAAGAAGGGCTGCAAGCGCTGCGCTGCAGGGGATGTGAGAGCGAATTCATCAGGGGGGGTGAGGTCGCGGCAGGTTAATGATGCTGCACGTCTAGACGGAAGCTGGACTCACACCCTGCCCAAAAGGCATTGGGGGATGGGGCTGGGGAGCAATAATATTTTTATCTTTGAAGGAGAGCCAGCACTCCAATATTAGGTCTTGGGGCTTATTTACGAAAGAGCAATATTGTTGACTTTAACCATGATACACAATTGACCTGAGGTTCCCCCCCCCCCTTTAAAAAACAGAGCACAATTAATATCTCCAAAACAACATTTATGACCAGAGCCAGACCTCACATTATATTCTGCTGGCTTACTTTTCATTTAAAGCTACAGTGCGTTGGTGATTGATGGTGTAGTTGTTCTGTCAAGCAACACTATCAGACCTGACTGATAGATATCGTATTGTGATATTATCGGTATCATGGACCATGTATCGTGTATCGTGAGGCGTCCCGTGATCCTCACCCCGAACAACAACAACAACAACAACAAAAATAAATAAGTCCACCGCAGCTTCACGGTTAAATGAATAACAGGTGCATAGACAAATGGATGAACAACTGATGAGTCATTAATTGCAATTGGAAAGAAATGGAATTAGCAAACCACAAAGGCTGGAATACAATAATTCTAGTTTTGATTGTTCAGTGT